>NW_005871094.1:2183431-2377512 GCF_000147115.1 Myotis lucifugus | reverse complement strand
TGCTTGCCTACGAAGGACTCGATTCCACCGGCAGCCCGCCAGGCCCCCCATCCCACCCCCCCGACTCCCGGGTGACCCAAGGCGCTTCCCCCCGCGCAGTGCGCTCTGAAAGCAGCTGGGCGCCCCCCACCCAGGAAAGGGGGGACGGCTGAAGGAGGGCAGTCGGCCCGCCCAGAGAGGAGATTCCTTCGTTTTCCTGCTCAACTGGAAAGGGCCTGTTCACAAACTTAATACAAAGGCCAGGGCAACCTTCCTAAACCCAGGAGGTTCTCACCTTGCCGACCTTCAGAATCCCCTGAAATCTTTCTAAAAATCCTGATTTCTGGGCCTCATTCTCCAGAAATTCTGTTTCTTTGTTTATGGGGTGAGGCCACCAACATTAGTAACAGAGAAACAGAATTTCCGGAGGATGAGGCCCAGAAATCAGGATTTTAAAAAGATTCCCAGGTGATTCTAATGTGCAGCCAAGGCTGAGAACCACTGTCCTAACCGGTGCGGTGCCGGGAGGGCGGGCCGGGATGGGTCACTCCCCGCCGTGGGCACCGCCAGCCGCCAGCACTGGCCTGCCCCGCGGCGGAGGGTAGTGAGCCCGTTTCTCAGACGGGAACCGAGCCCAGCAGGTTCCGCCAGGTCACACGAAACCTGGAAACCGCACCGGGATTCACAGCCAAGTCCTGCGGCTGCGGGCCCCGCGCAGAGGCCGCGCTCCGAGGGGAAGGCCGGGCGCCCCGCGAGCACCCACTCCAGCCCGCCCCGCTCCCCGGGTCCCCGCCCCGCTCCCGGGGACCCCGCCCTGCCCTGGCGGCGACCAAACGCGCCAACCTGGAGGGGCAGAGGCCGGGGACACAGGGGCATCCACGCGGGCCTCGCTGGCGACGGGAGCCGCCCCTGCGGCCCCAGAGCTGCCGGCCGGCCGGGTCTCCGCCAGCGGCCAGGCAGAGCCAGTCCCGACGGCGCGCTGCTCCCGCCTCCCGGGCTCGTGCCTCCTTCTCGGCTTCCGGGGCGGGCTCGGCAGGCGGATTCGGGTGGTCGTGGGGCCCGCCCCCGGCCCGCACGCACCTCCGTCCCCGGCAGCCGCAGCTCCCCGCACTTCCGGTTCCCCGCCGCCCGCGCGGAAGCCCGGGCGCGCCCCCTGCAGGCAGCTCGCGGTGTCCGCGCCCCCGGCCGGCGGGTGCGTGAAGCCGACCCCGCTGTCCTGGGTCCTGACAGTCCTTCCCTGCCCAAACCCAATCCGGCTCCTCTGAACTCTTCTCCGCTAGGCCCCGACTTGGGGCTTCTGTGTTCATCTCCATTGTCCGGTTTTAGCAAGAATCCTGCGAAGTTGGTTTAGCCAGAGGCCCCTACCCTCGATATCTGATCACCAGGGCCTAGAGACTCTGATGAGGTTCCTGATCCTCCACGACCCGCCCCCCGGGTGGTGTCTGATCACCCAGATTGCCTTGGGCAAGAATCCTGTTGGTCAGTTTAGGTCGGTTGAGCCAGAATCCACCCTTACCTCCTCCTAGTAACTTCCCATCCGCTGACCCCCAACCTGCTCCTTGGCTATAAATTCCCACTTTTCCCTATAGCATTGGGAGTTGAGCCCAATCTTTCCCCCACTACAGAACCCCACTGTAGTAGCCCCCTTTGAAAAGTTTGCCTTACTGTTCCTTAACAAGTGTCAATTTTTTTTGTTTAACAGAATATTTTAACAGTCCCCAAATGTGGCTCCATTTGAGTTTTGCTGGTTGGTCTTTGTTAAAGTGTGGATTCCCAAGCCCCCTGAATCAGAAATTAGGGGGAGGGAGAGAAATGTGATTTACCACAAATCAACTAGTCTATATATATAAAAGGCTAAGTGTCTGTCCAACCGGTAGCTATGATGCACACTAACCACCAGGGGGCAGACGCTCAACCCAGGAGCTGCCATGACACGCACTGGCCATTTACACAGAAACAGCACCACAGACCTGGCGCCGACAAACCAACACTCGGCTTCCTCCAAGTGGGACACAGGCCCCGCCACCACCCCGGAGTGACACCCCACCAAATCACAGCCAATGCTTCCAAGACCCCATGGCACTGAATGCAGCCCACAGCCCAGCCCAGCCTGGAAATGGTCGCTGTGGGCGCCGGGTAATGATGTCATGTAGCAACACCCGGCTTCCTCTCCCAGCTTCCTCTCCCTAGCGACTAGCCTCCTTGGAGTTTCTTCAGCCCAGGAACACGACTTGCTTTATAGCCAGGTGGAAACATTTCACACTTTAACCAAATGTCTGTGAAGCGTTTTCCTGTGCCTCATCTCATTTGATCCTCACAGAAGTCCTGGAGCAGGTAGGTAGGAGACTCCGTAGAATCCTATTTTCTTTTCATTAGCAAGATGCAAAGAGCGATATTAAAATATTTCTTCTAATTAATTTCCTTTCAATGTGCATGAATCCGTGCACCAGAACACTAGTAATAGAATAATACTCTCCATATACTAGAGATGCGCGATAGGGGAGCTTGATCCAAAGTTTGGAGACAGGACTCTGGAGCTAGGAGCACTCCCCTCCACCTGTGCTTTTCTCCAACGCACTTTCACCTCCTGAATATTCATTTCAATCCTGGGGAAGTAGGCTGGGAACATTTAAATCAATCAAGGCTTAAGGAGATAAATCAAGCCACAAGAACCACCTGTGGAGCATTGGCTAAACCTGGGCTCCGCCTCCCGCCTCTGGAGAGCATCCCACAGGGGCAGGGACTGCTTTTCCAGTTCCCAGGAAGGTGCGCCGAGAGCCACTGACCTCTCCCCTCTTCTGCTCTCACAAGCTGTGAGCTAGGACAAACCCAACTCTAATTGGTGGAGACGCCTTGTTTTGTTTCGCTATTAGAACTCCTCCTTCCATATTTATCTCCTTAAAACCTCTTCCCATAGCCAGCTGAACAATGAGGTCTGAGGAGCAGGAAACCTGTGTGTCTGCACAAAAAGCTTCCTGTTTGAAAGGTGAGAAGCCCAAGTAGGGAGAAACCTGAGCTGGGGGATTGGATGCTTTGGAGTCAATTCCTGCAGTGTTTTGAATGCTGTGCTCAGGGAGCCCATGGCCTGGCAGCAGGAGTGGGCAGGTCCCAGAAACGGAGGGAAATGCACCTAGACGGCTCTCACCAGAGTTAGGCCCTACACCTGCGTCAGGCATGCAGCCTCGGGGGTCGAGGTGGGACTAGCTTGATGGTTTCTTCTAGCTGCCTGCCCCCAAGATAATGGAAGAGTCTTGCTGGGGTCTTGGGTAGATGCTGAGCAGGTATTGTGAAGGGAAGGGAAGTCTACCTTTGAATCCTGGAGGGGAGTGGGTAGGATAACGAGCACCACCAGGATGAGACAATCAGGCTAATGAGCACTCAGGATGGAGTGACGTCGGGAGAAACAGGCCAGGAGGGGGCAGGGTTGCCCGCAGCACATAGTACTGTATTTACTAATTTCTACAGGTCAGAGGTTAGTGGTGTTTGGGTTCTGTTGTTAGGCAAGGTTGTGGTCTGGTTTTGGTGGAACCCTCTACCATCCCTCCTGGTGAGGCCTCAAGCTCAAAGCAAAGAGGGAGGTGGGTGTCCAGCCCACAGAAAGGAAATGAGAGAAGAGACAACTTTTAAGTGTCCCTTGTTTCTCCAAAATCCTTAAAAATGCTTCAGCGAGCTGTGGAGTCCGTATTGAGAAGGGAGAATAGGTAATAAGACAGAAAAACGTTTGAAGAAAAGTTAAACAATGCACTCTCACTCAAATGAAACACGACTTTTTGAATGACCTAAAGCAAGCATGTCAAACTCAAAGGCTAACATGGACCAAATAAATGAGGCATGCGGCCCTCGGGCCGAGAGTTTGACATGCTTGACCTGAAGAATCACTGTGGGAGATAAATAAGATTGCTGTTTCAATGCAGAAGATGGGAAAAATTACACATGGAAAAGTTTTGGTTTTCTTCATTTGAAGGAAGGATTACCAGGATAGAAATCGATAAAAATGTGTAACTACTTATTACCAAGTCTCTGGTGTTTTCTCAGAATTGGGCCACATACCTCCCTACTTTCCCCCAAACTCCCAGCAGAATGGAGCCAAGGCTTTCATACCAATTTACTCATGGTTTTCCAAAAGCAGGAAACTGGGAGTACCCCTACTCCAGACCAGCACCCCATGACTGGGCTGGAGCCAAAAGAGGCTCTATAGCAGGGGTCCTCAAACTACGGCCCGCAGGCCACATGCAAATACAAATATTGTATTTGTTCCCGTTTTGTTTTTTTACTTCAAAATAAGATATGTGCAGTGTGCATATGCATAGGAATTTGTTCATAGTTTTTTTTAAAACTATAGTCCGGCCCTCCAACGGTCTGAGGGACAGTGAACTGGCTCCCTGTTTAAAAAGTTTGAGGACCCCTGCTCTATAGTGACCACTCCTAGCAGCTTGGCAACATGGTTGCCCGTCAAGAAATCCCACCACAAGGCTGATCAGCTGACCGTGCCTCCCTGCCTCAGATAGAAATGGAAGTGGGAGAAGGGAGCCCTTCTCTCGTTCTTCCTCACCCTGTGAGAACACTGGACTCTTCAAGGTCCCACCCTTGAGCAGGGAGCAGAAGGCAGGACAAAGGCAGGGCTGTGGACACAGTGGGGATGAACTTGGCCAACTTGATCCAGTCCTTTCGCCACTCGCCAGCAGAGGGCGCCGGCGGCTGGCTCCAGTCAACCTCAAGGATGTGAAGCTAAATGAGGACTAATGACAGGTGCTGGGAAACCGCAGCCACCAGGTGGAGGGCAGCCAGGAGCAGAAGCCTCAGACTCTGCTGTTGTCCATAGAAGCTTCTATAACAGAAGCCGCCAACTCTCAGGGAGACAGGAATGCTGTGGCTTCCTTATCTGTGGTCCAAAGAAATAGGAACAGCACAAACCTTAGCTAGTGGAACGGAAGAGAGGACATCTTCCTACAGCAAAGCAACAAGCAAACATCGCACAGGCTCAGCTCCACAGCCGGGAGGCGGAGCTGGGGTGGGAGACCTGTTGCGGGGCAAAGGTGAAGGGAGGCGCCCTGCTGCACACACACTCCAGAAACGGACACCAGGTAACCCAAGAGCATTCTTTTTTAAAAAAAGAAGAAACTGAGCAAATGTATACAAAATACTGTCAATCTCTCCTGGGCCAACAGGGCTGCCATCACAATGCTTCACCTGCAGTGTCTGAATGCCTGAGCTTGCTCCCGCCGTCTGGGTGCTTCTGGCCCCGCCCGGCAAGCCGGTCTCCGGGCACACGCGCCACTCTTCCAGGCGGCTCCTGCTCCAGTCACCAGGCTGCACAGCGTCCGTCCGTCCGAGCCCCCAAACAGCCTTTCCCTGAAGATTCCCCGCCCTGGCAGGGAGCCGGAAATGGAGCGTCCCGTCTTCCTGTCTGTCTCCCCTCCCCCGGGGATGATACGACTTCCGTGGAAGTTCTTCGGGCAGGTGCCCTCAGGCTTTATGGGCCAGGAGGGTGGTCAGCTTGATCTTGCCATCCATGGAGGCAGTGAGGCAGGTCCCGCAGTCCATCGCCGTGCTCCAGTCCACGGTCACCACGGGGGCTCGGTGGCCACCCAGGCTCAAGCAGCTCTCCAAAACCTTCTCGTCCCCGCCCAGCTGTAAGAGGACAGGAGAGAGGAGGAGGTGTGAGCGGACGCCGTGCACAAATACATCCATGTTCTCCACCAACCACCTCGAGCCTGGGGCTGCCGCGCCCATCCTTCCTGTTTAATTTCTTAGACAAGAAAATACCTTCATTGTTCTGACTACAGTTATTCCTTCATCTGAAGTGAAAAACAAGTCCCACTCGAAAAGGCAGGGAATTTTCTCTGCTGCCTTTAACTTGCTGGGGGCCAGTGCCCCTGCACCGCCCGGGCCGCTCTCTCCCAGCATCATCCCCACTCCCAGACATTCTTTGTTTCATGTCTGCTCCCCCAGGAATCCCAGCTGCAGGAGGGTGGGTCGTGGTCAGCTCCTGCAGTACCCGGTCGAGCTGGCACCAGCAGGCCCTCATCAATGTACAAGCTCGGCTCCCCTGACCCCACAGCACCAGCCAGGACTCGTGCAGGTGTGAGGAGTTAGAGGCAGTAAGGAAAGGGAAACCAGGGCCAGCTGAATAATGACCAATGCAGCCACAGATAGCACTCACGAGCAAGACATATACGACCTTCGTGGAGAAAACGTTTGTTTTGTTTTTATTGATTTCAGAGAGGAAGGGAGAGAAAGAGAGATAAAAACGTCAATGATGAGAGAGAATCATTGATCGGCTGCCTACTGCACGTCCCCTACTGGGGATGGAGCCCACACCTGGGCATGTGCCCTTGACCAGAATCGAACCTGGGATCCTTCAATCCACAGGCCAACGCTCTATCTACTGAGCCAAACCAGCTAGGGCGAGAAAACATCTTTAAAAGTCACGAATTGCTTACAGATTGTAAAAATGGGATCTGAAGTTCATTATATTCCTTAAGTAATTAGACCCCATTGGTATTTTAAAAATTATACAGAGGAAAATCTTTTAACTCATTAATTGGTTATAAAGCAAATCTGACTGCAAAGCATATAAACTGATCAGGACAAATGACAAAGGCACATGATTAAAAATAAATACATATACATACACATAGCATACATACAACAAATAAAAATCATACAGAGAGCAGAGCATGGCCTACCTGAAACTCAATTTTAAAATAATAAAGTAAAATTAGGCTTGTAAACAGAAAGCTTTACAGTATTTCCCAATAGCAAGTACCAGAAATTATGGCGCTAATGAGGGCCAAGGCCATCCAACGCATCACAATTTGGAAAAGAGGAGCCAAGCTAATCCTTCCTCTCACTTCACCAAGGCCTGCATCCCCGTCCTCCCAACTCCTCCTCCTCCTCCACAGCCTCAGATCCACAGACTGACTCCTAGGATCTTCCCTGAGGACCCAGCTCCCCCGCCCCTCTCAGAACCCTAACACTGAACTGCCCCCTGCTGGGGCTCGTGGCTCTTTCTAAAGTGCGTGTGAGGGCGAGGGGAGCAGGACCAGACCTTCTGTGCCCTGTGTGCAGGTCAGGCCTCGGCCAGCGGCCCCACACAGCTACTGTCCAAATCATGCTCTGTCTGCTGCCTGGTGAGCCCTGGCAACGAGGGCATGGACAGCCCCCACGCAGAGGACATTCCACCTTGGGGCCCTTCACACCTACAGAGTGAGCACCACCATCAGGCAACGGTTAACACGGAGGCTGTGAATGGAATGCACCTGGTTCCAGAAACATGCGCTTGGGCTACAACACAAATCCTCACCACTGGTCTATTTGATAACACCAGTAAAACAGGGGACATTTGTAACTTCATACAATTATACAGAAAGAGGTACATGAACCGGAGAAGCTCGGACATGAAAATTAAAGAGGTAAACTGACCACAAAACAAAGCGGACAACTTCCCTCATGGTTTGACAAATCCCAGCCAGGTCGGTCTGAGCCATGGGTTGTCATGTCCTTGACCCATGGAACTTCCAATACAACAGTAAGTCTATGCCCGGTTAGAGTAACTAAGACCACGTAAGCACTTACCTGTTTGGGGCGTGTTGCTCTAAACCAACACGCTTCCCAACCCTTCTCCCATTTCTTAACAGTTTTTATAAAAGGTATTATTATAGAAAAGGAAGGGGGGCAGAGAGGGGCAGGGTCTCGTCAAAGCACAGCGGATGGGCCAGCAGAGGAGGCCGGTGTCGCCTCTGCCCACGCTCTGCTGACTCAGTCCTGCAGCCAGGGGCCTTCGGCACTGGCCACACGGGGCAGGGGCGGGGAAGAGGCCCACACCCAGCCCTCCGGGAGGAAGCTCCTCCCCATCACCACACCCCAGGTACCTTGTAGATGACGCCCCCGGTGGCAGAACACGTCAGCATGTAATTTCCCTCGGAGTCAAAAGCGAAGAGCCGGCCCCGGGGAACCTGAACCTGCTTGTAGCCGCTGTAACCAGACAGCACGAAGGGGCCCGTGGCGTCCGCGGGGAGCCCGAACTCCGACACCTTCAGGCCACTCTTGTGGATGTTCCACTGGATGAACTGCAACCACAAAGCACAGCAGAGTCTCTCAGCAGCGGGACGGCCTAAGAGGAGGGGGACGGCCCCAGAGCAGAGGCCCTGGGTTCACAGGCCACCAGGAGAGGTAGTGGGATGACACCCCCTCCCCCCAGTCCCATCTCTTCCCAACACAATTTAAGCATCTTTTTAGTGAAGGAATTCTAGAAAAAGGGTCAGCAACCTCACATCAAAGTCCAGACTTCCTCTCTGGCCTGAGCCTAGGACAGTGATGGCAAAACTTCTGAGCTCAGCGTGTCAGCATTTTGAAAAACCCTAACTTAACTCTGGTGCCGTGTCACATATAGAAATTTTTTGATATTTGCAACCATAGTAAAACAAAGATTTATATTTTTGATATTTATTTTATATATTTAAATGCCATTTAACAAAGAAAAATCAACCAAAAAAATGAACCCGTGTCATAGGTTCGCCATCACTGGCCTAGGAGGAATGTTTCAAGTAACTGTCACTATTGTTGTTCGGGACAACACAGTGTAGTTATGAATTTAGCTTCGTGTATTGCAGCGTTTATAAGTCTTTACCTGCCCCTGGGGCAGGCTACCTGCGTGT
This sequence comes from Myotis lucifugus, assembly GCF_000147115.1. Taxonomy (NCBI): domain Eukaryota; kingdom Metazoa; phylum Chordata; class Mammalia; order Chiroptera; family Vespertilionidae; genus Myotis; species Myotis lucifugus. The sequence goes on along the minus strand of NW_005871094.1, from coordinate 2,368,873 downwards.
GACCACCTCTTAATTGAGAATCCCACCCAAAAAACTAGGAAGCCAGGCTTGACTTTAAAAGCCCGCTTCCTGCAGTTTTCAAATGAAGAATTCATTTTGTAATTACTATTTTCAAATGGGTAATCCAGGTCGATAGGATAAATTCCAAAAGGTATAGGAGGGCACACACGAAGAGCATGTATGCTTACCCCACCCCAGCTCCCTTTCCACGGTCCTCACCTATCTTTCCAGAGAGAATCCACAAAGGGCATCTGTTTTTACTTTTTCCCACCTGCCTTTTACATTTCTTGATTCTGCTCACTGCTTCTGGGAAGCTGCTCCGACCCCCGGCAAACTCTCCCGGTCCATGCTCACGGGGCACATCCCGCCCCAAACCCGGACCCCACTGCTCCATGTACAGTGGGATGCAGTTCATCCAGTTCATCCTCACCTGCCACAACCAGGAGGAAGGATATGGGCCCCCTTTCGTAAGAATGGCAGCTCCCACTGAACTCATTGAAGCCTCACAAAGATCCGGTGAGACGGTTACTATTACCATCCCTCGTCTACAGATGACAACACTGAGGCAGGGAGAGGCCCAGCAAGTGAAATCTGTGGTCAGAACCTAAACCCAGCCCCCCATGCTATTCTGGTGCTCTCTAGGCTCCCAGAGGCCTAAGCCAGGGAAGGGAAGTTCCTGCGCCTGCCTACCTTCCCGTCCTCGCCGATGCTGTACACGGTGTTCTCGTCGTAGCTGAACTCCACGGAGCACACCTCCCCGCAGTGGGCCTTCCAGCTCATGGCGCACTCGTGCTGCTGCATGTCTGAGGCAAAGAGACGGAGATGAGGCTAAGATTCCTGCCCAGGCCCCGGGGAGGCACTGGCCCACGGCAGGAGGCACCTCCCACCTTCTGCCCAGCCGGGGGAGCTGCTCTGAGGCAGAGGGCCTCCCCCGCCCCGAGCTGAGCCCTGCCGAGGAAGGGTGGAGGGCCGCTTCAGTTTGCTAATCCTCTCCTCCGCTGCATCTAATCTTCTATTTAACCCTCAGATAGAAGCTTCTTTCGTGGGGGCTAGAGTGAGGTTCAGGAATCCCTGGGAGGAGTCCGAGCTCATCTGTAAGTCTGGGCGGACACACATCCTTCCTAGGAGGCCTCTGGAACTTCGTCCCAGGGGATCTGCTGAGGACACAGTCCCTGTCCCATCCCGGCCCTCTGACTCCGGGCCTCCTGGGACAGGCTGGCATGGGGATCTTTAAGCAGCTGCCGGTGGTTCTGATGCACACTGTTCCAACGCTTAACGGGGACAGGGAACTAGCCACACCGAGAGGACAGGACGGCATTACTCTCGAGGGTCCTCCTGGGTCTCACTCAGGCCGCGAGGACTCAGACAGAACACCTCACGAGGGAAGGACTGCTAAGCTCCCCGCCTCCCTTCTGCATCCATGACACGGACCATGTGCAAGGTGACTACGGAGCTTCTGAAGACAGCAGATTCTGACCACAGCTAAGTTCTGTTACGAGCACGCTGAACTGGGGTTTTGCTTTCGGTCCAGCTGGCAAAAATCCAACTCTCTCCCCAGGACATTTACGGAGGGACCCGGGGCTGCCATGAGCATGACTGCTTACCAAACAGCCGGATGACACCATCCGCCGCCCCTGTGACCAGCAGGTTCCCGTTGTGATTGAAGGCTGTGCAGTTGATAGCAATGGGCCCCGGATCCAGGGAGAACTGGAGCTGGAGAAAACAAACTAAATTTTAAAATGTCAGAGAATAATAAACAAAATTCAAGACAAGCTCTGTCTGAAAGGGGACAGGAGACCAAGATTAGGGAGAGGCACACGAGAACATAAAAAGTACCGGTGATGTTCCATCCTTACGCTGTGATGGTAGATAGGGCCAGACCAAATGATTTCGAGGGCCTTGTATGGCCCGCAGGCCCGACGACCGCCCGCCCCCGCCCCCCCGCCCCGGTGTAGGGTGAGGGAGGACGGGCCCAGAAAGGCATCCCGTTTCTAAGTGAGACGCATGTGCCTAGATGAGGAAACTGGAGGAGGAGGAGACAGGCAGGGCCTCATGTTCAAGAATTCATGTGTGGCCCTGACACCTGGAGACCTCCACGTGGGAATATATACTCCTTCACAGACGATGCAGTAAGACACAACTGAACACCTGGAACACAGCCACCTATAAGACAGGGGCCCTTCAAGGGTCCAGTAACATCAGGAAACTTCAACAGAAAGGCCACACCACTTCTGAGCACCTAAACTAATTCTAATAAGAAGCATCGCTGCCCTTTAAACAGGAGAGTTTACGCATCATTTACTCTCTCTAGGGCCACGTGGGGGGGGAGTAGGGGAAGGGAGGTGGAGCTCAGAGGATTTCGAGCAGTGAAAATACCCCATATGATGGTGGATGCATGTCATTACCTATTTGTCAAACCCACAGAATGTAGCGGACTAACACCGAACCCTGCACGCTGTGGTGGGGATGCAGATAGTGAGGGGCAGGGGGTGTACGGAAATCTGTGCCTTCCTCTCAATTTTGCCATGAACCTTAAACTGCTCAAAAAAAGTCTTTAAATATAAAACAAACTTAAATGAAACCACAGGGGCCCTCTAGGAGGCGGTGTGACTTGTGAACTTGGGGCACAATTCTGAATGACTTCAGCTGGCGATCTACCCACTGGAGCATTACTCCCTTCAACACTTACTACATTGGATGTTTCCTCACAAATCAAAGTTGAGAAGACCAAAGCAAAGAGAGGGAGAGATCAGAAGGGAGGGAGCGTGGGCCCTGTGCCCTCCCGAGTGTGCCCAGCCCGAGGCCCCCGGGGGCAGGCCCGCACCTGCTGCTTCATGGTTTTCGTGTCCCACAGCAGCAGCTTGCCAGGAACGTGGTTCGTGCCCTTGCTGCCGATGTCTAGGGCCGAGAAGTCCACCTGGGAAGCGAGGCTTGGAGCTGCGGCCGAACAGACGAAAGAGGCCCCGTTGGGGCTGCACGCGAGAGACAGGATTCTGCAACACACGTGGAGCGGGGTCAGCACTCCATGGCCACTGGAAGGATGAGATGGGGAAAAGGCCCAGCAAAGGACCAGGCCGCAGAGCACAGTGCGGGAAGCGGCCTCCAGCTCACCTGGGCATGTCGTCGTTGATGTTGATTTCACAGAGATTCTTCTTGGCTTCCGTGTCATAAAGGCGCACTGTCCCCACACCACTGCCCAGCAAGAGCTGGAATGAGAAGGGGCGGGAGGTGTGAAGAACAGGAGGAGGTCAGGCAGGTCAGGCAGGACCATGGGTGGTGGTGGGGGCCCAGGCCCTCTCCTGTGAGGTCTGGGCAGGCTGCAGGGGCGGGGCCCCCTCCACTTATCCAGGTAATTTAGGTGATATCTGGCTAAAATGGACCTCATTTAAAAATAAATAAAGAGCCTGGCCGGCATGGCTCGTGGTTGAGCATCGATCTATGAACCAGGAGGTCATGGTTTGATTCCCAGTCAGGGCACATGCCCGGGTTTCGGGCTCAATCCCCAGTAGGGGGTTTGCAGGAGGCAGCCGATCAATGATTCTTTCTCATCATTAATGTTTCTATCTCTCTCCTTCTCCTTTGTCTCTGAAATGAATAAAAATATATTTAAAATACATAAATTAAAATTAAATAAAGACATCAGAGCTGACCTCGAACAGAAGTAGAACCACAGAAGGAATCTGTGGATGGGAGAGATGTATCACCCCAGACATACCTGGAAAGGCTCTGGCTGATTAAATGAGACCCTCTGTTCTTTCCTCCTTTTCTTTCCATTTTAAATCCCAGCTTTCCAGCCCTTCCTTCTCCCCCTAATCTCCCTCCACCTCCGTGGGTGCCGCCCTGGCTGATCATGGGGCCTGGGCCCCCTTTGCTTGTCTGGGGACAGCTCTGGCTCTGAGCCAGTAAAGGCCTCCAGAAAAAATAGAAGAAGCTATCCTTGCCTTCAGGAACCTGCATTTTATTTGGTGAAAAGCTTCGAAGACAATGAGTACCACCAGAAGAAAGCACCAGAAGCAGGTCTGCGGGTATCCCCAGGAATATCACCTACATCACTTGGCACATTATCACTGGGTATGCCCTGACGCCTTCGTACCATAACCAAAATGCCTGCAGTTGTCAAAATTATTAAAAAACGAGGCTTGCCCCTCGGGTTGCCTGCTATGGTCCCCTCAAAATGGAATAAAAGAAAAGAAAAAATTACAAATCAACTTTACCTCCTTAACTACGAAGTCTATCTCAAACATTAAAGTCCAGAAGGAAAAAATAACACTGTACTATTCCTGAGGCAATCAGACCCGTGGGAACCGCCAAGTAGGGCACCATCCCCCACCAGCTTCAGCTGCTTCCTCTGTGCCCGACACAGGGAGCAGCTGAGAATGTCTGTGAGGGCTGTTAGAATCTGGACAGCTGCAGGACTGATGGGGAAGAACAGGAAGTGAGCCAGTCTCTCCCCAGACAGCAGCAGCGAGCCAGACCACCACAGAGAGGGAGGCACCCTGGCCGTCTGACTGGGGAGGGTTCTCCAGGTTGCATTGCAGTCTCATTTCAATTCTCATTCATCCTGTCACCTCCTTCCCCACCCCCAACAGGAGTCTATAGGGTCAGTCCTGGCTGTGTGGTCCCCACGGGGGGTGGGGTCTGGCTCGGCTGCCGGTGGTGCCTGACCGCCGGTGGGCAGCCCTGGGGAGTTCTTCACAGACTGCACGCAGAGCAAGCAATGAGGCATCTCACTCACCAGCCGGTCCCGCTTGGTGGCCCACTCCAAAGACAGCAGCTGTGACTTGGAAATGGAGGACGCTTTGGTCTGCATGATGGGGTTGAAGGACCACACTTTGATGACCCCGTCTACGTCTAAGCTGGCAACCCTCCTCCCCGAACAATCCACTCTGAGACAAAAGAGAGAGGGGAGCTGTTAACATCCTTGCCATAGTCCATCCTCGTCTTCAGCTAGTTCAGATGGTTGCTTTTCTGACGTTCTAACTGCTTTAATAAACAATCCTGAAATGCCTACACACCAATGACCAGTGGACTATTTCTAGAAATATTCATTCATTCTTTGTCCAAGAATTTCTTATGAAGCACCCATATGTGCTGAGCCCTGGGGTAAACACTGGGCACAGAACAGTGGGCAGGATGCACTGGGCCTCGACCTCGGTGCTCAGTGTATGGAGATTGAGAGCCCCCTGCACTCGGCTTTGGGGCCCATCAAAACAAGGGACCCACCTCCCCTCTGAACATTACATCTGTGAGGGTCCCTTTATGAAAGGTCATGTTCTTACCATGTGCAAGTAAAAACTTATAAATGGTTAAGTACACAGTGGGGCAAAAGTGGGCTTACAGTTGGAAAATAATACAATAATCAATAGGTAATAACAGAGAAGTAAACTCTGTGTTCCCAAGTGCTCACAAATATAAACCTACTTTTGCCCTGCCCTGTATTTATCTAAAATTACCAACACAGGCTGGCAGGAGTGGCTCATGGTTGAGCGTCCACCTATGAACCAGGAGGCCATGCACGGTTCGACTCCTGGTCAGAGCACATGCCCGGGTTTCGGGCTCTATCCCCAGTGTGGGACGTGCAGGAGGCAGCTGATCAATGATTCTCTCTCCCTCTCCCTTCCTCTCTGAAATCAATAAAAAAATTTTTTAAATAAATAAATAAAATTACCAACATAAAGCAAATTAAAATTGAGTGAGCTTTAGGGAGTTCAAATAAAAGGCAGCTGTTCCTAAAACTTGGAGTCCCATGGTTAGAAAGGTCAGAGAGGCTGACGAGGGCTACAGCAGCTCTGAGCAGGACAGCCCACACCCAGATGGCAGCTGCCCAGCCTCCTCTGACTCTGAGGGTGACAATGCTCCTTCAGGAATCCCACTTTCCATACCTCCTGCCAGCTGCACCGTCATACACAGCTTCCCAGGGAGACCAGTCCCACCTGGCTAGAGCTTTCCCTAGCTGGGCCTCGCCTCCACCTGAACCCACCTGCAGTGCATGATGGAGGAGTGGTGCTCGCCGTACTCCTCCTGCCCCAGCACAATGAACGGCTGTTCGGAGCGGACACCTCCACCCTCAGGGCCTGCTGAGGCAGCCCGCGTCAGCGTCTCCGGCGCCTCCACGTGGAGCTCTGCGCAGGGCTCCGGTTCGGGGCCGCAAGCTTCAGGTTTCTTCTCTGCACACTGTGCCAAGCAAAGTAGGGAAAAGGCAGCTGTGACAGGTCTGCGCTGGGCCTAGCTACCCACCACATTCTGGGACACACTGCAGGACATCTGTGGCTGCAGCACACTGCAGGAGGCTCTCGGTGATCGTGGGTCTAGAACAGTGATGGCAAACCTATGACACGCGTGTCAGAGGTGACACGCAAACTCATTTTTTTGGTTGATTTTTCTTTGTTAAATGGCATTTAAATATATAAAATAAATATCAAAAATATAAGTCTTTGTCTTACTATGGTTGCAAATATCAAAAAATTTCTATATGTGACATGGCACCAGAGTTAAGTTAGGGTTTTTCAAAATGCTGACACGCCGAGCTCAAAAGGTTCGCCATCAGTGGTCTAGAATAAGCATGTCAAACTCGAGGCCCACGGGCCACATGCGGCCCACACGAATATTTTTGTGGCCCAGCCAATATAACAGTATATAAGAAACATTTTAATAAAAATTTCATAACTTAATTTTTATAATATCCTGTTATACATAATTTTTTAAAATATATTTTATTGATTTTTTACAGAGAAGAAGGGAGAGGGATAGAGAGTTAGAAACATCAATGAGAGAGAAACATCGACCAGCTGCCTCCCGCACACCCCCTACTGGGGATGTGCCTGCAACCAAGGTACATGCCCTTGACCGGAATCGAACCTGGGACCCTTGAGTCCTCAGGCTGACGCTCTATCCACTGAGCCAAACCGGTTAAGGCTCTACTAATTTATTTTAATGATCACTCATTTATTTCAGCCCTTTGTATTCAGCATGTCTCTATCGAAATAAACTGACGTTTCTATGAAATTTGAAGCTTTTGTTTTTTTGCAGCCCACAGAAACTTAAACCTTGTTTATTTGGCCCGTGTTAGCCTTTGAGTCTGACATGCTTGGTCTAGACCAGCCATGGGCAAACTACAGCCCGCGGGCCGGATCCGGCCCGTTTGAAATGAATAAAACTAAAAAAAAAAAAGACCGTACCCTTTTATGTAATGATGTTTACTTTGAATTTATATTAGGTCACACAAACACTCCATCCATGCTTTTGTTCCGGCCCTCCGGTCCAGTTTAAGAACCCATTGTGGCCCTCGAGTCAAAAAGTTTGCCCACCCCTGGTCTAGACTCTAGAATAAAGAGCTCTGAACTGCAAGAACAGGCCCAGTTTGCCCAGGAAGGGCAGGTGCCTGCTCTCCTGCCATCCCCTCCCTAGAGACCTTGCTCCTCTCATGGGCCCTGCTGAGGGAAAGGGGGTCAAGGGTGCCCCCTCTCTGTCAGGACACACGCCACCTTGACAGACCAGGCCTCTGATGCCTTTAAATAGGCAAGTAGCGCCTGGCCGGTGTGGCTCAGTGGTTGAGCGTCAACCATGCACCAAGAGGTCGCTGGTTCAATTCCTGGTTAGGGCACATGCCTGGGCTGCAGGCTCGATCCCCAGTAGGAGGCGTGCAAGAGGCAGCTGATTGATGTTTCTCTTATCATCGATGTTTTTCTCTCTCTCTTCCTTCTTCCTCTCCCTTCCTCTCTCTCTAAAAATCAATAAAGCATATATATATTTTTTTTAAAAAAATAGGTAAGTAGCTCCAATTAGGAGATAAATGGTCAACTAGGTGACAGGCAAGGGACTCAGGCAGCAAATCCCCGGGGCTTCCCGAGTGTTTGACAGAGTGGAGGCAGCTTATGCTGCCAGAAGAGCACACCTGACCCACGTTCAGCAGTGAGGGGAGTCCCAGGGCTCAGCGTGGCAAGGGCCTGGGTCGCAGAATGACACTGTGTGGGCCCGTGGCCCTCAGGCAGCAACTCCAGCAGGGGGGCCTCTGGGGGTGCAGGAGAAAAGGACCCTGAGATCAAGCAAGCCTGGGGGATTCTGGGTTAAAACAGGGGAAACCGGTCTCTGTCCTGCCAAATCTGAGCCTGTGACATGCTAACAGTAACATACACAATTAACCTAAGGGGAAAACGCAGCATGCAAGGGGTCCCAAGCCAATGTAACCACAGCCCCCATCTGTGGGGACATTGGTAGTTGGCATTTTATGGCTTCTGTTTAGAAAAATGCTACAGCAGAAAGAGGGACCACTGCAGAGTCAGGCACACTGTGAACAAAACAACCGAAGTGCAAGCAGGTAAACCCAGTTCAGCAAGACCACACTCTACACAACGGCAGAAACCAAGGGAGGTTAAGAGCGGGCCCTGCACCACCCCGTCATTTTCCACGCCCTCCCGTGGGCGTGCTTGGACCGCTGACGACAAGCCATACCTGCAAAGTCAGAGACAGAAGCTCCTTCCTCTCCTTGCCGTGGTCCTGCAGGCGCCGCTGCCGGTGCTGTGACCAGCTGGACTCCCCCGGGGCCAGCCCGCTGAAGAGGCTCTTCCCATCCCTGGGTCCGCACGCGGGGTCCTTTGCCTTAGTGGTCTGGAGGGCAAGACACCAGGTTGTGAAAGTCTCTTCCTGTCTGTGCCCACGCCAAGAGCCCTGGGCCAGGAGCAGGGCAGAGGCCAGGGAGTGGCTTCTCTACCCAACAGGTCCTGGGTAAGGCTCCTCCCTGGCCATGCTAAGCAGGTAGGTAAAATGTTACCATCTCATTGGTGGGCAAAGTCAAGAGTGAAACATAGGCTGTCTGGACCGCCTCCTTTCTGTTCTCACTCCCGTCATGAGAGGACAGGTGGCCAGCACGCCTCAGCCTGCCTATCTCTATCACCTGGAGGGAGGTATCCATATGTCTCCTTGATCTGATCAGAACAATTACTTTTAGTCAAGGGGGACGAGATCATGTCAGGCCCCACGCTAGGTGTTCTAAACATTTATAAGCAACAATATGTTTGGGCAACATAAAAAAATTATGCAATATACAATCACTTCGCTGGAGGGGGAAAAAGGAACACAAAACCTTTGGGTCAAGTGTATGACTAAGCCAGCTAATGTTAACAAATACTCAGGTATTTGGAAATGACTCAGGTAACCAGAAATTCTTAATAGAAACTATTGGAAACTCAAGGACCTTTGAACAAGAGGAATTGCACAGAAAAGAAACTGGTATCGTCGGGCTCCTTTAACATGAGTGATAAAGTCAATCAAGGTTAGAGCAGATAAATTCAATAATCCCCATCCCACTCCCATGGAGAGAAGTTTCTTAATCAAGAGTCTTTTTAAAAAGAGCTGACACCTCATTCTCTTTCCAGATTACCTGGCCGGGGTCTCTTTTTCCAACCTTATTCCCACAATTTGTGATGGTCAAATAGCCCCCTTGCCTTTTTACACAGATATGGTTACAAACCAACCTCCTTGCAAGCCACCTATACACAAGCCCTAAGTCAAGAGAAGAGACTCCCAGCCACGTGGCTCAGTAGTTAGTGACAACCTATGAACCAGGAGGTCATGATTCGATTCCCAGTCAGGGCACATGTAGGGGAAGTGCAGGAGGCAGCAGATCGATGATTCTCTCTCATCATTGATGTTTCTATCTGTCTCTCCCTCTCCCTTCCTCTCTGAAATCAATAAAAACATATTTTTAAAAAAAGAGAGAGATTCCCCCAAAGTCTACTGTCCTCTCTAGTTCTGCTACTTGCTATTTCTTATGTTAAGTCTGTCTTATGTTAAAACAACTTAAGATGATTAGCATAGATCCCTTGGGACCCTGGAGCTACGTGAACAGATAAGAAAGAAAATTTTAAAGGACTAAGCCTAACTGCGTCTGGCCTGCAGGGTATTTGTTAGTTTTGTTTTTCTGACTGAAGTGACCTCCAATGTTATCTACGGATGCTTGTAACAGATGTTTCTTCTAGAAGAAGTACTTGATTCCCCAAATTCTGACTTGTTTTGGGAGAAGTAGCGTTCTTAGACAAGATACAAGAAGTGATCTAAGAAGGAAACCAATAACAATAACAGCCCCAGTGTATATTGTTCACTGAATGTTTACCAAATGCAAGGCCCCATTCTAAGAACTTTACAAACATTCCCTTAAAGGTGAGGACATTCCTTATGAGGAGCTGAGGCTTGGAGAGGGTAAGGTAACTTGCTCTACACAGGCACAACTTGAAAGAGCTGAACTTCATACCCAGATATGACAGCAACTCCATGCTCTGAGAAACCTGAAGGAAGCAATACCATGAAGGGAACATGTGGAAGAAGGTGACACTGAATAGAAAAGAAATGTCATAATCCTGAAGCTAAATAACATACCCAAGACACGGCCCTTCTCTCGGCACTCTGGCCATTGCTGAGAAGTACCCCGTGGTCCACGGAACCATGGGCAGGACCCACAGCTTTAGAAGGTGGGAGGCTTCTCTTACCTTTCTAGAAGCAAAGGGTGTCAAGATAATTGATAACAGAGAGGTCCTGAGATAACATGGTGTCCCTCAAATGGTCCCCAGGTGTGTGTGCCCACTCCCTGGAATGTGATCCAAGGGTGCCAACCCGCCAGTGGTTTCTTCCCATACCTACTGATCCACAGGGCCAATTTCCCAGACTGAAGAACACATGGGAAGCTACACCTACATCAGGCAAAATAGACTTTAAGCCAATGAGTATAGTAAGAGGCAAAGAAAGTGATTACATAATGATAAAGGGGTGATTTCATCAAGAAGATATAATAACCATAAATATAAACACACCCAACATCAGAGTACCTATTTACAGGGTGTCCCCCCAAAAAATGTATACACACTTTGAATGATTATAAAGTCAGTGTTTATTAACATACAGTTCATTAAAAAAATTTAAAAGCATCTACAGAAATGAATAATTTTTTTTGTCAATGCCTGTTTTCAAACTGATGACCGTTCTGGTCCAGGCACTGCTGATAACGCGAAGCAATGGAATCACAAACATCAAGAATCATTTCGTTCGGTATTTGTTCACCCTCAATTCATCAACTGTGGCCCGTTTTGTACCATAAACTTTATCTTTTATGTATCCCCATAAAAAAAGTCTAGTGGCACTTTAGGGTAAATTTTCTTTGTTCAAAGCTTAGTCTGGCTTCACCCATTATTTCAAATCAGTTAAACCTGAAAAGGAGTGAAAATTAAGTGAGTTATCAGCTGTTAAAGTGTGTATACATTTTTGGGGACACCTTATATAAAGCAAATAACAGACATAACAGGAGAAACAGGCAGCAATACAAAAAGAGTAGGAAACTTTAATACCCTACTTTCAACAATGGATAGATCATCCAAACAGAAAAGCAATAAGAAAACATTGTACTTAAACTACACATTAGATCAGAAGGACTTAATGGACATTTACAGAACATTCCATCCAAAAGCAGCAAAATGCACATTCTTCTCACGTGTACATGGAACATTCTCCAGGAGAGGTCATATATTAGCCCACAAAATAAGTCTTAATAAACTTAAGAAGACTGAAATCATATCAAGGATCACAATGATATGAAACTAGAAATCAATTTACAGGATACCTAAAACATTCACAATATGTGGAGACTAAGCAACATCAATGGGTCACTCACATCAATGGGGGACTGAACCACCAATGGGTCAAAGAAGAAACCAGAAAAGAAATAAAAAAATATCTTGAGACAAATGAAAATGGAAATACGACACACTGAAACTAACAGAATGAACACTTACATTAACAATAAACATTTATATTAAAAAAAAGAAAGATCTCAAATAAACAACTTAACTTTACACCTCAAGGAACTAGAAAAAGGACGAACAAATCTCAAAGTTAGTCAAAGGAAGGAAATGATGAAGACAAGAAAGAAAATAAATAAAATAGACATTAAAAAGGCAATAGAAAGGATCAATGAAACTAAGAGCTATTGTTTGTTTTTTTAAGATGAACAAGATAGACAAACCTTTAACTAGATTTACCAAGAAAAAAGAGGTCTCAAATAAATAAAATTAGAAATGAATTCCAAAACATGTCTCTAAAAGCCTAACATTTTAATGGAAGAACTGGCAGCAGAGGCCACGTTTTCTGAATCCAAAGGTGGCCACGAGAAACCAGCTGCATAAACAGTGCTGAGTGGCAGGAAGATCAGTGTCCGGGGCTGGCAGTTGTTTTCTACAATAGTGCGATCCTGGAAAGTGAGGAAGTCTCAAAAAGCCTGGGACCTGCAGGTTTGACAGGTTGATCAGCCCGACCGAGAGATCTTTAAACTGGATATTTAAGAAGAAAAGGGAAAGAACCCATGTAAAACTGCATCCAGGCCACAGGGGGATCCTCCCTTGGAACCAGAGTGGGAAAGGCTACAGAGGGAAGACCAGACGCTATTTTCTCTCCTTAATTTTCTCTCCTTAATTGCCCACCGCACCTGATAAATGGTGTCTTTTCCTTTTTCAATGCTTGGTGTTAAGAGTGCTCAGCCCTAGACGGTTTAGCTCAGGGGATAGAGCATCGGCCTGTGAACTGAAAGGTCCCAAGGTTCGATTCCGGTCAAGGGCACATGCCCGGGTTGTGGGCTTGATCCCCAGTGGGGGGCTTGCAGGAGGCAGCCGATCAATGATTCTCTCTCATCATTGATGTTTCTATCTCCTTCTCCCTCTTCCTTCCTCTCTGAAATCAATAAAATATCTATACTGATGGGATAGGGAGGTTTAGGATGGACGTCAAATTCCCCTAGCTGACACAGCTTCCCCAGCATGGACAGAAAATACAATGTTAAGAAGTGCAAGGCAGAGCTTCCCTTACAAGTGAAGATGGAATGGAAGCTGTCCAGCATATCATCAGGCTGGACAGTACTCCAAAATGAAAATTCAAACAGGCATTAACAAAAGGCACTACAGCAAATTAAGAACTGCCTTTATAATGACAGGGCAGTTTACACAAAGAGAACCGTGAACCTAAGTGTGAGCTATCACATCCTGCTTAAAAGAGACCTTTTCCTTAAACTGTATCTACTAAAGTTATTTATTAAACAAGCACAAACAACAACAAAAAATGTGCTAAAAGCTGATGAATGCAGTTGTCCACAAAACACTCAAATAAGTAGGCTAAGGTAAACCCGTGTCTAGCTACAGATGTACTTAACTTAAAAGTTCACTGTGACATAAGCAGCAATTCAAAATTTTAAGAACAAACTTCATAAAAATCTCAACTACTGGATTAATAGAACATTGCAGTGGCCCAAATTATATCCAGTCATATTCTATCATAATCTATCTGTCTCTGGCCCTGGCCAGGTAGCTCAGTTGGGTAGAGCACTGTCCCAATACACCAGGGGTGGGGAACCTCCTTTCGGCCAAGAGGCTTTGGATATTTGTAACATTATTCTTGGGCCAAACAAAATTATCACCTTAAAAATTAGCCTGCTATGTTTGGTTAAACATTTAATTAACTGACCCCTAGTGCTTTGGCAGGGCCAGACCAAATGATTTCACGGGCTGTGGGCTGGACGTTCCCCACCCGGATTATGCCAAGCTTTCAGATTCGATCCCCGGTCAGGGCACATACAAGAATCAACCCATGAATGCATAGATGGGTGGAACAATAAATCAATGTTCTCCCTTTCTCACTCTCTAAAATTAATAAACCAATAAATATCTAAAATTAAGAAAAGTAATAATCTACCTGTCTCCTACAGTTCAGGAGAGAGATTTTTAACTGTTTATCACTTGGCCTCCTTGCTCCTCACTCTGAAGAAGGCTATAAACTAATTTTCGGTGGCCCGAATACAGCTTACCAGGCAGTTATCCTAATGGGGCAGGAAACGAGTTCCAGTAATTTGATCTCCCCTAAAGCAAAATAAAGCCACCCAGAGGACAGGCCCTTGGAACACAGGAATTACAGAATGAAGGATGGCAAGAAGGCTCCCTTCTCCCCATCCAGCTAAGAGCCATGGAAACAGCCCCCACAGTACCTGTACTTACCACTGATTTCTCAGTAGCTATGAGGTAATTTGAGAATACCGAAGTCTGTGCCCGCTTTGTTTTCTTTACATGATGGCAATTAGAGGTTATCTCTATAATAACCTCTTACAGTCCCACAGCTTACTGAGTGGGTGTGGAAGGAGTGGAATTAGGGCTGAGGTGCCCTCGGGGGCTGCTGCTGTCCCAGAGATGCCGCGGGAGCCTGGAAACCAGGGTTTTATAGCTACTTCCATTTGTTGTTTTAAATTTTGCCTCCAGATTCAGGCTGAAAGCACTGAGAGTATATCACCATCTACTTTGCCATCTACAATGCTATGAACATTTCAGTAATAATGACAACAGTTAGAGCAACCAACGAATTACAAGTGGGCAAAATGCTGATGTAATGGAAATGTATACTGGTATATACAAATACTATTTAAAATAGGAAAGCCTAATCATTTTATGTGTTGTTAATTTAATAACACAGCACATGGTTTTTTATTTGCTTATTTGTTACTAGTAAAAAAAAAAAAAAAAGAGGCAGTTCTGGTGTGGTAATAGTGAGAAAGGCTATACACTTAACATGTGCTAACAAAGCAATATGGCTTTAAAAAAAAGTCACTTACTATTGAGTTAAAAGCAATATATCATTAAAATCATAGGAATTGATTATACAACTCTTAGTATTGGTAAGAGAGCACTTCAAATTATACACTCAAATTTGGCCATTAACTGTAATAAAGGAATTAAAAAAATTAGAATGCCCTTCCCTAAGAGGAGGGGTACCAGCATGGTGAGGGGTCTAGAAATCAAGCCATAGGTACAAACAGTTACGGAGAGAGGGAGGCATGAACAGAGTGCTTAGCGTGGGAAAGACAGGAAGGGTTGTCCTAAGAGAAGCCTTAGTTTACTCAGCATCAGAAAGCAGAGCTAAGATCAGTGAGTTTAATTATAGGGAGGTTTCTACTAACAGCTCTGCAACGGACAACTTTCCCATGTTGACAAGCAGTGAGCTCCTCATCACAGGAGGCAATGTATAGGAGAACGCGCCCCTCTACTCAGTAGGAGGGTCAGATGACCTTCAAACTTCCTTTGACTTTAAAATTATTTCATTATCTTTAACCTCAAATCTACTCGTTATTGTTAGAATTGAAACAGCAATGCTGAGTCTAATTAATAAATCAATAAAAAAATAAGTCACCTGCCGGCCTGTGTGGCTCAGTGGTTGAGCATCACCCTATGAACCAAGAGGTCTCGGTTTGATTCCCAGTCAGGGCACATGCCCAGATTTCTGGCTCCATCCCCAGTTGGGACATGCAGGAGGCAGCTGATCAATGATTCTTTCTCATCATTGATGTTTCTGTCTCTCCTTCTCCCTTCCTCTCTGAAATCAATAAAAATATTTTTTTAAAAAGTGACCCAACCACTGAGTGTTTCAGAGTGTAGACATCTGTGGCTTCCATTCAGGAAATGGAAAGAGGGCTACCTTTGCTTTGACATACCATGTGATGAACCAAGCTTGGTTGGAATATATATTAGAGGTAAGGTAAGGAATGTTTGCTACAAACTACACAGTCTTACCCTTATCTCTTGAGTGTATCCCAGTTCCATTTCAATCAAACCATCTGACACTTAGTCCTAAAGACATAAAGAGCAAGGCCACCGGCTTCACCCAAAGAACCTATCTCTGTGTTCTCTTTCATTCTTAAAAATACAATTGAATCGTGTAATTTCATGCACATTCCAAGGGACCTTACACTCCCTATGTCATTTATTACACTTATAAAATATTGCACAGTGAAGAGCTCTGCAAAGCAAACAGTAAAACTTACTCGAACACACTCCACAGAACTGGAATTCTAATTAAGTTTGAACTTTAGAAAAATAGCCATAGTAGGAACTGTGACTGATGTTTGACTCCTGGGTACTAAGTTTATAGTCATTATGCACTGCTGGCACTTTAGGTCTCAGAGCTGACTTGGGAACCCATGTAGGGCAGTATCTTCACAGATACAACTACTAATAAAATATATTGAGTCCTTGTAATCTGCCCAGTACTGTATATTCCAAGGGCCCTTAGATCAGCTCAATAAACCGAGCCCCTGGCCCTGAGGGAGTAAATACTAATATTAACACCCTCCAGCAAACTGGGGTTTAAGCAATCTGAGCAAGGGTAATAAACCAGGTGCTGAGCTGAAAGCACAGCTGTCTGACTCCAAAGCCCCCTGCTCTTTCTTATCCAGTGTCCTGCTCAGCTGCGGCACTTCAACACTACTGACCCCCAGTGCTGTGCTAAGAGCCCCCACACCCTAGGAGCAGCCTGGGGCAGGCCCCTGACTCCCGGAGGCAGTCAGCAGCCCCAAACTGCTGTGCCACTTGCAACTGTTATCAAGCCCAGGCTGGCAGGGCTATGACGGCTCACTTTACCTGTAGCTAATACACGTATAGTAAGACAGAAAGGGTCCCTACCCAAGCGATATAGCGCAACGCTGGGTCTGTAAAACTTCCACTCTGGCAGGCATTTCTAAGAGCAATGAATTTTGACCATCTCTGCAAGGAGAACTACTCAATGGGACCCTTAGCTGTTTGGAATATACGCTAGCATAAAAGACATTCTGCAAGCTTCTATATATGTGAAAAAATAGTGAAAATCCGTCACAGAATCAGTAAATCCTAACTGTACAAGAAATTCATTGATTCAGAAGTAACTCTAACTCTTTATCTACATACTACTTTATATCGCCCAAAATTCAAAATTCCAGAAGCTTGAGTCACCAAATCACAGTCACAAAGCCCTCCTAAGTGCAAAGGAAATCTCTCAGAAAAGGGGAGGGACCCTTCAAAGCATACTTCCTCTCGCTGCCATCCACCCTTCACCTGCTGAGTGCCCAGTGCTGGGGCCTTTTGAGAGCTGTCACAGAAGTTCAGGCAGTGGCCAGAATGGCAGCATGCTGGGCGAGGAGAGAAGTCCCTGTGAGTTAGACCTGGGCCTGAGATCTGGCACTACCTTTGGTCACCTGCACACATCTGCCTCCTGTCACCTTCTGCCCACAACACGTGTAATTCCAGCCGGAGGTGGGGCTTGAGGGGAGGGGAGGGAGGGATGGGGCAGGCGGAGAGTGCATTGAGTGGATTTCCCTGCACCATGCTCTTATCTCTATTCTCCTCCAGCAGAGCTGTCACTTGTCTAAGAGGGGAAAGGCAGGGGAGGAGGAAGAAAGGGAATGAGATGTGAATTTCTGATCTCACCAGCATACCCAAGAATTCAGTCCTAAGCGAAAGGCGAACACATCTCCACTTGACAAGTAGGTGGTCAGATGTCAGAGGCCTTTTGGCAAATTAGAAAAGATGGGACTTGTGCTTACCTGACTGCTGATGGACTCTTTCTTGGCCGAGCTCTGAGCCTGAGGCGGGCCCTGGGCAGGTGACAACCGTGAGGGGCTCTTCTTACTCTGAGGCAGCAGTGAGGACAGGAAACCCACACGAGGCGACTGGGAGAGGGATGTGTTCCTCTGGCTGCACACCATGGCTCTGGACAGGCACACACAACATAAGGTCACAGGGCTGGAGGGGGACCTGGGAGAAGCCGGAGCACAGGCCTGCTGGGCTGCAGACAGCGCCAGGGGCCAGGGCCTTAGCTGGGCTCACATGCCTGGGCTTTAAGGTGGCGCTATCCTCAGTTCTCTTGCTTAGACCAAAGAGAGCCGGCGGCCTGTCCGGCACAACGGGAAGTCTGAGGCTCTCCTCTGAGGGCCCTGGGAAAGCTCAGATGCTCTGTTTATATTCATCACAGGTTTGAAATGATGACCTGGATATACTGGGCTGAATAAAATACATCATTAAAATGAACTTCACCTATTTCTTTTTACTTTTTTTTAACATAGCTAAACTTCTTTAAATTACATTTCTTGGTGTGCATTCTATTACCATCAGATGGTGCTAGCTCAGAAACGAGAGCAGTTTCACTGGGTGCAGTGCTTGGCCACATGTAGGTGGAGAATCTGACTGTCTGGGTTTGTGTCCTGACTCACCACTCACTCAGTCACTGTGACCTCTCTGTGCCTACATCTCTTCAACTGCTACTGCTGCTATTATTATCAACTGGGTCTTCTGTTTAGCTGGCTGTTTTTTAATGTCACTCAAATACCTCTCCCTCAATCTGCCTACCTCTTCAAACCCTCACACAGGATGATGCTTCTGCTGTGGAACGCATCCAACCTGTGGCTGCCAATCTTTTCAACCATGAGGTACTGCTTCCAATGCACAAAAACTTCACAAGGCTTTAGACCAGTGGTTCCCAACCTTCCTAATGCCGCGACCCTTTAATACAGTTCCTCATGTTGTGGTGACCCCCAATTTCATTGTTACAAATTGAACATAACTGATTAATCACAAAAACAATATGTAATTATATATGTGTTTTCCAATGGTCTTAGGCGACCCCTGTGAAAGGGTCGTTCGACCCCCAAAGGGGTCGCGACCCACAGGTTGAGAACCGCTGCTTTAGACAGTGGTTGTATTTATTTATCCAGGTGGCACACACCCGATGTGCAGGTCCCTGGAAGAGCTCAGCAGGCTGAGGACCTCAGAGGCCAGGGGAGCTTACTCAGTGAGGAAGCATTAACCATGAGTGCAGGAGGCTCTTGGGAAATTCTGCATCTCCAGGAGCAGGGGGCCCAGGTAAGAGCACAGGGGAAAGAGGGAAGGAGGGGGCTAGGCCCTCCAACCACAGGGCAGGGCACACACTCACAATTCCGAGTCCCCCAGGCGGTCCATGTTGGAGACGTAAGGAGGCAACTTGTGTTGGACCATGGCCTTTTCTTCTTCTGGCTGTTGCTCCTCTTTCTTTAGTCGGTGGATTTCGGCTTGCAATGCAAAAAGCTGCATAGAGATGAGACAGAGTTCATCAATGACATCACCTCGCTGGGAAGATTAGCCACATCACATCCAAAACCCAACCTCACTGGTTCAAAAGGCCACTGGCTCTCAGGATGCCAGTCCCGCTCTCTGCCCACTG
Source organism: Myotis lucifugus (assembly GCF_000147115.1). Classification (NCBI taxonomy): domain Eukaryota; kingdom Metazoa; phylum Chordata; class Mammalia; order Chiroptera; family Vespertilionidae; genus Myotis; species Myotis lucifugus. The sequence goes on along the minus strand of NW_005871094.1, from coordinate 2,349,850 downwards.
TGGTTTGGGAAAAATGGGCAAGTACAGCTGATACCTGACTACAGTGAGGTGAGAAACTGAAAACCGTTAGATATACAAAACCCCTTTTTTTTTTCTTTTTATCATTTGACTCGCTTCCCTTTTATCATTTTACTTGCTTCCTCCTGAATTCACTGAGAAAAACAGCTCCACCCAATCCTGCTTTGCTCTTGGGAATCTACAAATCAGACTCTGGAACTCTCATGGAAAAGCTTAATTAAATAAGGTTCAGCATTTTTTACTGTTTGCCTGAAGAAAATTATACACACACCCCCAAAATCCAAGAATCTTTTTTTTTTTTTAATCCTCACCCAAGGATATTTTTCCATTAATTTTTAGAGAGAGTGGAAGAAAGAGGGAAAGACAGAGAGAAATATCGATGTGAGTGAAACACATCAATTGGTTGCCTCCTGCACACACCCTGACCAGGGCCCAGGCCAGGGAGGAGCCTGCAACCGAGGTACATGCCCTTGACTGGAATCAAAGCTGGGACCCTCTATCCATTGAGCCAAACCAGCTAGGGCAAAAAACCCAAGAATCTTAAACCCCCAAACCTAAACAGTTTATAATCCTCCTTGTTCTGAAAATCTTCCTGTTTCTAAAGAGATCTTAATTTCAAGGACAGATAAATACTCAACAGGCAAAATATAAAGGCAAATGTAGGTTTCTAAGTCCTGTCACTTTACCAAACTAGAGAAATGGAGAGCTGAGCAGACAATTAAATATCTGAGTTATAAACAGTACAGATATAAATATATGTGGAAAAGGACTGGGATCACAAAATAGACATACGAAAACAGGTCAGTTGCCAGGTGGCATGAGTGCACATATAGTCTTTTCCTTCTCAAAAGTACATTACTGTTACTATGTTGTTCATTCTTAAATGACTTAAAATATGAACCCTGCCTCTGGTTTTCAGAGACTATTACCGTCCCTGAGTCTCCAACTGATTTTCTGGCGACTCACTTTCCTCTGAGATCTGTGCTCTCCTCTACATGACCAGCCCTCCACCGCCCCTACCTGATTTCAAACATGAAAAGTATTTTCCAAGAAGCAAGTGTGCTCAGAACCAACCTTCTGACGTAGAACTTCATTTTCTTCTTGAACCTGGTTGGTCCTCTGGCACTCGGCATCAAAGTTCAGGATCACAGGCACTGGTGCACACAGTTAAAGAATAAGCCTGCCTGGGAAAGGGCTGAGAGACCTTCCCAAACTCTTTTTTTTTTCTTCCCAAACTCTTGACACAGCAGCATCACCCCTGAACACAAGATGGGGGAATGGAGTACAGACTCAGTGCTATGGGGTCTTCTCAGCTTTATGAAGTAGTCTCTCCCCCGAGGCCAGGCCTGGCCTGCCTTCGTTCAGACAGATGTACAGACACGTGACAATCTGCTGGCTAGCCCACAGAGAGTTCTCTCCCAATGCCAGCAATAAAGAGCCATATCCAGTGGGCTTCAGAGCCAGTCTAAGCATCGGCAACAGGCAGCTAAGAGCAAGCCGAGGCCAGGCTCTGCGGGCACGCTGCTGGCCGCCCCACCAGCTGGGCAGAAGGGTCCGCCACTCGGCTTTCCCCTGCCAACTCAACCTCTCCCTGGCAAAGGTTTAGACTGAGGAGAAAGCTTTCTGCAGTTTGTGCGGCCACATGCCACCATGTGAGCATCCACAGTGTAGGTCAGCGTGTCAGTCTTCCCCAACCACCTCAAACAGCAGCAGTCAGGAGGAGTGCAAAGCAGGCAGGGCCTCAGCACTGAGGAAGTGAACGGAGGCTCGAAAGGGCACTGTCTTGCACTGAAAAGACCTAGAGTGACATTTCCCATTTCCGTAGAGGGCCCACGTGGCTGTGCCATAACCACCTCTGGCCTGAGCCGCTGCTGGTTTCATTTGAAAGCCCTCAGGATGCAGAGCAGCAGCAGGGCCAGAAGAAAGGCACAGCTGGCAAGAGCAGAATTCCCAGCAGCCACAACGCAAAAGGAAAGGGCACCCTTCCTACCTCCACCAGCAGATGTCCCTCCCGAACGGCCGCTGGGTGGGCCTCCACAATGCCCCGTTTATCAGTGACTCACCAGGCAGCCCCATTCAACCCAGACTCTTCTCCGCCCCCAGAGTCCCAGCCTAGAGAGCACAAGCAATGGATAATGGTCCCAGGCCTGGGATCAAAGCATTTCCTGACAAAATGGGAAATATGGTAGCCGTAAATCATTTACATTCTCTCTCAAATAACCACATATATATTCTTAGAGCTGCTGTTTTCTGGCAACTTGAGGAACACTGAATTCACTGTCAGAGAAAGCGACCCAAACACTAATCTAGGGAGGAAGTTCCAGCCCAAGAAGTGTTCTCATCTGCTACCTAATCCCAACAAAGGTAAGTGATAGATATCCTGGGGGGAGGGGAGGCACAGAGATGGTGCTCTGAGGATGGCTGGTGTCACTAAGCAGCAGCTGCATACCAACCCCTGTATCTGCGAAGAGAGGCCCTCATACCTGCTTGAGGGCTCCTCTCAGAGCCCCGCACTGGCACCCCACCGCTGCTACAGTCCCCCATGGAAACTATTACTTCAGCAGCAGAACTAAGACTTATGATTCCCTGGCCTCCTGACAAAAATAAACACAATATGTCCATCCGCCTCACATAACACGTGACAATGATCCTTGGGCATTTGGTGGAAGAACTGATTGCATCAGGAGCAGCAGCCACTGATCACATTGTCTGGATGCATCAGGGTAGGCCCACAGCCCCAGGCAGCTGAAAGGATATGCATGCACTGAAACAGGACACTCAGGAAGTTGTGCAGGGACACAATGAAGGTGTCGGCCCACTGACGAGAAAAGTAGGTAGCAAAGGTGGGGTTGGTGTCTGGAGACGGCAGGAAGGGCAGGACAAACCAATCCTTCCACTCGGCCTGGTTCTGGAGCTCCGTGGCCTGCTTTGCAAAGAACTCCTGAGCCTTGTCATTTCTGTTTGTCTGCCAAGACACAGAGGAGACGGCAAGGAGGGGGAAAAGACAGAAGCCCAGAGGTAAGATTCTTCATCATTGCCTTTGAATATCAGCTTGCTAGGTAAGTGGCCAAACATAATCTACACACTCCATAAAATAAAGGAAATCATCACTCATTTCTCACGTTTCTTGTAATTTCAAAGAAGTTGGTTTAAACTGAAGTCTGATGATAACTGCCATTCTAAAAATTAATTCCTAGTTGATTTTCAAACAATCTAATTAACTATTCCCCCAGGTCAGCTATAATCTTTGTGATGCAAATTTTAACCCAGCTACTTATAGTCTTTAAAACATCAGCCAGGCCCGGCCAGTGTGGCTCACTGGTTGAGTGTCAACCTATGAACCAGGAGGTCATGGTTCAATTCCCAGTCAGGGCACATGCCCGGGTTGCAGACTCGATCCCCAGTAAGGGGAGTGCAAAAGGCAGCCGATCAATGATTCTCTCTCATCACTGATGTTTCTATCTCTCCCTCTCCTTTCCTCTCTGAAATCAATAAAAATATATTTAAAAAAACTACCAGCCAGACTTGCATGCTTAAAACAAGAGGAGAAATTGAAATGAGGAAGACAAGTCATGTGATCTGCAGATGAGAAAGGGGGGGGGGGGATTAGGAAAACAGTCAAAAATAACTTGCACTGTGACTATTTCACCCTTTCCCAGAGTAACACAGAGAGTCCTCTCTAGAAGTGAAAAGAAAATCTATTTCTGGATCAAATAACTCTTTCCACCAAGGAATCCCTGAATCAACAAGCACCTGAATTGTGTAGACAAGATAAAAGCGGAACAGGCTGGTTTTCAGTTTGTTGACGGTGGGTCGGTATATATCCTCCAAGCGGCTGAAGAGTCGCCGCTCCAGGTAGCTCCAATAATCCCGCAGGGCAGCCAAGTCATACACCTGCATCAGCTGCTGCAACTGGTCCACAATCTTGTCCACCTAGTGAGAGAAGGTGGTGAAGGACGGAAGGGAACCCTCCCCTCGTTCCACAGAGTTAATACAGCCTTTTCCTCTTGCTGTGGCTTCTGGGTGTTCAATAAAAATTCAAGTTAGCCATCTAGTGAACTTTAAAAACATATTCCTGTAATAGCGCTTAAATTATTGTCTGATATTAGGTATCTGGTGTGACCTTCCAGCAAGTGTGGAAATGTCGGGTGTTAAAAACGCTGACGCAGGAAGCAGCAGATACTGGGTCCGGGTCTTGGACAAGAGAGAGCAAGAGAACCTCCATGGTCCTCCTCCCAGCACCACCATTCCAGGATTTCAGGGCTCATGGTGCTGGGCACTGGCTGACTCCTTCACGTCATCCAGGCATCCCAGAGCCCTTGCAGCTGCTCAGTGTCAGCTAAAGAAGTCACCTCCTTGGGGGGAGCAATCACACTAGAGCAGCGGTTCTCAACCTGTGGGTCGCGACCCCTTTGGCGGTCGAACGACCCTTTCACAGGGGTCGCCTAAGACCATCCTGCATATCAGATATTTACATGACGATTCATGACAGTAGCGACATGACAGTTATGGAGTAGCAACGAAAATAATTTTATGGTTGGGTCACCACATGAGGAACTGTATTAAAGGGCCAGAAGGTTGAGAACCACTGCCCTAGAGCATACAATCTGGAAAGGTTTATGGCAACGAGTACCAACCTAACACCCCCATTTTACAGATCAGGACACCGAGGCCTGGAGAACTGAGATGCTTTGCTTTGGCCACCAAGGAGCCGGGAATTCTGGCAGTACAAGAACCCCGGTCTCCCAGCTCCCCTCCAACTCCTGCTGCTCGCTCACTGCCTCTCTCAATTCACCTGTCAACATTCACTGAAGTCAGCCAACAGACGCGTATAAATTCCGAGAGCTTCTCAACGGAAACTCATGCCTTAGCAGAGGACATTTAACGTATGAAACTGTGCAGCGAGGTCTTCTTCCTCAACTGCTGAAGCAACACTGCCAAGGAGTCGCTGGCAAGGCCATCTTCCGCAAACACCGCCCGTACTGGAACCAGCTCACCTTGTGGGCTGCAGACCCCGTGGCTCCCGGGCCCTCGGGAGCCAACTACAGAGCCTCGTGTTGCCCAGATCCAAGCATCCACCCCGCCTTCGCTCCGAAAGCCTCGTGCACCCCCCACTCTCCTGGCCAAGGTCTGCCAGCACCTGCTGCAAGGCTGGGGTGCAGCACGGAGCCCTGGCCCGGAGCGAGGGCACCTGGGCTCCAGCCTCCGCGAGGCTCCGGGCTCGCCCGGCAACTTCAGGCAAGTCACGTCCCCTCTCAGGGCCCAGTTCCTCATCTGTCAAGCGAGGGCCACACGCGCACCAGCGAGGGCCACAGCGCCGCTCCCGCCTCAGGGGGCAGGGCTAGGGAAGAGCCGGCTCCCGGCTCCCCCAGGGCCGCCTCCGCCCGCCTCGGCCCGCGCCCGCCGGCCTCTCACCCGGAACCCCTTCTCCTTGTCCGCCTTGATCTCGGCCTCCAGCTGCCGCAGTGTGTACGTGAAACCGCGGAAGAGCAGGTACTCGCGGACCAGCTCGTCTGTGCGCTCCACGGCCTCCGCCATCGCTGCGCGAGCGCCGTTAGGGGCCGCGGCACCCGAGGGACGAAGGGGCGGGGCCTCGGCAGCACGGGGCGTGGCCCGGCGCGGGTGCCAGTCACGCCGCGGCCGGCCTACCAGCCCGCACGCACTGCGCGCCGCACGGCTGTGGCCCCGCCCCAGCCCCGTCCCCCGCCCCCGCCCAGCTGTCCGTCATCACCACCCTCCCCGAGGAGCAGCTGGAGTAGGCAGTGCTCTGCTGAGTTGCCTGGCACCGCTGGCGGCGGCTGTGTCATCTGAGTTACTGAAAGTGGCTGCTGCCATCCAAGTTTAAGGGCTGGACATTAGAGAAGGTCCCAGACAGTCACGAGGAGGGCAGGGGCCTGAGGTGCCCTGCTCATTGGCATTATATCACGGAATCCTCTGTGTCCTGCTCCCATTTTGCAAATGGGGGAATCTGGAGTCCCAAGAGGTAAAGTGACTTGTATGAAGTCACACAACCAAGTGTGTCATTAGAGAGTTCTAACTCCCCCAAAAGCCCTGCTTTCATGAATAAGACTAATCAATTACAAAACAAGATAACCAGGATACACTGTTAGGAGAAAAAAAGGCAAGTTTCAGGCCAGTATATATAATATGGTTCCAGTTTCTTGTAAAAAAATAAAACACATAGTGTGTGTGTATATATGTTTGTGTGTACATTTTTAAAGTTAAGGAAGATTACACAGTAACCCTTTTTTCTCTAAAAGGTGAGATTATAAGGAACTATCACTTCCTTTTTTTATTTGCTTGAAATTTTTACAAAGTATATATTTGTAACCAGGGAAATAGCAAATCTTTGACTCTTACTTTCCTCATCTATAAAATAATGTTGATATCTACCTTGCAGAATAGTAATGAAAATTCAATAAGATCATGTAAAATGCTTAGCACGGTGAATAGGCCACCAGTAAAACTCAATGCTTGTTCCCTTCTCCTCCCCTCTAATGGTATAGCTTTCTGTATTTGTCAAAGCACAACTCAGAATCATTGCTATCACTCTGCCCAGACCCTCCAACCCAACTACATGGAAATTTAGCTCCAAGGGGGCTCTGATCTGCATTAGAGAAACCAGAAAAGATAGCATCAAGCAAGTCACAGCAAGGTGAGGTACAGACTTGTTCCTCCCTCTCTGCTGCTTTACTTCTCTCCACCCAGACACCCTTCCTTGTCCGCCAGAGCAGGAAAGCAGAGTTGCCTCTGACAACTGGAAGGACGAAACATATTCTACTTTGACTGGAATCTCAGGTCATCAAAAATGAACTGGGGAGGTCCCAATAGGTAGCAAACACCAAACCTCCCCCTAGAGGAATGTTGTGAGTTAGATTTCCCTGAGGGACCCTAAAGTGTCTACAGGGAAAAGAAATCTGAAACAACCAAAATGTTCAACATTAGGGAAAAGCTCGAATAAATTATGCTACATCCATCCCATGCAATCTTATGTAGTGTCTTAAAATCATGTTTTTTCAAAGACTAACTACTTAGAGAAATAGTCACACTATGTGTTAAAAATGTAAGATTAACACTCCGGGGGGAAAAAAATCTGGCAGTTTCTTATAAATTAAACATGTGATTACTATGTGACTCAGTCATTATACTCTTGGGCACTTATCCCAGATAAATGAAAACTTATCTTCACATAAAAAGTTGTGCACAAATGTTCAAAGCAGCTTAATTCCTAATAGTAAAAAGCTGGAAACCACTCACATGTCCTTCAAGTCATTTTGGTAGAAACTGAAATAAACAGGGCCAACAGGCAATACTGTGACCCAGAGCATGGCCATCCTACCTCAGCTCCTCTGGCCAAACAAACTGGTCCATCCATACCATGAAGTACTACCCAGCAATAAGGAGAAATGAATTAGTGAGACATACACATAAATCTCAAGAAAATTATGCTGAGTGGGAAAAAAAAAAGCCAATCCCAAAGGTTACATACAGAACAAAAGGTGTGATTCCATTTATATTACATTTTGAAATGATAAAATTCAGATAAAGTGGAGACCAGATTAGTGATTACCAGGGATCAAGGATAAGAATAGGTGGGGGCCTATGAGAGGAAGAGAGTGTGATTATAAAAGGGCAAAGAGAGGGCTCTTTGCGGTAATAGAACTGTTTAGCAACTTGATTGTGGTGTGGATGGGCGAACCTACAACATGTGATAAAATTGTAGAGAACTAAACACACACACGTGTGTGTAAAAGTAAAACAGGGAAATTTAAATATATTGGTAGATTATAAGTGTCAATATTCTGATTGTAATATTGTACAAATGATTGTATCATTTTGCAAGATGTTAACATCGTGGGAAACTTGGTAAAGTGTACATGGGATCTCTGTGTTATTTCTTACAGCTGCATGTGAATCTACAATTATCTCAAAATATAAAGTTTAATTTTAAGAAGTCTGATACAGAATTGTAGATGCAATATGATAGCTTCATATAATATTTTTGAAATATACATACACAAAAAATAATTACAATTATTGCCTTTAGGTCATGTTGGATTTTATGGGTGATTTCTGACTTTGTCTTTATGCTTTTTAATAGTTTTCAAATTTGTAGTATGAACACATATTCATTTTATTTTATAAATATAATGAATATCTTTAAACATAGCATATTCATTTGTCATAACAACCATATGTTAGTGCCAACTCACACAAAGATTTTGTCAACTAACCCCAAAACTTTTAAATAAGGACTACTGCTAAACTAGGAATTCCCAATCATGAGCTTATACAATTCAGTTTTGGAAACCAAATGCAGGACCTCACACCTGAACTCTGATTGTCAAGTTGCATCATTTCTCTGTTTCACAGCCTCCTCATCTGCAAGGGAAAGGCCTTGGGTCAGAAGAATCCTGAGGTCCCTCCAGCTCTTACAGTCAGTCCACAGGCCTCATGCTGGTGTAAGACACCTACTGGGAGCCTTGGTCTGTCTGTTTAGAGATCATGGGTCTCAAAGATTGAACGTGAGCCACTTTCTCTCTGACCATTGCAACCACATCCCGTAAGGAGTAGCTCAGGTTAGAGTCAGCAAAGTCCCCACTTGTACAGGGCAGAAAACCGCCAAGAATGGGCTTAGACTCCAGCAGAAGGAATCCACCGGTGGATGAGTCTATAGAATCATTCACTTTCACTGCTGGAGCAATTCAAGTCTCCTGGGTTAATAAGTAACATGCCTCTGAAAGCACCAAGTGGAGGACAGCATGGGGGAATTCCATCTCTGTTGACACACTTCCTAAAAAACAACTCCTTGCCCTGGGCAATCGTGCTTCCATCTTCTGCAATAGCTGGCTCTTGCTCTCTCTCTCTCTCTCTCTCTCTCTCTCCATACACACACACACACACACACACACACACACACACACACACTAGAGGCCCAGTGCATGAAAATTCATGCACTGGAGGGGGGGTCCCTCAGCCCGGCCTGCCCCCTCTCACAGTCTGGGAGCCCTCAGGGGCGGGAGGTGACCCGACGATCCGGGGAAGGCAACGCCCCCATCACACCTCTGCTGCTGCCTCAGCCGGCCCTGGTTACCTGGGCCTCGGGCGGCCCTGGATGGCTGGGCAGCCGACATCCAAGGATTGCCTGCGCCTTGGGCCAGCCCTGGGTGGCTGGGGGGCTGAAGGGACTGGGCACCACCATCTTGTCAATTAGCATATCCCCTCCTTATTGGCTGTGGGCACCACCATCTTTGAGGGTGTGACAGTCGATTAGCATATTCCCTCCTTATTGGCTGTGGGTGCTGCCATCTTTGCAATGGCATGAGGGTCAATTAGCATATTCCCTCTTTATTAAATAGGAGAGATATCTATATCTATATCTATATCTATATCTATATCTATATCTATATCTATATCTATATCTATATCTATCTATATCTAATGATTCTCTGGAGAATCCTGACTAACATACTTTGCAAAAGGTTTCTTCACTTTCAAATGAACTCCCTATTCCCTTATAGTTGTCTAATATAGGGAATATTGTGCAGCAGTGGAAATAAATAGGGTAGATTTCTATGTACGAATAAAATGCATCTCCAACTCATACTATTGAGTGAAAACAGAAAGTTGCAGGGTGATATTCTTACGTAAATTTCTTTCCTCCAAAAAATTCACAAAACAAAACTTATACTCCAAAGGAAAACACCTATAGGAATATAAACATCTTACAAAGAATCTGGAAGCAGTCATACCAAACTAATGACAGTTGTTAATTCTATAAAGGTATGGGGTCAAAATGTTTTCATTTTTACAAGGGAACGTGTAATTTGAGAAATTAAAATTAACCTTATAAAGAACATTAATCAAGGAATTGACCAATTATTTGATTTATAAGAACTGAACTCACCTGCCCCATGGTCATGTTACTATGGGTTGTGTGGGAGTATTTCAGATATGATCTATGCTACTGTAGGTGAGTATTTTAGGACAGGGTCTATGTTACTGTGGGAAGTATTTCAAAGCAGGATCTATGTTACCATGGGGAGAAGTCAGGGTCAGAAGGAGATGGCATGTGTGTGGATGTTGCCAGGGAGAACTCTGATTGTATCCAAAGCTGGTGAGAGGTCATCAGGGGTCTCAAGGTCACCAGAAAGTTCATGAGCAGAGCTTTCTGCCCCCTAGTTGTGGGGAAGGTTGACTGAACTAGACAAAAGATCGCATTTTCTTTTTTCTATTATTTGTTTTATTTATTTATTTTTAAATATATTTTTACTAGAGGCCCAGTGCACAAAAATTTGTGCACTCGGGGGGGAAGGGGGGTCCCTCAGCACGGCTTGTGCCCTCTCGCAGTCTGGAACCCCTCAGGGGATGACCACCTGCTGGCTTAGGCCTGCTCCCCGGGGGATTGGGCCTAAGATGGCAATCAGACATCCCTCTCACAGCCCAGCAGCCCTCGGGGGATGTCCACTTGCCAGCAGGGAGCAGGCCTAAACTGCAGTCGGACATCCTTAGCGCTGCTGAGGGGGCAGGAGAGGCTCCCACCACCACCACTGTACTGGGAGTCATCAGCCTGGCTTGTGGCAGAGCAGAGCTCCTCCCATGTGAGAGCGCCCTGACCACCAGAGGGCAGCTACTGCATTGAGCGTCTGCCCCCTGGTGGTCAGTGTGTGTCATAGTGACCAGTCATTCCCAGTCTTTCTGCTGTTAGGGTCAGTTTGCATATTACCCTTTTACTATATAGGATAGAGGCCTTGTGCACGGGTGGAGGCCAGCTGGTTTGCCCTAAAGGGTGTCCCGGATCAGGGTGGGGGTCCCGCTTGGGTGCCTGGCCAGCCTGGATGAGGGGATGATGGCTGTTTGCAGCTGGTCACACCCCCTTCAGGGTGGGGGTCCCCACTGGGGTGCCTGGTCAGTCTGGGTGAGGGGCTGAGGGCCATTTTCAGGCTGGCGGGTGACTGAACCCCGACAGAAGTTCCCAACCTCTCCTTTTTTTCCTTTTTTTTTATTCTGGGATTTATTTACCTTCTATGGCTGTCACTGGAGCTGAGAGCCGGCTTTAGCTCTGAGGCATGGCTCCAGCTCTGAGACCTCGGCTGCTGAAAGCAGGTATCTGGGTTTGTTTGGCTTCTATAATTGAAACACTGTTGCAGCTCCAGCTCCGAGGCCGGCTGGCTGAAAGCAGGTATCTGGGGTTTGTTTAGCTTCTATAATTGCAACATTGTTTCTTAGAGTGCAGCTCAGAGGCCAGCAGCGGCAGGCGGGGAACCTTGGCTTCCTCCATCACTGGAGCAACCAAGCCTCATGTTCGCTTCAGCTGCCTGGCTGCTGGCTGCCGTCTTGGTTGGCAGTTAATTTGCATATCGCTCTGATTAGCCAATGGGAAGCATGTCAGAGGTACGGTTAATTACCATGTTTGTCTATTATTAGATAGGATTGATTTCAGAGAGGAAAGGAGAGGGAGGGAGGAAGGGAGAGAGAGAGAGAGAGAGAGAGAGAAATATTAATGAGAGAGAATCATTGATCAGCTGCCTCCTGCATGCCCCCACTGGGGACTGAGCCCACAACCCAGGCATGTGCCCTTGACCAGAATTGAACCCAGGACCTTTCAGTCCACAGGCCAACACTCTATCCATTGAGCCAAACTGTCTAGGGCAAAGATCCGCATTTTCAATAAAGAAATCAGGCTGCTGTAGGTGAGGAAGCCTCTTAGCAACATCCCACTCCAAGGCTGCATTTCTTCTAGCTGCAGATCTGCTCTCCGGGTGTATGGGGTGGTGGTGGTGGAGAAGTGGGGTGGGGGGTGACCTGATGAAAGGCTGGCAGGTCTGTTTCTGAACTTCTGTGTGTCCTCTCGTTACAGAGATAAGGCTCTCCAAGACGGCTGCACAGACTCCTGAATGCCCCCTGTTCCCATGGGGTCCCCAGCAATGCTGTGATGGGGACTGGTGGAGGGAGGTGAGGAGCAGGGCCGGGGTGGGGGAGGGGGGACCAGGGAGTGGGGAGAGGGGCAAGAACAGTTCCTCGGGGGTCCTCAGAGACCCTGGGTCAAAGGTGCCTGAGAGCCAGAATGGACAGGGCCTTGACCTAGGCAGACTTTTGGAGTGAAATAATTTTATATTTATCTTGAAAAGAGAGGAGAACTGACTCTTACCGCATGCTTTCTAGGTGACAGTTTATTTATACATAATAAAAGCATAACATGCTAATTAGACTGGACAGCCCAACAACCTTTAATGTTCCACCAAAATCCATCCGAAGCTGAATGTCAAGAGTGCCCCCATGTCCCAAGTACCCTATGTGCATGCTGTAAGGTGGCCTCATTTATGGTCCTTAAAGTCACTGTGAGGTGGATCCTGGATAAGAATCCAAATGCATGCCCCCCCCCCCTCAAGTGCACACTGCTTGGACTAGACCTTGTGACCTTTGCTTAACCCCTGTCCTGGGGAGAAGCAGCTTGCCCCAGGTCAGAGAGCAGCAAGGGGGCGCCTGGCGTGGCTGCTACCCCTCGTGTGAAATGATGTAGTGGGATCGTCACCATCATGACATACTTAGGGGTGCTGGGCTTCAAGCAAAAAGACATCTATATGCAAGAGTATATTCTACAGTGAAGGGGAAATGATTTTTTTCCCCCTAAACTGGAAAAATACCTGCTTCCTACTGTCCCAAAGGGTGACAGCTTTTAAAGGTCTCTTTCATGTAACTCCTCTTACTATTCATTCCCCTTTCTTCTTCCCATACTTAAAACATCATTATACTCGGATTTCTCTTCAGATCACATAATCTTTCACCTTTTATACTTCCCCTGTCCCATCGTTGTTTAATGCATCTCTCAGTTTCCATGACATCCACATGTTTTCCTCTTTTCTCCTGAGACCCAAAGCCTGTGCCCAGGAGCCTTTAATTCCAGGTGCCTTCTCTACGCTTCTGGATAACCCTATAAGGTAGGCGGCATAGCCCCGTTTGAGGGATGCTGCAACTGGGCTCAGTGGCAGGTGAGGGGAACATCCATTGGGGACATCCAAGGAGTCCTCTGCTGGGCGCATGCAGACCCTATGAGGTTACCGAGGTGACATGGGTTTCGCCTTCCTGTCCCATTCGGCCTCCTCTCGAAAAGAAGTCGCCACCTGGCAAGGTGAGAAGGTCAACCCAGCCCGCCCTCTTGTGGGCCTTGGGACCCCCAAGTTACATTGTTTCTTCCGCTGCCCGCACCTCATTGGCCCGCCGCAGCGCATCCCCATTGGCTGTGGGTGCTGGGGACATGCCCTGATTGGTCCGTGCCTAGATGCTGGGTCTATTTTTTGGCCAGGGCAGAAGCCATGGTCCCCACTCTTGCTGGCACAAGGCCCGCGATCGCTGTCATCGCTGTCACTGCCATCAGGGCTTCCCGTGGCCTCCTGCGTGTCCAGAGAGTGGGGACGTCGTGTGCACAGGTGCCCATCCCTCCAAGTGTGAGTATCGATTACATGCTGAGGTAATCACACCCACCCACCTCCAGAAGGGTGCACTTGGCCTTGTGTCAAGCCGGTGCATCTATCTAAACAGGTGAACATTTAGGTCTGGGGCCAGACTTCAATACAAATGTTTGTATATGTCATTTTGACAACCTATATATATATATTTCTGACAATGACTGGACTTTTTCTTTTTTTACGTGATCTGACAGGTGTGCCTAGGGTTTGAATGGATCACACTTGAATACTTAAAAGTGGTGGAAAGTTTCTCTGAACCTTATTTTCTTAAATTTAGTCTAGGGTGTGTGTGTGTGTGTGTCTAAGCAGGTGTTTTAATAGGAATGCATTTGGTAATGAAAGTATGCTTTGGTTTATAGATGAGAATTAACAGAAATATGGCATGTAGTAGGTATATACTCTATCTATACTGAGTTCCCTCGATTCGCACTCCTTTTAGATGCCCAAACCTGCTCAGTTTTCTGAGTCAGAACAGAATATCCAGGTTCGTTCCCTTGTCTAATTCCGCCCCACCCCTCTTATGTGGTAATTGGGCAGCATCACTTTCAAAGGCTCTTTAAGCTTCTCAGAGGTGTGTGCCTCTTATTGTGAACGGTGCCAAGAACTGAATTCATGAGACTGTAAAGATCCAGAGAGGCCTTTGGGGTTTGGGTGGAACTAGCTGTTATTCTCTGTCCCCATGGTTGTCTCTTGATCTTCAGTTTCCTTTAGCTCTCTCAACCCAAGGCCTCTGCTCACCCCCAGGCCTGGGTGGTGTGGTCTTGGCTGTCCAGGCAACAGAACTCTTCGTGGTTTTAGTGTGGGAGAAGGCGCTGGGAAAGGGAGTGTTCGCATTAATCACGTATGGATCGCCATATGGTACGCATGGTACGTACCCTGGGAGGGACACCTTGTCTGCTGGATACACGGATCCTAAGGACCTTACTGATCCTGGGGTGGGGGCATTCTAGGTGGGAGGAATAGAGGTTGCTGGGCTGGAGAGCAGATGCTTCTTTTGTCGGTAGTGAGGGGAAGGGAAAAGGGAGATGCTGAGTTTTCCAGGCTATTACAATGCAGATTTCCAGGCCCTGGGGATGGAGTCTCAGACTATACCCTCTAGCTTTTCTAATTCCTTATACTGTTGGGAGCGGTGTCCTGAACACTCTTTGCATCTGTACAGAGTTTTTTTGGGGAAAAGGTTTGTTTGTGCTTTCTCTTGTTTTTAAATAAAAGATGACTTCCTGATTTCGTTTTTAGAGTTAGTTCCCCCAGTGCTAGCAAAAAGCCAGCCTTGGAATAAGGCAAAAAGGTCCTGCCCTCCCCTCCCCATCCTAGACTGTGACTTCTGTGGCACTTGTCCCGGCAGATCCATCCCTTCACACAGAAGGGACAGATCCAACTGTATTACTGCAACAGAGAGCTCTCCAAAAAATAGCAACTTAAGCTCCAGTCAGGTCCACAGTGCACGTTAATAAAGATAACTTGAAAAGAATGTCTTATGGGCAATTCATAGCAAATCATTCCTCGTGGAGAGCGCGAGGCAGCATTTAGGAGCAGAATATTTAAAACTGCACAAGGTCTAGTCACGCTCAACACCTCCTTGGCTTGATTCTCCCTTAAAGCAGAGTGGAAGGACCTTCTCCCATCTTCCTTGTGGTGTGCTCCACCCCCACCCCAACCCCGGCGTCACCCAGCTCCTGACCCCGGGAGTCTGGGGCAGGCGGGGTGAGGTGGAGGTCACAGGTCCCAGTTGCTGGGCAGGATGCTCTAGCGCCACCTTCTCTCCTAGCAGTGGCCGTGAAAGCTGCCCCTAGGGGGAGCTAGTAATGGGATGGTCTGCCCCCTATGGGAGAGGCCGAGGGCTGCACCCTTATCCTGTGCCTGAAACTGACCACACAGCCATCTAGACATTTTAGGAATGTCTTTGGGTAGAAGCCTGGGAGAAAGCCAAATTATCAGCATTGGCACTGGGAGCGTTCCAGATGTCCCACAGCCCGGAGGCCTTTGGTAATAGAATTTCTAGACTTAGAGAATCCGAGATTCTGGGAGGTCCCCGGTATTTTCACCTCCATTCACTGACTTAAAGTCCCTGGTGTCCAGGTGCATTCATCTCCCTTACATTTAAATAATAATGAAAAAGAATAAATTTTTAAAAAGAAGAGATGCCTTAGATCAGCAGTTCTCAACCTGTGGGTCGCGACCCCTTTGGGGGTCGAACGACCCTTTCACAGGGGTCGCCTAATACCATCGGGAAACACATATATAATTACATATTGTTTTTGTGATTAATCGCTATGCTTTAATTATGTTCAATTTGTAACAATGAAATTGGGGGTCACCACAACATGAGGAACTGTACTAAAGGGTCGCGGCATTAGGAAGGTTGAGAACCACTGCCTTAGATGGTTGTTTCAGCTGGGCTTTTTATCTGCAAGTTCCTGGCTCATTAAACCCTGAAGGAATGGACCGCTCACACCCAGGGAGGTCCCAAGGCAGGGCAGGGTCTGGTCAGCGTCTCAGTGATGTTACCAAGGACTCGGTTTGTCTCTCTGCTCTGCTTCAATTTAAGGCTGACTTCTCACCTTCCCTGTCCTCCCCACTTTCCCTGCCTCTCTGACTCCCACAGCAATCGAGCTGTCATTCCTCTCTATCAGGTTAGAGAGAGAAAGATGTCCTGTGGCTGCTTCTCAATCAAGGAAGAACTTTTCCAGAAATTCCCATCAAACGTCTTTTCTCTCATTGGCCAGATTTGGCCAGATTGACAGATTACTGAGCCAATGACCTGCATAATCAAGATCAGATTGCATTTAGACCAGCCAGGCCCAATCTCTGGGAGGAGTGTCAGTTCTCACCCCAAAGAGCATTGCTACCATTCAGTGAAGTTGGCTTTGGCCAACCCAGTGCTGGGTGACAAGGCCAGCAGAACAAGGAGCAGTTATGTCCCACGTAGAGACAGAGCCACTGTTACTGTGGCTTCTAAAGTAGTTGCAGCTCCTGGTCCATCTGGCGTGGTTCTGCTGTGGAACAGCTGTGTTTGGAGCCAGGCCTGGACTCCGGGTCGGGGGGTGCTGGGTGCTCCAGAAGGGCGGTGGGGCCTGCCTGTGCCCCTCCCGAGCTGGCCTGTGAGGGGGTTGCCTGGTGGGGGCAGCGTGTGGCCTGCAACTTCAGTGGGCAAACTGGCTGAGGGCAGGGATTTAGGTCCTGGGCCCCTGCCCCCGGCCCGGGGGGAGGCACACAGAGGTGAAGGGCCTCTAGGCTGATGGACACGGGAGCTCACTGACCCTCCCCAGATCCTGTTGGAGGTGACCAAAGGGATAGCTAAAAGAGGGCACAGGAAATGTCTAGAAAACAAGGAGGGGGCCATCCACAAGGCCAGAGTCCCAAGGGGTTCGGTTCAGGGGAAGCACATTGTCTGAGGACTCGAAGGGCAGACACAACCCCTGGCGGAGAACCCCCCCTCCTCTCTGGGGGCTGCCTGTGGACCGGTGCAGGATAAAACAGCCCGGCAGCGAAATTGTGCGTGTGAGAAGGTTCCATGCAATAGTTCATCTAAAATTCAAATTTAACAAAGTATCCTGTATGTTTATTTGCTAAATCTGGCAATCTTAAGTGTTTAGCACGTTCCTGTGGAATATTTAATATTCTTCAACAAGTTAAGGAGAAGCGGGACCAAAAACTGTCTAAATAGCAAGATTCCCAAGTTGGGGATATATGCCATAATATGCCTAGGGGAAGGATGGAGGGAAAGAAGTCACTATGTTAACAATGGGCCTCTCCAGGTGGGATTGTTTCTTGGTGATTTTTATTTTTTCTATCGGTTTCTATTTTCACGACAAACATGTAATTCTTTTATAAAGCAGACAATATTCAATAATAGCTAATATGGCCCTCGCCAGTTTGGCTCAGTGGATAGAGCCTGTGGACTGAAGGGTCCCAGGTTCAATTCCGGTCAAGGGCACATGCCTGGGTTGTGGGCTTGATCACCAGTAGGGGCCATGCAGGAGGCAGCCAATCAATGATTCTCTCTCACCACTGATGTTTCTATCTCTCTCTCCCTCTCCCTTCTTCTCTGAAATCAATAAAAATATATTTTAAAAAAATAGCTAATATGTTTGAGCCATGATGTGCCTGGTGCCTCACACAGCTCTTATTTAATCCTTGCAAAACCCTATGAGTAGGCACTGTTGTGACTGCTGCTTATAGAGGAGGATTCGAGAGATGAGGTCACTTGTCTGAGATCACGCCGCTTACTGAGTGGCAGGGCTGGGTGTTGGCTCTCCTGCAGCCTAACTCCAGAGACAAGTTATGGCTCAAATGGGCTCTGCACCTGCAGAGGTGTAGATGAGCCCTCCTCCAGGTAAACTGAGGCTCAGCTCGGGCTGCTGCCTCTCATGCCGTCTTCTTTAGGAAGAGGATACCACCGTCCCCAGCACCTCCCTCTGGGGTCGGCAGTTTGTTCTGGGCGGGCAAGAGCTTCATATTCCCCTCCTGGGAAGGTCACCAAGCAGAGACCCTGAGGGTCTGATCGGGCCCAGCATTCATGGGCACGCCCTTTGGAGCTGAGGGGGAAAGAGAGACGGTCTTGCTCCTCATCCCTCAGCAGCCCAGGGCAAAGGTCAAACTGTTCTGTGCTTTCTTTCAGCTCCTTTTTGAAGATGCCTACGATGTGGCATGTTTCCTGGATAAAAGTGAGGCGTCTAGCTGCAGGTGAGGACAGGGTATGAGATGGTGTGTGTGTGTACATGTGTGTATTGTGTGTGCATGTGTGTACGCACATGTGTGAGTGTGTGCATGTGTGTGGGGGGTACCCCTGCTGGGATGCTTAGGAGCCTCCCCTGCAGCCCTTCAGAGGGGTGCATAATGCAGTGGGAATTCTGGGGGATCCACTTTTTCCTGTGATTCGAAGTGGGCTGGTCCTAGGATTGTGCCATTGCCCTGGGGACAGTGTTGTCTGGGGTTCTTCTGTGCAGAAAATTCTTCCATCCTGGCCCAGGGCTGACACACAGGTTATCAACTCCAGATTGTCCGTGTTGCCCTGTTTTCCCGGGGTGAGGTGGCCACGGGCAGGTTACAGCCCTCGGTCTGACCTGAGAGGCGGCGGGGGGTCTGGCCCCGAGAAACTGAGCCAACATGGAAACAGGCCCCATGTCCCTCTCCTTTCCTCTCTGAAATCAATAAAAAATCTTTTTTCTACGTTGCCTGGGAAAGGTGGGGGCTGCTGCCAGAAGGTTCCCAGCTGGCTGGAATGTGAGGTCAAAATGCCAGCTGTCCTGGCGTGACTCCCGGCTTCTTTGCTCTGGGTCCCTGGGTGTTGGCTTCTCTCCTTGTCCCAGGAAGGCAGGGGGAAGGACTCTGCAAAACAGGCCTTTTCTCTGCATCCGTGTTCCCCCTGAGACCTCCTGGGTGGAGGCATCTGAAGGGACTGAACTCAAGTGTGCGATGTGCCCGCAGGTGGGCCAGAGCCGTGGGGCGTCTCTGTAGAGGTCGACTCTTAGGGACAGAGGACATCTTGTCCCTCTGTTCCCGAGGCCATAGCTCAGGGCCCTACGTTAGGACCCAGGAGCCAGTCCCCCCATTGTCTCACTTTCCCAGCGGGTGCCAGACGTGACATTGAGCTGAGGCGATGCAAACCTTCCGAGAAGGACTCCTAGCTCTCCGAGGACTCAGCGGGGTGTTTGAAAGTGCTTGCTTCACACCATCATCCAAGTTTTTAGGGGGTACGAGCAGAGGTCAAAGAGTAGGATTCAAAACATTGGCTGTTTCTCTCCTCTGCCGTCAGTTCTCTGTTCGCCAGCTGCAACCCAGAGAACCCGGAAGAAAAGTTTCAGCTCTACACGCAGATCATCGACTTCTTTGAAGACCTCTGCTGTGTCCACACTCAAGAGAAGCAGGTAGGACGGAGCGGAGTGGGAGACCTCCGCCCCCCTCCCCTCCATCCGCAGGACCCAGGTCCCTTGAGGGGAGCTAGATCTTGCCCGGATCACACCACAAGGCCAGGTGGGGACGCTCTCATTCTCTGTGGCCTGCTCCATGGATGCTCGACTTCAGCCTAAGGCAGCCTGTGGGATGGAAGACGTCGGGGAAACTGAGGGGAGAGAGAGGGATGCCCTTTAGGGCAGACCCTGATGTAGTGACCAGGTCCCAGGGCCTGGCTCGTCCCAGGAATTCCTAAATGTCCTGTGACTCCTTGACTCCTTGCCAAGAGGCAGGGCTGTTTCCCCATCCAGACCCCGGGCAATATTTGCTCTCAGCTTTGGGAAGATGTTAATTTCTGGCGCAGGTCTTGGTTAGGAAGTATATTCTGGAAGCTTCCTTGGGGGGAGGAGTTTATGCCTGAGCCATGAAGCGTCATAGCCATAGCTTTGCTGTACTAATTTAGAAAAACTACAATTGTCTGTCTTAAAAGGTAAGCAGTAATAATGAGAATGTCTGTGTAAAAATAACCAGGACAGCTTTTCAACAGGCTGAGGAGTAGCGTGGCCCTTTTCCCACGGAGCCCCGGTGAGAACGCATTAGTGGGACAGTCTTTGCTCTCCCTGCTACCTTGCTGCACTCGGGGCAGAAAAGGAAGAGCAAGCAGGGGTGGGCGTAGCCACACAAAGCAGAGGCGCTCAAACTGGGATCACCTGGAGAGCGTCTTGGAAATGCGGGCTCCCGGGGCCCCAAACCCCAAGGTGCTCACTCAGTGTTTCAAGGTGGGACCCCAGGAATCTGTATTTTGAACAGGTTACTCTAGAGCAACCATGTCAAACTCCAAGGCTAACACAGGCCAAATAAACAAGGCATGTGGCCCACGTGAGTTTGACATGCTTGCCCTGGAGGTTCTGGTGCAGGAGGCCTGGGGCCTTCAGAGCTGCTGGTGTGAAGAGGGAACTTCCGTTTTCTCCCCATCCATCCCCCCCCCCCCCCCGTGGGCTCCGTGGGAGGTGACCGAGTGACACTTCATTGTTGGTGCCACACACTAGCACCCGCTCGGTGGTGCACAACTCCTCATTCTGGAGGCCAGAAGGCAAATGAAAGTGCAGGCAGGGCATGCCATCGTCTCTGGAAGCTGGAGGGAGGAATCCCGCCACGCCTGGTCCTCGCTTCTGGCGGCCCGCAGCCCTCGCACTCCTCGGCGGGCAGCTGCATCCCTTCAGCCGCTGCCGCTGCCTTCACGAGCCCTTCTTCTGTGCCTCTCCGTCCCTCTCATCTTCTTATAAGGACGCCAGTCATTGGGATTGAGGGCCACCCCGAGTCCAGGATGAGTTCATCTCAAGACCCTTAACTCATCATAATTGCAAAGACCCTCTTTCCAAATAAGGTGGACAAGAACTTGGGGGAACACTAGTCCATACACTGCAGCACCCCAATTCCTGAAAACACCTCTCACCGCTGTTGCTTTTGCAAACCTGCAGCTTCACATGCCTCAGACGCCCTTTTCAGGGGCTTAAGGAACTAGAACATTTTGAACATATTCGAGCACTTTGTGTGACAGACTTGAGTGTCTGGACCCCTTGCATCCCCTTTACTCCGACTCCCTCTTTTCTCAACCTTTGCCGTTGCCTTCACCCTGAACAAGGGGCCCAGGTGATCTTCCTCTGACCACCGGATCCCTCTCGGATACGCTGGCTCCCCGTGCACCCGCCCCCCTCAGGAGAGCACGGGAATGAGGACCCTTCTCCTGAGCCGGAAAGGCTTCATCTGCAGGCTCATCCCCCAATCTGGCTGTCACCCTGGGACCAGGTTCCCCATTCATGAGATGGTTACCTGGGGGATGCCTCCCAGGGCCCCAGGGGATCAACCCCAGACCAGCAGGGCTAACAGAGGACAGGGGTCATTTCCTGCTGGGGTGGGGAGAGGCAGCACGTGCAAAAACCCGGGGACATACTCTCAGAGGGAGAAGTGACGGGGGATTCGGAGAGGTTGGCTGGGGTTCTTGTAAAGGGAATGAGGAACTTACTAAACAGACATGGTGCTGCTTCTTGAAAAAAACGATCTCCTAACAGCGCACCCGTGTTCAACTTCAAGTTACCAAAAGGCACACAAGGAAAACAGTGTCTTTCCTATCGGCGCCCCTTGGTTACGACCCAGGCCTGCCTCAAAGGCAACCACCACGACCAGTTTCTTGAACAGCCATCCAATGTTTATGAATTCTTTCAAACACAAATGGCGGTCTGCTGTGCACCTTGCTTTGCATCTTGTCCTTTTTTTAAAAAATATTTTTGACTTTTATTTGCTTATTTATTTTTTTAGAGAGAGAGAGAGAGGAAGGGAGAGGGAGGAAGAGAGAGAAACAGCGATGTGAGAGAGAAACATCAAACACTAACTGGCTGCCTCCTGCATGCCCCGCTCCGGGGATGGAGTCCGAAACCCAGGAATGGAACCAGCAACTTTTTGGTTCATGGGACGATGCTCAACCAATTGAGCTACACCAGCCAGGGCGCTCTTGCCCTTTTAAATTAGTATGTCCCACAGATAGAGAGCGATTACATTCCTTTTTTTGAAACATGGTGTTCCATTGGTAGATGCGTCACGGTGTAATTCAAAGTCCTCTATCGATAAGCATTTGAATAAAGCTTTAAGACTTCGCCTGTCTCTCTTCTGGGCTCCTGGAATTCCCCAGGATAGGAAAGAAGCCAGTCTGCAGTATCCAGGAAAAGCCTTTTCTGTGGTCAAAGAGTAAAATGGACATGGGACCTCCCCCCCACTGCCCTTACTTCCTGGCCATAAGCTGGGGGTGAAGATGGCTGAAAAGATGTGGGTAGAGACTGAGGGAGCGGGGCACGCCTACGGTGGAGGAGCCTCCTCGCCCCCCAATCTGGCTGTCGCCCAGGGCCAGGAATCCTTAAAAAAATATCAATCCTCTTCCACCCTGTGTGTTGCAGGAAGCAGACCTTCCCATAGACGACGAGCTGTTGATGTTGCAGTGCTTGGAGACCTTTGATGATGAAGATCTGTAGTGCAGAAGGGCTGGGAGGAGAGGCAATGAATGAAGTGGACAGTTTCCAAGTTTGAATGCCCGTTGCACCCGCCTCGGCCTTCTGGGATATTTTGGATGGACTCTCCCAGAAGCATGTTGATGGTTTTCGTTTTGATTATTATAAAGCATTAAGAGCAGCGTGGCTCTGTGTTGGTCTTTCAGGGTTGTTTGGTGAAGGGGCTGTCCTGCAGGGGACACACCTGTTCCCCCTCTGCTCCTTTGGGCGGGGTGGTGCCGGGCGCCGCTGAGCCACAGGCCCTGGGGCTTCCCAGAGAAGGACAGGCAGCACCTGTCTGTGGAGGTGCCAAGATCCTGGGTACTTTCCGTGCACTCTGGGTTCAGGTTGTTCTGCGGGGTTCTGGAGAGTTCTGGGGACCACCCGTTCATCCTGCATGCTCTGGGAGCCCGGAGTAGTGCTGACCCCAAACGAGTGCTACAGGACACCAGTCAGGGTGGGACCAGCGACACCTGCTTCTTCTGGTCATAAAGACCCCTGAACGGAGCCCACGCCAGGTCTCAGCGCTTTCCAGCGAGGCTCCTGGGCAGAGAGTGTATCATGTCCCTGGGCATGTACACTGGGAGTGATATTTTGTCAAACATTATTCTAGATGCTTCTATGACGGTATTTTTCATGTAATGAACATGTAAATCAGTAGACTTTGAGTAAAGCAGGTTACTCACCCTAATGTGGTGGGCCTTGTCTAATCAGTTGCAGGACCGACTAGACCAAAAGAAAAGACTTAAGGGAGAAGGAATTCTGCCAATGACAGCCCTCAGAGACTCAGGCTGCAACTCTCCCAGCCTACTGGAGTCTACCCTGCAGATTTTGGACTTGCCAGCCTCCACAATCCAGGAGCCTTTGGTTTAAAGACTCTCTCTCTCTCATGTGTGTGTGTGTACAGCACATATGTGCATATATAGTACATAGCTAACACATGTATATAGGCGTGTGAACATATATGTATGTAGGTATGTGAACATATGTATGTGAACATACACACACATGCTGTTGACTTGTTTTCTCTAGAGAACCCTGACGAATCCACTGAATGTACAGAGAGAATGGGGATGGGTTTGCCTGGATCTTTACAGTTTACACATTTTAGAGACAGTAGCTCCCCTCTACTGAAGGCCGTTTCATCTGTCTGCTCCACAGCCCAGCTCTCACCGCTCACCGTCCTGTGATGCAGGAGGCAACCCCAAGGACGCCCACTGGGGGGGGGGGGGGGTGCAGGGCTGCAGCTTTGTTGGCACCTGACTGTTTGCAAACTGCAGGGGCACAGAGGGGAGGGCCTGGAGGGGCCAGCAGGGCCACCTGCCTCTTTTGGAAGAGACCTGTTCTTTCAGCCAACAGCCCCATCTCCGTCCCCTGCTCCACCCGAGGCTTCTTCTCCCAAGGCATCAAAATGTCCTAAGAACGTGCAGACTGTGGGAGTTTCGATGGGGATGGACATCAGGCTACACTGGTTTCCATGACAGACAGCAGGGCTGGAGCCAGGGAAGGATGCAGCCTGAGGTCAGGCCGCGGGGACGGAGTGCTAGGTCACAGCATGCTTGTCATGGTCTTCACCTACTGCGTATTCGGCTGCCACAGTGTATGGGACGCTGGGGGTGCTCAGGAGGGTGTGGTCCCTACCCATGGCTGCACATTCTGGGTTGGGGTGGGGTGGAGCCGGCTTGGGGACCTGCATCAGAGAGACAGCCTCACATCCGGGTATCTATGGCACCCTGCAGGCGCTCTCCTGAGAAATCCTGGGAGCAGAGTGTGAGCTGACTCACTCCCATCGCCCCTTTCCCACCAGGTTCCCGCCTGGGCCAGAATGGGAGGAACCGGGTGCAGGAGGAAGTGCAGCACTTGGTGCCAATCCCACAGGGGAGGCCGTAGATCTCCAAGACCCTCGTAGTCTCCTCCGACCCCTGGGCTTGACTCCATGCCAGGAGGCCTCGCTCCTCCAGACTTCCTGAGAGGAGACAGGGAGCAGTCAAGACTGGGCGCAGGGAGAGTGGGCGAAGGTGAGCTGGAAGGCGCCTCTGGTGCCCCCTGCAGGCACTCATGAGGTCTCCTCTCAGCGCCCTCCACCTGCCAACAGAGCCGCCAAGCCCATCACAGGAATCACAGCTCAGCTCGACCGGGCTCCTCAGGCATCCCTGAGCCCCAGGTGGGGCTGACCGTGCAGAACTCGGGCAGGACCTTGTATGAACCACTGTCCTGTCATTGGGGCTGGCTTTTCCACATGTTAATGTTTCTGGAATGCAGACACATTTTACACGTGGAGGAGACAGGAATGTGGAAAAGAGAATAGAAGCAGATGCTATCATAGAGGTCATTGCAAGAGGCTGTGGGAGGGCCAAGAAGGGAGCGTGGGGGCCCAGCCGGAGTGGCTCCGTGGTTGAGTGTCATCAACCTATGAACCAGGAGGTCACAGTTCAATTCCCAGTCAGGGCACATGCCTGGGTTGCAGCTTGATCCCCAGGGTCGGGTGTGCAGGAGGCAGCCGATCAATGATTCTCTCTCATCATTGATGTTTCTCTCTCTCTCTCTCTCTCTCTCTCCACCTTCCTCTCTGAAATCAATGAAAATATTTTTTTTAAAGAAAAGAAGGGAGCATGGGAAGCCATCGATGATGGTAGCTCTGCACTCTCCACCTTCCACATCCTCAGCACTTAGAGACCCAGTTGGCTAATCATCGCACTTATCACCTCGGATGGCAATTGCCTGCTTTCTTGACTCTCTCCCACAGTAGCCTGTGGGTTTCTGGGAGGCAGGGGGCATGTCTTTCTGCTCTTCATATTCTCAGTTCCGGACCACCGGAAAGAAGCAAGTATTGCAGTGATGGCGAACCTTCTGAGCTCAGTGTGTCGGCATTTTGAAAAACCCTAACTTAACTCTGGTGCCGTGTCACATATAGAAATTTTTTGATATTTGCAACCATAGTAAAACAAAGACTTATATTTTTGATATTTATTTTATATATTTAAATGCCATTTAACAAAGAAAAATCAACCAAAAATATGAGTTCGCGTGTCACCTCTGACACGCGTGTCATAGGTTCGCCATCACTGAAGTATTATAATAAAGTGAGTCATAATCTTTGTGCTGGTGAAGTTTGTTTTAAAAAAACACACAACATAATATCTGTGAACCACAATAAAGTGAAGTGCAATAAAACAGGGTATGCCTGTACATAGCACCAGGAACACAAGTGCTCAAGGGGTTTCTATTAAAAACTAGAGGCCTGGTGCATGGATTTGTGCACTGGTGGGGTCCCTTGGCCTGGCCTGCAGGGATCAGGCTGAAACTGGCAGTCCAATATTCCCTGAGGGGTCCCGGAGTGGGAGAGGGCACTCTGCAAAGTTGCTGTCACTCAGCAGCTCCTGCATTGAGCGTCTGCCTCCTGGTGGTCAGTGTGCATCATAGCTACCAGATGGTTAGCCCACCTGGTCGCTTAGGCTTTTATATATATAGACTAGAGGCCCGGTACACAAAAATTTGTGCACTCGGGGTGGTCCCTCAGCCTGGCCTGTGCCCTCTCGCAGTCTGGGACCCCTTGGGGGATGACCACCTGCTGTTTTAGGCCCACTCCCTGGGGAATTGGGCCTAAGCTGGCAGTCAGACATCACTCTGGCAGCCCAGGAGCCCTCAGGTGATGTCCACTTGCCAGCGGGGAGCAGGCCTAAGCTGCAGTCGGACATCCTTAGCGCTGCTGAGTAGGCAGGAGAGTCTCCCACCACCACCGCTGTACTGGCAGCCATCAGCCTGGCTTGTGGCTGAGCAGAGCTCCCCCTGTGGGAGCGCACTGACCACCAGGGGGCAGCTCCTGCACTGAGCGTCTGCCCCCTGGTGGTCAGTGTGTGTCATAGTGACCAGTCATTCCCAGTCTTTCTGCTGTTAGGGTCAGTTTGCATATTACCTTTTTACTATATAGGATTGAGGCCTGGTGCACGGGTGGGGGCGGGCTGGTTTGCCCTGAAGGGTGTCCCGGATCAGGGTGGGGTCCCACTGGGGTGCCTGGCCAGTCTGGGTGAGGGGCTGAGGGCCGTTTTCAGGCTGGCCAAGCCCCCCGGCGATGGAAGCTCCCAGCTTTTCCTTCTTTTCTTTTTTAATTCTGGGATTTATTTACCTTCTATAATTGAAACTTTGTTGCCTTCAGTGGAGCTCAGAGCTGGCCGGGAAGCTTGGCTTCCTCCATCACTGGAGCAATCAAGCCTCCTGCTTGCTTCAGCTCCATGGCTGCCGGCCACCATCTTGGTTGGGTTAATTTGCATATAGTCGCTCTGATTGGCTGGTGGGGGTGGCTTAAGGCGTAGCAAAGGTATGGTCAATTTGCATGTTTGTCTTTTATTAGATTAGATATTAGTGAATGAGTGAATGAATGAATGGATACCTGCCTTCTCTCCCTTGTCAATTAGACTGCAGGCTCTAAGAGAGCCGGGCCTATGTCTTTTTCTTTTTGCTTCTGGTGTATTTATCACCTTAAAGCCCTGTGATGGGCTGAACTGTGTCCCCAAAAAAACTATGTTGAAGCCCTAATGATTGTATTTGGAGATAGGAGCTTTTAAGAGACGACTAAGTTAAGGAGCGGGGCTTTGGGGTGGGCCCTAGTCTAATCTGATGGGTGTCTTTATAAGAAGAGGAGACTAGGACACAGAGAGAGATCCTGGGGATGCACACCCACAGAGGAAAGGGCAAGTGAGGACACAGTGAGAAGGCAGCCGTTTGCAAGCCTAGGAGAGAGGCCTCAGGAGAAACCAACCCTGCCAACACCTGGATCTCAGATTTCCAGGCTCCAGACTGTGAGAAAATACATTGTGGTTGTTTAAGCCCCCAAGAAAGCTAATACAGACCCATATGCCCCACCCAGACCCATGGCCCATGCAGACTGTGGCCAGCCTGACCTGGTAATCAGTGCTGGAGGAACAAGGCGAGTGGCCCACATGCTGGCCACCTACCAGAACAGCTAGCTTACAGCGCGAAGGGAGCCCTACCAGGGATGGTGTTGTCCAGGAGGAAGGCCAGAAATCCACCGACAAACATGCCCGTGGTCAGCAGCACGTGGATGACCTGGTCCAGCTGGAGAATCCCTGGAGTGGAGATAAAAGTGATGAGGATTCCCAGGGCGCGAGGGCCCCGCTGGCCCGGCCCCTGGAGTGGTCACGGTCCTGAGGCTGGCGAGTCACCTGTCTGGAGCAGGTCCGAGTTCTTGTTCACCCAGTTGGGAATGGTGAGCCCACAGTAGATGGAGAAGCCAAAGACAAAGAGGTTCCTGGACGAGTTCATGTCCACGTGCTGTGGGGAGAGAGGCCCCGGCCGCCCGGAGACGCCAGTGCTGTGGCTGCACACCCAGCTGACACCCCTCCAAATGCCCCTTCCTCCCACCGCCACCATAGTTGTGGGGGCAGGAGGCTGAACTCAGCAACACATGCTCTCAGTGGACAAGCCAAGCTCCAATTCCCACTTGACCTTGGGAGCTCAGTGGTTTGGGTAATCCAATTCAAACTGATATAATTTCTGGTTTGGGGTGCTTCTATTTCTTTCTTCCATTGGGAGCCAGTGTGGTTACTGGGACCAAGAATCCCCCATCTTCCCCTTCCCTGGCTCTGTTCCATTCATCTCAATCCTGTGGGCTCCTTCCAGGGTGGGACATGCTGCTGCATTCCCACGGGCGCCCGGCTCACCTGCAGATTGGAAATCCCTATGGCTGCGATGATCCCGAACATCACGATGAACATGCCTCCGATTACGGGGGTCGGGATGGTGGCAAAAGCAGCCCCGATCTTCCCAAAGACGCCCATCAGGAGCAGCACGCAGCCCGAGGCAACAATCACCATCCTGCTCCCCACCTGAGGCATCCGGGAGATGGGAGGCGGAGCTCAGCACCAGCCGGGCCCCATGCCACCGGGGCCTCCACCCTGCTCCCGGGGACTCACAGCAGCAGCAGCAGCACCACCTAACCCCAGATTGGCCCCCCTCTGCTCACACATGGAAAGATGGGGGTGTAACCAGGTGGCAGCTGAAGACTCAGGTCTGGAGGCCTAACCCAGGCTGGGCCAGAGGTAAGTGGCCTCCCACCCAAATTTCAGAAAGTGAGGCACTTCTCCAGGGTTCACAAAGCCACTGACTCCTACGGGTGCCAGGATAGGCTTTCTGCCTGTGGAATGGCCACAGCCAAGAAGGGCAAGTGTGGTAAGCGGAAGGATGGTCCTTCGAAGAATCACGTCCTAATCCCCAAACCTGTGCATATGTCACCTTGCAGGGCAAAAGGGACTTTGCGGATGTGATGACGTCGAAGGTTTTGAGATGGAGAGTATGCTGAGTGATGCAGGGAGGCCTGATAATCACAAGGGTCCTGATAAGCAGAGCACCTTTCCTGCTGTGGTTGCAGGGAGATGTGACTTGGAAGAGAGGCCGGAGAGAGGCAGCATGGCTGGCCTGGACGGTGGGGGATGGGGAACCGTAGCCCAGGCATGTGAAGGGCCTCTAGCTGATGGGCAAAGCCAGGCGGTGGCTTCTCCTCTGGAGCCTCCAGGAAGGAACACTGGGCTGCCAACACCTCTATCTCACCCCCATGAGACCATGCCAGCCTTTCGGCCTCCGGATCAGTAAAGTAAATTTGGGTTGTTTGTAATCACCAAGTTTGTGTTCATTTGTTATAGCAGAAATAGGTGACTAATACACTGAGTGACAGATTTAGGTCCCCCACCTGCCCCCATGAGCCACCGTCAGCAGCCTTACCTTGGTGATACCCAGTGCCCCCACGTTCTCGCTGTAGGAGGTGGTGCCGTTCCCTGTGCCCCAGGCCCCTGCCAGCAGACAGCCGAGGCCCTCAATGCCAATGCCGCGGTTGATGGCATGCTTTGGAGGGGGCGGGGCCCCCACCAGCCGGGCACAGGCATAATAATCGCCTACTGATTCCACGATGGAGGCGATCACCCCGGCGATGAACCCAAAGACCCCAGCCAGGCTGATGGTGGGGAGACCCCACTGTCCTGAAAATGCAATGCAGAGGGAATGTTAATCCAGAAGATAACAGGGTGCTGAACCCCAATAATGTCTTTGCCGGAGGGGCCCCTGGAAGGCTTTGAAGACCGGGCAGCATGTCTTCAACCCTATAACAGTCCAGCAGTTTTGGCTCAGACTCCTGCCCTATCCTTTCTCCTCGGGGTGGGGCAGACATGCTGACCTCGAGGTCACTGTGCACAAAAAGAGCCAGCAATGGGGTGTCTCCCCAGAAAGGCCTCGAAGCATGTGGAAGATGAGAGTCTTACTCAGGCCAGGGCAGCCCCGTGGAACCTGATTATTCATAGGCCCTGAGCAAAGAACTGCGGGGAAAGCAGACCAGAAGTGGCTAAGAGATGGCCTTGAACTTGTCTCCCCTGACATGTCCTCATTCAGTCCCAGGCCTCCCTTGAGTGGGATCTAGCGAATCCGAGAGGAGACCCACAGGTCTGGCTGGGAGGTGGGGACCTCTCTGTCCTCTCCCCTCTCCCAGGCTCACGGCTCTGAGCAGTGCGGAGGGGGATGAGATGTAGGCCAGCTCAGGGGGAGGCCGAGAGTGGGAGCGTCTTGTCCAGCAGTACAGTAATAAATATGGGTTGTCTGAAGCCACTAAGTTTGTGCTAATTTGTCACAGTAGAAATAGGAGGCTAATTAATTGGGTGACAGATTTAGGTCCCCCACCTGCCCCCAGGAGCCACCGTCAGCAGCCTTAGCCTGGTGATACCCAGTGCCCCCACGTTCTCGCCATTGGAAGGGGTACTATTCTCTTCCCCATAGGATTCTTAGGACAACCCAGGGGTCTCCTTCTCTTTGGGGTCCGACATGGACTCCCCAAGGCCTGTCCCTCATCGTCAGATTCCTTGGAGGATAACCCACCCCCAGCCCTATTCAACTCTCCATCCCGTGCCCTGGGTCCCACGGGCAGCCCTGGGAAACGTGCCCCAGGCCAGAAGGGTCCCCTCTTCTCATTACCTGGGTAAGGGAAGCGGAACCAAGGGGCTTGGCTCAGGACATCGCCTTTGGTGTCTGTGCGGGCCAGGTACCCGTAGGCGGTGGGGGCCGAGGGGAGGATGTTGGTCTCCGTGAGCGCGAAGCACAGGAGCCAGGAGATGCAGAGCGCCAGCAGCACCTGCCAGAGGAAGGAAGCGCCTTCACCACTAGGTGCCCCCCCTCCCCCGCCCTTGCCACCCCTCCCCGAAGGCCCTTCCAGGGACAACAGGAATCAGCTGTGCTGCGGACAATCAGCACATTCACAGAACGGAGCGTAGAAAATAAACAACGGGGAGTCCTTGTGTCAAACAGAGGCAGAATGTCTACTAATGTAGGCACTTATTACGTAGTCTATCTCCCTTTCTGCCGTTTGCTGGTCACATGACCTGGGAGCAAATCCTCTGAGCCTCAGTGTCTCTCTGTGCAATGGAGTTACAGTCACTGTCCTGTGGAGCCTGAAGCAGGCGTTTTTACAGCAGGTCCTCAGATATACGACTTTTCATTCCTGGTGGCTGAATTTTTCATTTCAAGTGACTCATATGCACACTACATTTTGGAACCACTGGCCTGCAGGGGCGTTGAAGGATCCATGAGATCACTACATGGAGATATCGTCTCACAATGTGAAGTGCAGTTCACAGTCAGGTAAACCTGAAAACACCTGCGTGATTGACAGCTGCATATACTTGACGGTGTGGTGCACATTCCACAGAGAAGGCTCTGCAAAGGGGGGTGCCATCGTCATCGCGGGGCACTGGAATTACCCATGAGCCACTGAGAAAGGACCTGATCTAAGCATCTTGTCCCTTAGTTTTATATAATTAGCCGTGAGCCTGGCTGTCTCCCCAGGATCTCGCTGTGAATGGCCTCGGAACAGGAGGACGCTGTCCCACCCCGGTGCCCAGAGCAGCGCCCAGGGCAGGATTCTCTGCTCCTGGGAGAGAAGCACTGAAAGGAGCCCTGGAATGGCATTACCCCAACGGCCAGGGAGCGTTCCCACAGACCACAGGTGGACTCAGGAAGGTCACGGAGGGGAGGCCACTGCAGATGGGGGAGCATTTGATTCGGGGGCCATCCAGGAGTACAAGACACTGGCCCTCACTCTCCAGGTGAGTCAACTCAGAATGGAAGAGGGTGGGGAGTCCTTCTTACAGGGAAGAGCTGAAACAGGTGGACGCTAGACGTGTGACACTTCTCCTGTCGTCCATAAAGGGGCACAGGCACTGGGATGTGCTTCAGGTATTGAGAAAACAGCATGATGAGGAAGATGGTCCTGAAACAGAAACATGCCACACCCCACCAGGAAGCTGGGGCCGCCCTGAGCGAGGGTCCTGGACGCTGAGCCCCTGGGGGAGGGTCCCAGCCAGGCCCTGCTCTGCAGCCCAGGCAGCGTCCTGCCGGCTCTGGGAAGGAGGGCTGTTCCCAGAGAACTAGTGGGAAGTGGGGGGCGGGGGTGGCATTCCCTGTGGGTGGCAGCTGAATGGACCCAGCAGTTGGAGCCCACGAGGCCAGGGTCTGAGATCGCCTTCTCTCCCAGGTCATTCTGCAGGTGCTGTGGTCAGACCACAGTGGGCAGAGTGAACGGTAATGTCCAGCATCATCCTCAAACCCTGTTTGCATGCGGGGGCCTCTGTCCAGGAAGCTGTCCTGATACCCTGAGCTGGTGTCACCACCCCTCCCTGAACATGCCCGGCATTCTCCCTCTCATCACTGTCTCCTGGCGCCAGTCTTCTCTCACCCACACTGTAATGTGAGGCCATGCTTTGCTCCCTTCCCAAGTGCCAGAGGTTTACTAACAGTTGCTCAATGAGAACCTAGTAGGCAGGGAACTGGTGGTATCCACTTACTGTGAACCCCACACAAAATACTTTATTCTTCACTGCCTGTGGTTACCCCATAGTCTGTGTGTACTAACGACATAGTAAATAGCAGTAGTAATCTCTATATATAAAAGGCTAAGCAACCGTCCAACAGTCTGACTATCTGATAGGTAGGATGCGCACTGACCACCAGGGGGCAGATGCTCAATGCAGGAGCTGCCGAGCTGCAGTGACTTGGCAGTGGCGGCTCTCGGGTGACGCACCCTGGAACCAGAGAGGAGGGAGCCTGATTTCTGGAGGGGCCGTGTGATTCCACCTTCGGCTGTGGGTTATGTTGTTGCTGGGGCACTGTTGGCCCCGAATCTGGTTTACTGCACACTTGTGTTTGCGTTCCACACCCTGTACAACAGCAACTTTGCAGAGTGCCCTCTCGCACTCCAGGACCCCTCAGGGATGTTGGAGAGCAGGTTTTGGCCCTATCCCCACAGGCCAGGCTGAGGGACCCCACCTGTAGGAGGGACTCTGCTCACTCAGCAGACGCTCTTCGCCCTTTGATCTGCGGCACCGGCCCAGGTGGGACCACGGGAGGTCGGCTCCAGGGCGTGGCCAGCCCATCTCATTCAGTCCCACCCTGCCGGCCACCTTCTAATTAATTTCCTTTCAATGTGCACGAATCCATGCACCCGGCCACTAGTAAATTAGAAGCAGCAATCTCACTGCTTTTCAAGGCATCATAATGTTCTTGGAAGTATTTGAAAAGCACAGAGTTGGCCAATATCCAGGACTCTTAGTATTCTTGCTGAGTCATCTTCCACCAAAGAGAACTCAGACGGGAGAGGACTTACATGGCGGCGATCCCCCAGTGGGCCCCGGCATCATTGCCCGCAGAGTCGAAGAGAGGCAGGGCCACCAGGGCGATGGTCGGAGCAATGGTCAAGGGGCCAATGAAGCGCATGAGATAGCCAACCAGTCCCGAGAAGCCCACGAGCATCTGGAAGCAGGAAGCGGCCATGATGACGCCCTGCAACTGAAGAGCGGGCAGCTCAGGCATCTGGGAGCCTGCAGCAAAGGGCGGGCCCCAGCCCAGCCAGGTCACTGCTCCGGCTGGTCACCCCTGGGTGCTATAGCCAGAGGCAGTGCAGGGGCAAAGCGGGACCCCAGAGGCACCGAGGGAAGGAGAACTCTGAGCTCACTCCTCTCTCTAGTTCTGAACTGGCTGTTGGACATTTTCACTTAATAAGAACCTTCTCAGGAAATAGCCTTCGAAAATATTTATTGCCCTAGCCAGTTTTCTCAGTGGTTAGAGTGTAGGCCCGAGGACCTGAAGGGTCACGGGTTCGATTCCCGGTCAAGGGCATGTACCTCAGTTGCAGGCTCTATCACCCAGCCCAGGTCAGGGAGCATGTGGGAGGCAACCAAGTGATGTGTCTCACATCAATGTTTCTCTCTCTCTCTCTCCTCCATCCCTTCCACTCTCTCTAAAAATCAGTGGAAAAATATCCTCAGATGAGGATTAAAAAAACAAAAGTATTTATTGATCATAGTGATGATGATAATGACTCCTTTTTAAAAAATATATTTTTTTTTATTTCAGAGAGGAAGGGAGGGGGAGAGAGAGCTAGAAACATAAATGATGAGAGAGAATCACTGATTGGCTGCCTCCTGCACACCCCACATTGGGGATCCAGTTTGCAATCTGGGCATGTGCCCTGACTGGGAATCGAACTGTGACTTCCTGGGTCATAGGTCGACACTCAACCACTGAGCCACGCCAGCTTGGCCTGCCTTTTGTGGTTTTAACTGAGCATTTATTTGATTCCATTTTATCTCCTTTCTTAGCATTTTCTCTTCTTTTTAAACTTTCTGTTTTGGTGGTTGCCCTAGAGCCGTGGTCGGCAAACTGCGGCTCGCGAGCCACAGGCGGCTCTTTGGCCCCTTGAGTGTGGCTCTTCCTAAGCCTTAGGAGTACCTTAATTAAGTTAATAACAATGTACCTACCTATATAGTTTAAGTTTTAAAAATTTGGCTCTCAAAAGAAATTTCAATCGTTGTACTGTTGATATTTGGCTCTGTTGACTAATGAGTTTGCCGACCACTGCCCTAGAGTATGTAATATACATTTACGGCTAATCCAAGTTCAGTTTCAAATAACTTTAAAATACTTTATGGGGAGTGTGAGCGCCTTACGATAGGACAGTAATCCTAATGTACCCCACCTGTCGATTGCTGTCATTCATTTCACTTAGCAGCCTTAGACTATACATAGAAACTACCATGACCCTGGAAGGTGAGGCTAAAACGGGTCTGATTTTAAAAGCTGACCTTGCCATCTCTTCCCCGTTTTCTACTTTCCCTGCTACCACCATGTCCTTAAAACAGAATCACAGCTCAGTTTCACCTCTCTGTACTTCTCAGGTCCCGGCAGGTAATGACATCCCTATTGGCCCTATACGCGCCTTGCTCTTGTGGCTGGGATTGTGATGCACAGGTGGTCTGCCGACCCTCAGCGATTTCAAGACTTGAGACGCGTGTGGACAAGAATAACCTAGTGAAACACGGAGAAGCTGCCTTAAATTCCAATAGGCTGGCCTAGCAAGTAAAACCAATCTATCAAACAATTAATAAAAGGAGGTGGAACATTCTCCGGTTTATAGCACTGGTGAAAAGCGTGGGACCAGCAGATGGAGCTCAAGTACCGGAGATGGGACTCCGGGTTGGGGCTCATTGTATTGAACACCGGGAGGCGATGTGGGAATAAGCGATAGAGTCTATTCCAGCGGTTCTCAACCTGTGGGTCGCGACCCCTTTGGGGGTCGAACGACCCTTTCACAGGGGTCGCCTAAGACCATCGGAAAACACATATATAATTACATATTGTTTTTGTGATTGATCACTATGCTTTAATTATGTTCAATTTGTAACAATGACATTGGGGGTCACCACAACTTAAGGAACTGTATTAAAGGGTCGTGGCATTAGGAAGGTTGAGAACCACTGGATTCCTTCTCATAGGTCAAATATGGGTAAGAATAGGGATCCTGTACCATGTCCGTCCTCTGACGTCCCTCTTCCTTTATGCTTCGGGTACAGGGGATGTGACCCCGGATGCAGCCATGAGGCTCGGTGGGGTACTGAACATGGATGGGGGTGGGCTGCAAGATGCTGGTGTCAGGCTTCCTGGCCTGGCTCCCAGGGATATCTAGGGAACAGACTGCTCACTTCAGGAATGTCCCTGGTTCAGTTCTAGTGAGCCTGCAATAAGTGGGGCAATCCGTGGGGTCACGTTCAGGCATGAACAGACTTTGTACTGGAGCCCCACCATCGTGGGGTGCTTGGGTTAGCCTGCTCCTGCTCTGCCGGGGGTGACCCGGGCCCAGCTCCAGGCCGAGGTGTTTCAGGTCAGCGGGGAGCTTCCCAGAAATCTGAAGTGACCTTTATTCTCTCAGATAGTACCCCACCCACCAGCCATCAGGTGAGGATGTTGAGATCTGGAAACTACCTGGTTGACTGTCCCTGGGGGTGTGGCTGAACTCTCTGCCAAGAATCCTGAGTATCGATTGCTTAGATACGCCCACCTGGAGCCTGGCCGAGCTGCAGAGTGCACGTTAGGCCAGCAGCTCCTTTCCCCTGACGATACACCTGAATCAAGCAGGTGTCAGGTTTTACAGTGGAGAAGCACACGGGCACACCTGTCCACGGTGGGCAGACTGAGCGGACAGCCCCCACTAGCAGATACCTGGTCCTGCACATTGGTTTTCCCCTTAATCTGAGCAATCGACTGTGGATATGGGCAATATGGCGCTTGTGCATCTATGAAAAACTTGCAGCAGAAAGTCGGGAAAACTGTAAGTGCTTAGTAACTGTGACCTGCTGCTACTCTCATCACCATCATCACCATTATCATCAGCATCACTACCATCATCATCATCATCACCATCATCACTGTGATGTGTCTCTCTCCTCTTTGCTGTCCTCGCACTTAGCACAACCCTTGGCATCAACAATGACATTTGATGACTTTTAATAGAAGACGAGAGTACTCCCCGCTGCCCTCTCTGCCTCCTGGGACTGGCGAGGCAAAGGCTTGCCCTCTTCCTCCTTGAAATATGTGTTGCCAAGTAAACCTATTCCTTAGCAGTATTTCTAGATACATCTTCAGTCCCTCCTCATCTTTTCCGCCTGGCAGCCCCAATCCCTCTCTTGCTCATCACCCTGCTTGATTTTCTTCATTACACATATGACTCCCTGAAATTCCCCCTTTTTATCTACTTATTGGGATATTTTTGTCTCTCCCTCCCTCCCTGGCCTGCACATCCACCCACTGTGACTAGGACAGCAGGCCCTCCTTGTCTATCTTATCTACAGCAGCATCTTAACGCCCAGGACTTTGCCTAGAGGTGAACTCAACAATGAATGTTGAACAAATGAATCAACACAGTAACCCCCACTGAGTACCCCTCCACTCCACACACCGACCCCCACCCCCTCCCTCGTGTCCCGTTACCTCTCGGATCCTCTTCTGCCATTCCTCGGTGAATTCAGGAGAGCTGGTGTTCACCTGGCTGGCATTGAGTGTCCACTCAGGACACTTCCAGGTGGGAAGGGAGAACATGGCCAGGGAGGGAGCCACAAAAGCAAACGTCCCTCCTTGGAGAATGGGCAGCCTGGAGGAGGGGAGAACACAGTCACCCCACAGTTCTTTAGCACTGGTCTGTCACTGCCCAACGGGGGGCCTTTTAATCCCAAGTCCTAGGCAGGGTTAGAGGCAACACATGATGCCTGCTGTCCTCCCTATACAGGGAGTTCCTGCCAAGCCTCACTCAGACCCACGAACCCTGCCAAACTTCGGGCAGGTAGGAGAGGTGGGGAGGGGAAGGACAAGCAGACCTAAGCCCCATCTTGGAGATAAAAGCCGGGAGCAGAGCATCGGGCTCTGGGAAATAATTTGGAGACAGCACAGAGCTCAGCACACACGCTTAGTGGGTGCCATTGTCTACCCTGTCCCAGCAGATCTTCCCCAGACCCCAGGACCAAAGCACAGCTCACACCACGACCTCTCCCACCAACAAGAGAGGCACAGCCTAACATCTTGGTCGCAAGATTCCCTCGTGTCTCCAAAAACGAACCTCAATCCCAGACCTCTACCTTCAGGCTCCTTTCATCACGGGGACAGAATGGGTTTGAGGTCAATAAGCAGGGCGTGCTCCCTGCCCAGACCTTCTCCCTCCTGGTCGGCCTGTCGCTCTGGCTGCTGTGAGGACTTCCAGCAGTGCCTCTCGGACTGCCCTTCGAGGAGCACACAGTCTGAGGGTCAACCTCCAGCAATCCTCTCTCACCAGGTCACAGCCTATCAAGGCTGACCTAGTCTGCCCACCCTGGACAATTGAATTTGGGGGTGGGGACTGGAGCAAGGAACCCCAGTACTTGATCACATTTAACACTGTGGCACACCCCGTCCAGATGCTTTTTTTTTTTTAACACGAGAGGGGTGGGGTTTTTTTGTGTGTTTTTGTTTTTGTTAAATATATTTTTCATTGATTTCAGAGAGGAAAGGAGAGGGAGAGATAGAAACATTAATGAGAGTCATCGATCATTGATCAGCTGCCTCCTGCACGCTCCTTACTGGGGATCGAGCCTG
Organism: Myotis lucifugus; assembly: GCF_000147115.1. Taxonomy (NCBI): domain Eukaryota; kingdom Metazoa; phylum Chordata; class Mammalia; order Chiroptera; family Vespertilionidae; genus Myotis; species Myotis lucifugus. The sequence goes on along the minus strand of NW_005871094.1, from coordinate 2,311,977 downwards.
CAACACAGGCATGTGCCCTGTCCGGGAATCGAACCCATGACCTCCTGGTTCATAGGTCGATGTTCAACCACCGAGCTACACCAGCCGGGCTAGAGGGGTAGTTTTGAATTCAGGATTTGACTAGGATATCTTAAAGAATTATTCTGGAGAATGACTGGACACATTTTATGAAATGAAAATGTAGTTTATGAAAGAGCTTCGCTGTCTAAGTGGCCTTTGTATCCTGGTTGCATGCTCGAATCAGCAAGGCCCGATTCAGACGAGGCCATGGGCTGTCTAGGAGTGGGCCCAGGCATGGGGAGGGCAGAAGCCCTGGGTCATCTTAATGTGCAACTGATCTAGATTTATAAACTGGACCCATAAGGCTCCAGAGGAGAATGGAATACACTGAACACAGGGCAGGAATGTGCAGGTGGTGGTAGGGGTATCTGCGAATAACTTTTTAAAATTTAACAGCCATGAATCTAAGTAAATTTTCATAATTAATTTCATTTCTACCATAATGGCAACCCGTGTTTTTAAAATTTGCCCGTGAGTATGATTCACTACTCTTCTACACGCATTTTCTGATTTTAATGCCTGTCTTGGAAACTATACACTGCTGCTTTAACAACATTTCAGAGCTAGGAGAGCCCTTTGGAACATATCCACGTGGCCTTGTCATGTTACAGATGGGGAAGGGCCCGAGGCCAGGAACTTAACCAGGAGCTCTCGAGCCTCCTCACCCATCATCACTGCCCTATGACACTGTAATCAGGAGCACGGAGTAGACCAAAGGCGAGTGTGAACCTGGTTCCACCTTATCAGCTGCATGACCTGGCCTGTTGCCCAGCTGCTGCAAGCCTCAGTGTCCTCTCTGATAAAATAAAGAGAAGGAGGAAGGCCATGGCAGGGGCTGCCTTCCCTGCTTGCTGCCCGAATCCAAAGTAGAACTTTAAGGATTCAGAGAATTCTACGTTCAAGCCTGGCCTTCCAGTTCGTGTGCTGGTTCTTTAAGAGAAACATCCAGATAAGAGGATCGGCACCTACGTTATTTAAGAGTCTGTAAGCTTGGTTTATAACCCTGTGGTGTTTCAACAGGGAGTGTGTGGGTCTTGCCAGTATTAGGGGCAGAAACAAGTGATGGATAAAAAGTCCTGGTGGCATTTGAGTCCCTGGTTCAATACATTCCTGATGCATGATGCACCCTGCCTTTCTCTTTGCTTGTTCTTCTAAGTTAATAACAAATAATTTTTTGCCTGAGCTAATCTGAACTCATGTGTTGGAGCTAGGACCTGAATGAACCCAGGCTCTGACTGCTAGCCCTGTGCTCCCTCTGTCACGCCCCACCAGCTTCCTAACCACCTTCCTGGCTGCAATCCAGGCACATGTTGCCGATACCTTGGCAGGTGAAAGTCAGAATCCACAGGGAGAAGATGTACCTACCTGACTCCAAAAAACACTTGCAGGAGCGTGCAGATGCCGGAGACGAAGAACATGGTGCTGATGAGGTAGCTCTGGGTGAGGGGGTCATGCTGCAGACACAGGCCCTTGGCCAGGATGAGCGGCACTGCCACGAGTCCCCCCAGGGCAGTGATGAAGTGCTGTGGGCAGAGCAGAGAGAATAGACAGGCACTGCATGCGGTGGATGCCTGCTCCACCTCCGTTCTGACTTCTAGGCCAGAGGCGAGAGCTCCACCTCTAGTCTCAGAGGAATCTGGTCCTGAGTGACAGACAGGCAGAGATCCGGGCGAGCAGTGGGACCCAAAGAAGGCCTGGCAGCAAGAAGCAGGAAACTAGTCCAAAGATCTAGAGTTGAAGGGCAGGACCCTGGTGCCAGACACTGATACCCTGGGTAAGAAATCAAGGCAGGAACACAGCACAGGAGGACATACCAGGAACCAAGGAGGGAGCTTTAAGGACAAGGCAGGAGAACGAAGATGGCAGTATAGGTAAACGCCGGTACCCACTGCCTCCCACAACCACATCAAAATTACAATTAAAATACTGAACAACCATCAGTCAGAGCCGCCTGAAACCTGGCTGAATGGGAGTCCTACAATTAGAGGAGTAAAGAAGAAAGCACATTGAGACTGGTCGGAGGGGCGGAGGTGCAAATGGGCTGGTATGACACCCACATGTGCTGTTTTTATCAACTGGGAGGCATATCGGCTGCAGAGGCCGATGAGGAGCAAGGGGTCCCAGCCCCACAGCAGACCCCCAGCCCAGGGTTTCAGAGCTGAGAAGAGAAGTTCCCGTAACTTCGGACTAAAAACCAGCGGGGATTGTGGCTGAGTGACACAGAGGCTGCTGACCAGGTGTTTCTCTTAAAGGGCTAGCACACAAACTTACTCAGACTCCATCCCTCTGAGCTCTAGTGCCAGGCGGCTTTGGGGGACCCAGGGACATATGGGGAGGAACTGGATTGTCTGGCATCAGGGCAGGAACTTGGGGGTGGCTTTCTCCCAGACAGAGGTGCTTGTGGGGGTCATTGTTCTGGTGCTGGAACCTCTCCCATCCCAGGCTGCCTTACAGCCATATCTGAGTCCCCATTAGCCTGGTTCATACTGTTCACTCCACCTGGTGATTCCCTGAGACCTGCCCCATCCAATTTGCAGCCCCACCCACGCTGTTTGCAGAGGCTTTTCCATTTGAATGGCCTGTCCTAGCTCAGGCTTCAGACTTTCCTAAAATCTCTCAAACAAGCAGCAGCTGGCATCAGTGTGCCCCCAACCTATCAATAAAAGGCGCAAGACCTGGCACTAGCACCAGCCTGCTTTGCTTCATGCCTGGGCACTTTCAAGCCCAATACAAGTAGCAGCCACCTGCAGACCTCTCTGTAGCTCTATCAGGTAGCCCCAGGCAGTGGCTGACTTTGCACCTCCTCGGAGGCCCTAGAGCCAGTGCACCCAGTGGTCAGCATCAGACCATACCAGATTACAACTCTACACATCCACAAGCGACACACTCAAGGGGCAAACTCAGTGAGCACTAAAGCCCCACTGAAGCAAGTCCTGCTCCATAGGGGTGTCTCCTGCACAGCAGTTCTTCCACTGTAATCACAGCTGGTCCTCACTGCCAATTGGCCTGGAGGTCAATTCCTCCCAGTGATGCTAACAGCAATCAAGGCTCAACTACAACACGACAGTACATATAGCCCACATAGGGGCACATCTAGAGTACCCAGCTCAGGTGATTGAAGAGGCTGAGCCACTGGGCTCTACAGGACACCTACTACACTCTACCAATTCCAGGAGACATAGCAGCTCTACCTAATATATATAAACAAATACAGGGAAGCAGCCAAAAATGCAGCGACAAAGAAACATGTTGAATTGAAAGAAATGGAAGCGAGCAAACTACTAGATACAGAGTTCAAAACAACGGTTACAAGGTTGCTCAAGGATCTTAATGAGAGCTTCAAGGGAATTAGTGAGACTTTCAAGGATCTTAGTGAGAATGTCAAAGACATGAAAAAGGACCAGTCAGAAATTAAGCATACACTAACTGAAATAAAGAATAATTTATAGGGAGTCTTTAGTAGAATAGAGGATTCTGAGAATCAAATCAACAATTTAGAATATGAGGGGAAAAAAACACCCAATCAGAAGAGCAAAAAGAAAAAATAATCCAAAAATATGAAGATAGTGTAAGGAGCCTCTGAGACAACTTCAAGTGTACCAACATTTGCATTATGGGGGTGCCATAAGGAAAAGAGAGAGAGAGCAAGAAATTAAAAACCTATTTGAATAAATAGTGACAGAAAACGTCCCCTACCTGGTGAAAGAAATAGACTTATAGGTCCAGGAAGCACAGAGTCCCAAACAAGAGGAACCCAAAGAGGCCCACACCAAGACACATCATAATTAGAATGCCAAGGGTTAAAGACAAAGAGAGAATCTTAAAAACAACAAGAGAAAAGCTGTTAGTTACCTATAAGGGAGCACCCATACGACTGTCAGCTAATTTTACAAAAGGAGGAGGAGGAGGAGGAGGAGGAGGAGGAGGAGGAGGAAACAATAAAATGTAAATAAATACATATCTATCAACAATTAGAATCTAAAAAATCAAAATAAACAAACAAGAATTCGAATGAGCAAAATAAACTGGTGAATAAAATAGAATCAGAGGCATGGAAACATGTAACAGACTGACGATTCTCAGAGGGAAGAGGGAGGGAGGCAGGGAGAGATTAACCAAAGAATTTATATGCATATATGCATTACTTATGGACACAGACAATAGGGGTGAAGGCTTGTGGCAGGACGGGAACTGGGTGGAGGAGGGCAATGGCGGAAAAAAGAGGGACATATGTAATACTCTCAACAATAAAGATTTAAAAGAAATAAAAATAAAATATATTTCCTCTAAAAAAAAGAACAAGAACAAGGTGAGAGGCTCATTGTGAAAATAAGGCACAAGGTAGGGGCAAGACCATTGACCAGGAAGACCTGAACACATTCTCCAGAATAAATCCTATGTTGAGTCACAAAACAGCCATATCAAATTTAAGAAGATTGAAATCATGCCTGGCCACTGTGGCTCAGTGGTTGAGTGTCAACCCATGAATCAACCCATGGTCAGGGTTTGATTCCTGGTCAGGGCACATGCCCGGATTTCAGGTTCGATCCTCAGAGGGGGTGTGTAAGAGGCAGGCGATCAATAAGTCTCTCTTATCATTGATGTTTCTATCCCTCTCTCCCTCTTCTTTCCTCTCTTTGAAATAAATTAAAAAATATTTTTAAAAGAAGAAGATTGAAATCATACCTCAAAGGAACTAGAAAAAGAACAAACTCATCCCAAAATTAGCAGAAGGAAGGAAATAACAAAAAACAGAGCAAAAATAAAGAGGCCAAAAGAGCAATAGTAAAGATCAACCAAACTAAGAGGTGTATTTTTTAAAAGAAAACAAACCATTAGCTAGACTAAGAAAAAAAGAGACAATACAAAGAAATAAAATCAGATATGAAAGAGGAGCCATTACAACTGATAAAATAGAGACACAAAGTACTGTAAGACACAAATTGGATAAATTCATAGAAACATACAACTTACCAAGACTGAGTCATGAAGAAATAGAAAACCTGAACAGACTGCTAACAAATGAGAAGTTTGAATCAGTAAACTTCCAACAAAAAAAAGCCCAGAACCAGATGGTTTTACTAGTGAATTCTACCAAACATTTAAAGAAGAATTAACACCAATCCTTCTCTTCCAAAAAATTAAAGAAGAGGGAACACTCCCAAACTCATTTTATGAGGCCAGCATATATATAACCTGATACCAAAGCCAGATAAAGATACTATAGGAAAAGAAAACCATAGGCCAATATCCTTATGAATATAGATGCAAAAATTCTCAACAAAATGCTAGCAAACGGAATTAAACAGTACATTAAAAAGATTATACACCATGACCAAGTGGGATTTATTCCTGGGATGCAAGGATGGTTCAACATACACAAATCAATAAATATGATACACTATATTAATAAAATAAAGGCTAAAAATCATATGATCATTTCAATAGATGCAATAAAAGCATTTTACAAAATTCAACATCCTTTCATGATAATATACCTAAATTAACCATTTTGTTGGCTTATGATATTTAAAAAACAGTATGACAGCCCTAGCCTGTTTGGCTCATTGGATAGAGCATTGGCCTGTGGACTGCATGGTCCCAGGTTCAATTCTGGTCAAGAGCACCCACCTCGGTTGCAGGCTCCCCACCATGGTCGGGGTGTGTGGGAGGCAACCTATCGATGTGTCTCTCACATGGTATTTCTTTCTGTCTCTCTCCCTCTTCCTTCCACTCTCTCTAAAAACCAATGGAAAAAATGTCCTCAGGCGAGGATTAAAAAAACAAAACAGTATGACATTTACTCTTGTTACTTTATAGAAAAGCACAAAGAAGCAAACAAAAATGTATATCCCATCCCCAATATGCCACATGGAGTTTGTAAAAATGAAAAGAAACACATATATGAGATTAGAAAACCCATGCAATCAAAAGTTACAAAATAAAAAGTGAAAGTTGAAAGCTACAGTTAAATATCTTTGTTAGTTTCTTATGAATCCTTCAAAGCATACAAAATTACTACATATACTCATTTCTATCATCCTCTTTATCACACTATGCACAGTTATTTACTTTGCTCTTTTCACTTAATATAGCTAGGAGAACATTCCCTAACCTCAGGGTAAATACATATTTCTCTTTTTAACAGCTGCATAAAAACGTCATTTGTTAGATTATGTCACAAATTGTTTAACCGGTTTCCTATGATGGACATTTTGTGTGCTTACTGTGTGATTTTGGTCTTACTATTACCGATAGTGCTATAAGTACATCTTTGTATTTATCTTAACGAGTCTAATAAGCATATCCTCAGAGAAATTCTTACGTCTCGGGGCCTGGGTTAAAGGGTATATGCGTATTACGTGTTAATAGAAATCACCAAATTGTCATCTAGAAAGGTTGTACCAAATAACGTTCCAACAAAAGTGCTTGCTTTTCAAAATTTCCCAGGCATCAGTTATCACGCTTTTTAGTTGTTGCCAATCAAATAAATTAAAAGTAGTACCTTTACAAAACAACAACAACAAAAACACACCACAAGGTCCCAGTCATTGTCTTTAGAGAAAGAGACCCTTCCTTAGTTCCCTCCCCCGCCCCGAAACTCCTGGGGAGAAAGAGAGGCCCGAGAAGGCTGAGTTCCCTTGGAGGTCAGCTACAAGGAAGACAAGCGTATCCACAACTGAAGTTCGGATCTTGACTAATTGGACCTGGGTGCGTACTGCTGTGGCTTTTGAGGCAGAGTCTCTTCGGACCCAGTGCTCGCTGCGTGGCATTACCTGGATCCCCAAGATGATGCAGAGATACCACGGTGGAGTGTCCAGGATGCCATAGGCCAGGTCGCTGCTGCTGGGACTCCTGTGCTGGCCATCCTTCTTCCTGCCGTGGCCATCATCATAGAAGGTGAGCACGCCATCCCCCTTCTGCTGAGAACAAGACAAGGACACACCTGGGTTTTTCCAGAGGAATCAAGTGGACTTCCTGATTTCAACCATACAGATGGATGGCTTCCAGAGGCCAGAGGCACGAGACAGGGGTAACTGTTGGCCAGCTGGGGATTTCTAGGTCCAGACTCAAAAGGCCAAGGGTTTTCTACATTGCACCTCGCAGCAGGGCCTCCATGCGAAGTCTGGGGCCACGCAAAAGGAGTGGATGCCGAGCCAAGCCCTGGCAGAGAAGCAGCTTTGTGCAGGAAGGGAAGGGATCAATGCCAAGGTCAGACGTGGGTATGTTTTTCTCCCAACCAGTCAGGAAAAGGGGGATCCTGGTCCCGGAATGGTGTAGCTGCCCCAGGCCATGTGTTGACGTTGGCCAAAGCCCTCATCACAGCACGTTTATTATAATGAGCGGTTTCCTCATGCATCTCTTCTGCTGGGCTGTGAGGTCCTAGAATGCATTGATTGTGCCCTTGGCCTCCCGTGTGCGCCTGTGATTGAGCTCAGAGGGCTGCAGCGGGTGCAGTTGTGTGTGTTCCACCAGCGAGCTCACCTCCCGCCCTCTCCCAGGACTTTTTAGAATTTTTAAGGTGATGGAGAAGGAAACGTGGGGGGAACTGTTGGTTCTGGACCTTCTTGTCTTTTTTCCTATTGAGAGACAAGGACTCAACAACTGTTCTCAGCATGATGACCTCTGAATAGGTTGTCTCCATATCAACTAGGACCATCTAAAGCAGCAGTTCTCAACCTGTGGGTCTCAACGCCTTTGGGGGTCGAATGACCTTTTCACAGGGGTCGCCTAAGACCATCGGAAAACACATGTATAATTACATTACGATTCATAACAGTAGCAAAATTACAGTCATGAAGTAGCAACGAAAGTAATGTTATGGTTGGGGGTCACCACAACATGAGGAACTGTATTAAAGGGTCGCAGCATTAGGAAGGTTGAGAACCACTGATCTAAAGGTTATGGCAACCACTTCTACATGTGATTTAAAACAATGCCTGGGAAACTGACCTTGCATGAGGTTCCAAATAAGAAAAACTTTTAGAACATGGAGCTTGGGGGGGGCGGGGGGAGGAATGTGTCTCCCTTGAGAGCAGCTGGTTCTTTCTGTCTAAGAAGAGTATGTGACTCTCTGAAGCCCATGAGTCGTGGCTGGAAAGCACAGAGCCCTGTCAAAATATGACTTTTGTTGTTAACTACCTCACGGCACTTATGGAAGAGATGGGGCAAACTAGCAACAACGAAGACAAATACAATTAAGACAAATACAACGAAGACAAATGCCTGAAGGTTCCTGTGCACCAGAGAGGGATCATTAGCACACTGAAGACCCACACAGAAACCAGTGATATTCCAGAGACATTGGAGAGCAGGGCTTCTCCAATGGAGGTGGAAGATCCCAATATGGGGAGTACCTGGGGAGTACCTTTATCCCCGGAGAACCCCCTGCCGGGGAGAAGGCTGTGCATGTGACTCAGGGAAAAGCTTGGGAACCCCTTTTTGGTCGGAGAATGAATTCTTAATGGAGCGACCCCTGCTGGTGAGCACTGGTATGAGACGAGGGGCCACACCTCTTTGGGGTGGAGCTGAGTTTACCAACTCAGCACATGGGCTGTCATTTCACCGAAAGAAGCATTCTGGTGCGGCTTGCCATTGTGTGGTGCTTCCCAGTGTACAGGGAGCTTCCGAGCAGCCTCTCATTTGATTCTCACCCTCATCTTACCACTCCCCGATTTACAGGTGAGGAAACGGAGGCTCAGTGAGGTGGTCCGAGACCCCGTTGTGAATGGGAGAAGGGCACCCTCCTCTTGGCGTCGAGGGCCGTCCCTGCAGGCGTCTCCCTTGTGCAGAGAGGGAGGGCCGGCCCTCCAGCTCCCTGGGGCAGAGCCGGAGGAGCCGGGTGCAGGGGCAGCCGCCGTGGAAAGGAGGTGGTCTGGGGGGAAGACGGGTCGCTTTCTCTCTGACTCCATCCATGCACACAGCCTCCCATCCCGCACTCCACCCTCCAGGCTCATTTCCCACCACTCTCACCACCTGGCTGCAGCCCATGGGACGGCCCAGGTCTCTCCAAATGAGGCCTCCGTTATCCTGCCCCCGAGGGCTCGATGTCTCCTCCTCCATCACCTCTCCCCATGCCCCACCCTGTGTGTTTCCTGCCTCGGACTCCTGGAACATTTTGTCTCCCAGTAATTAACCGTTTTCTCCCCTAAAGTAGAAATAGTTCTGCGTACCCCGCTTTCCCCTAGTTAGGCCATAAGCTTGCAAGGTCGGGAAGCTATCTTCCCGTGTGTATAGCCCTAGAAGTTTCTAGCAGAGCAACAGGCTAGTACAAGTGAAAACCACACGCATCCCACAACAGCGCCTTCTCTCATGTGGGTGCTGAAGTTGAGGCTTTGAGGAAAATGAAGAGAAGACAGGCCACTCAAAGGAGACGGATACGTGCCCAGGCCCCTCCACACGCCCACTGGCCCAGGTAAGCCCAAAATGTGGCCAACATCACAGCCTTCAGAAAAGGGAGTCTTCTCTGACTTAAGATTTGTTTTGTTTCGGGTTTCTTTGCGGGGGGTGGGGGGGTGGGAGGGCTTCCGTGACATAGTGGTAGAAATTATTCTGAGGAGAAGAAAGGAGCGTTCTCTCAGGTGCCCCCACGATTTTCTAGAAGGGAGGCCAGGGCCTCTTGACCAGAGGCTGCCCAGCATGAGCAGGCCCTGGCAGACCGGCTCCAGGAGACAGCGCCGAGAGCCCAGCCCAGATCCGAGTCCTGCAGACACTTGGCTGAACCTCATTAGGGCTGCAGCCCTGGCCCGGCATACAGGGAGGGGCTCCTGCCGCGGTGGGCAGTGGCCAGAGCAGAGTCCCCCCTGATATGTTCCGGCGGCCAAAATAGGTTGCAGAGGTGGTAGGGACAGGGCTCAGAGGTGACCCTGACTTCACTTCTCTGGGCCTCGGGTTCCCCGTTTGTAAAATGGGGCAGAGAGCTTGCTCCATGGGCTCCAAAGGAACAAAATAATAAAGTGCCTGGGGCATTTTGGCTGTTCAGGAAATACCAGTTCTCTCTCTCTCCCTCCCTCTCTCTCTCTCCTTCCCTTTCCTTTAGCTTTGCTTCAGAAAAAAATTTCTGATAAAAGGAATCATAACCTGAGAAACCTGGAGAACAAACATTTAGATCCAACAGAGTTGACCTGTGAGTAAAGGGAAAGCTGAGAATTTTCTACCTCTTCCTCCCTTTGTGATTCCTTCACAGAGGTCAGCACTGTCTTTGTCCCTTTGTGATTCATTCACAGAGGTCAGCACTGTCTTTGCTCCTGGGGACGGTGAGGTCCCAGCACAGCTGCCACCCTTGTCTAACAATCGCAGATCTTTAGCTCCTAAGCCATCGGTCAGTCCTCCGCACTAATGATGAATCAGGCATTGGGGCTCCATGCTGGGCCCCACCAGGGCTCTTCTGTCCTTGCAGCCCACTCTCCTCCCCCCTCCCCCTCTCTCCCCAGAACTCACCGAGGGGTCCGGGTGCTCACGGCTGGTGATGGCAGGGTTCATGGCAACTCGAGGTCTTCTCCTGTGGGTGTCCTCTCAGGATAGAGAAGAACTGAAGCCTCTCTAGTAGAGAAAGATGAACTTCTCAAAGCCTGCTGAAATAACAAGGAGAAAGGAAGGCTCTGGGGAGGGTGGGGCCTCCAAGCCCCGCCCGCTAATGGACAACAGACTCCCCCACCGCACCTCATCCCGCCCCAGTCCTCTCCCTCTCTGGTCACTGCAGGGGACCAAGGTGCGTTCTGCTGTAGCCAGTGTTTCACACTTTGACAGGTTAGGGCAATTACAGAGACGTTAATGACCCCCTTAACACAAGGAAACAAGTCAGGGCACAGCCCTGTGGCAGGCGCACACTTTCCAGAAGCCGGGACGGGAGGTGAGCGGGTGAGTGAGGGTGAGGCTCTGGGCTGAAGCCAGAGGCTTCAGTTTTCTAAAGCTGGTTCTAGTGACTGGGTGAGCTGGAATGCAAACATTGCAAACATCGCCCCGTGGGCCTGGCTCCTGAGATGCATTCATGAAGTCATTAATGAGGAAAAGAGAATTACCGTTGACCTGGGAGCAGCTGCCAATGCTCCTTGTTGGAGCAAAGCTTCAAGTGAGAGCCTGAGAAGAAATGACTTCAGTCCTCCGGTGACCGTCTCTGTAACAGCCAGGAAATGTCTAATGACGCACCTTCTGGGAAGAGAAATTCAGGAGGGTGTCATTGCTCTTGTTCCGGACAGGGCACTTGGAAGGCTCTATAAAAAACTCTTGATAAAGCCCACTCTGTGAAGTTCATAGTTACTCAGGATGGTGCAGTGTTCTGGAATGGGCGGCACTGTCTCAAGATTCTGGAAGCACATAGCAGTGTGCACACGGACGCCAGTGGGAGCTGGTCCAAGAGCAAGCCCTGAAAAACACAACAGTGAGACTAGATGTGTCATGTGGGAGGAGACAGGCCTGCTCTGGGCTGTAACAGAAAGCAAAGGTCAGAAGAGAGTCAAAGGTCACAAAGTAGCTGACCTCCACGGAACACGTTGCCACCGACACTACGCTATGTCTGTTTTATATGGTCGTGTTTTATGTTCACCACAGAGTAGCATTCACATCCTTCTTTCACGGATTGAGAAATTCAGGGCTGGATGGGTTGAGTGATTTGCCCAAGGTTATAGCAAACACTGCAACTGAAATTCAAATCCAGACCATCAGGTTCCACAGCCCTCGGGGGTCAAGGAGATGCCAGATGGCGATGTGCAGGCCGTGCGGGTCTGAAGATGGGCAGGCTGAGGCTCAGGAAGATGTTGGCCACAGAGGAGGCCCCCCACCCTGTCCCTGGTTGAAAACATTGATCCTCTACAAATGGTACCCAGGGGCCCCAAGTTCACCTCAGAAGTGAAGGTCAGACTGAGCTTCGGGGGGAGGGGGGGCACGGCTCTGCGTCTGTTGGGCTCCCCCAAACACACTAAATGAGCAGTTCCCTGAGCTGGACAGTTATGCGGTGAGGACAGAGGGCAGGTACCCACGTTCAATGGAGCGGCCCAGGCTTTGTCACCACAGGAAGCCTGGCTGGTGTGGGCCGGAGGGGAGCTGCCTCCCCTGCCCACCACAGCCCCACCCTCTCAGGCCTGCGGGCACGGGCAGAGTTGGGTTCACACTGAACATATCTTCTCCATGTTATACCTTTGGGGCAACATGGAAGAAGGGACTTTACAGAGACTCTGCCCTGCCCGCACTGCAAGTCCTGCCTTGCCTGGCTTTGCCCTCCCTGCTGCTTGTCTAGGCGCACAGTTCAACTCCTCTGAGTGGGAGGTAAAATGGTGTGGGTTAGCGGCCCAACGGAGGCAAAGCAGAAAGATGGTCTCCTGTTACCACTTCATCTGATTGCCTGTGCGCTGTTTCAGAACTTTCTTCATTCTTCATCGTCAAGTCCTCGCTCTCTTCGGGGCCTGGCACGTGGTTCCGTGTACAAGTCCTGTCTGCATCCACCCTTTGGCTTGTGGTCACTGCTACTGTCCATGGAGTCCCCACCTTCCTCAGCTGCTAAGCTTTCCTTCCCTCAGAAGTCACTGCTGCAGACGTTGCTCCCTCCACTCATTGGCCTGGCCTGCCTCCTGCCACCATCTCTCATCCGAAAGCCACTGTGGTACCCCACAACTCTCCCACAGCTTCAGCCGCCCAGCTGGTGGCCTCGACTTCCCTCCCCAGCTGGAGTCATCCTTGATTTACAACTTCACGGTCTGAATAATCCCCATACACACAGCAGCTTGAGGTTCACCGCACTCCCCCAGCACATTCACAGGTGATTATTTATGACCCTGGTGTTACGGAATGAGTTACGGAAATCTAGTTCTACTAATTAGCAACGAGAGGAATTTTTTTTAAGAATATGGGTTCTCTCTGGGAACTCATGATCTTTCCTCAAATACACAAAGGAGCTAAAACTCTTCCATTACATTTCCCCACAAAAGCTCCCAACCCCAAATTTGAGGCAGTTGCTCAACGCGCACTCCTCCCCCCTCCCCACCCCGGCGCTTTGGGAGAAGAAAGGCACTGGGCCTCTTGTTTACAATGCTGATGGCCCCACTGGAAGCACCATCTTTGCATGCGAAGTAGGCTAAGCAGGAAGGCTGGCCTGGGCCTTTGGGCATTGAGGTCGGATAAATTGACAGTTGGCTATTGTAGGAGGGAACATGCCAAGAGACAGTCATGGGGCAAATCACACTTGACAAGAGCAAACGAGGCCAACAGGGTTTCTAAAGAGCAGGTCCAATTAAACTGTAGGTGCTGCTCTTGGTATTGCCTTTCAAATCCATTTAGCCTTCTCTCATTTTCCTCTTTTTTATTTTTTAAATATATTTTGATTGATTTCAGAGAGGAAGGGAGAAGGGAGAGAGATAGAAACATCAGTGATGAGAGAGAATCATTGACCGGCTGCCTCCTGCATGCCCCCCACTGGGGATTGAGCCTGCAACCCGGGCATGTGCCCTGGCCAGGAATCGAACCATGATCTCCTGGTTCAGAGGTCGATGCTCTACCACTGAGCCATACCAACCGGGCCTCTCATTTTCCTCTTGAAAACCATCCTGATCTACAGCAACCAGGCATGTACTTCAGGCAGGGTTTCCTCTGTCCTGTGGCTGCCCTGCATGGGGGTGGGGGCACAGCTGGAGTACTGCAAACCCCTGGCCATGGCCTTGGGTTAGCGATGGTCATGGAGCCCAGCTTGAGCCATGAGATGCAAGGAGACTTCTGCTGGGACTTGGGAGTGAGGTATTCCCTCTTTTCCACTGACCTTGAACCTGGAGGTTGTTGCTCTGCAGCTGCTGGCAGCCATTCATGACTACCTAGAGCCTGAGAAGGAAGCCAGCCTGGAACACAGAGCCGAGAGGGAGAGAAGCTGGGTCCCAGTGGTGTTCGAATCCATATAGCATGCCATCCACCTTTGCTAGTAAGTGCTCTTTTGGGCTTAACCCAATTTGATTTGGGTTTTCTATCATTTGCAACCAAAATATACCAATCCAGAAACTTACACTTTTATCTACAATCCCAGACCAGTATAGAATGATTTACATAATATTTGCTGATTTTTTACCCTTCACTAACAATGACTGTTAAATTCCAAAAGCATTCAAATAACTTAAACATCAATTCTAATGTTAACGACCTCAACCTAATTTTCCATGATATAAAGATTTGTCTAAAATGTGGCAAAAACAATCCAAGAGAGGCCCTGGGAATCGATTTAAAGGCCACTTGTTCCTAAGAGGCTTCACTCAAATAAATACCTGATTTCATATCTGGAGGGGCGAGAAACCAACATTAGCCACGGAGGGCGGGCTTTTCCACATCTTTAGAGCCCTGACCTATTTCATCACAAATTGGAGTTGTAGGATTGTAGGTTTGGTTCTGCAAAATTGTTTACTTCCAATTTTGATAAGTGCAGCTTCGGAAAGCTGCCTCAAGTGGACTGTGGCTCTTGATTTATGACCTCACGGTCTAAATAGCCTCCATATTCACGCTTAATTGAATCTCAGTTGATAAAACAGAGGTTGGCCAGCTCATAGACTCAACCTGGCCCACTGCCTATTTGTGTGAATAGAGTTTTACGGGAACAGATCCACGCCCACTGGTGCACATGGTCTCCAGAGCTGCTTTTGTGTCACCCGGTTGAATAGCTGTGACAGGCCCACAAAGCCTAAAATAATTTATTACTGGCCGTTTTACAGAAGGAGTTTGCTCACTCCTGTTCTAGAATGCCAGTCCGGAAACTCATGCTTAAGAAAAACATATCACTTTTCATTTTTTCATTGCACAACGTAGATATGATTTTAAATAAAAACAAAGTATAAATAAATCTTTTTTTTTTTTTTTACCCAAGTTTCTCCTCTCCAATTGCTACCAGTCTGTGCTTTTCTCTTACAGAGCTCCACATAGTACAAGCCTCTGGGTTCGGGCTGGCGTGCACAGGCATGCCTCCGGGGCTGTTTAACGGGAATTTGCCATTAATCATCTGGTTTCTCTGCTCTTGTGCAACCAACTGCTTCTGCTAACCCTTCAGCTTGTCTCCGAGTCTTGGTGCTCAAGCCCTTCTATGGGACAAGCAGGGACCAAGGAAGAATGTTCAGGGGTGGTGCCAGGAGCCAGGGCTGGGCACCTGGGTGGGATGAAACTGACCTGAGGGCTGTGGAGGAGGGCGGAACCAAGGCCTGAAACCAGCGTATGGAGAGTAGGGTTGAAAACCACTTCTCTAACACAATCAAGCAGATTCCAAATTTGGAAAACAAGTTGGCATAATTTCACAGCTGCTCCAAGCGTGGTGCCCTGCAGCCAGCTGGGTGTCTTTGAGATTCTGGCTCTTCCTCATAGCACTCGGTGGAGGGTGGCCCTTCAGCAGGCCGGACCCTCCCTGCTCCTGCGTGTCCTCCTCACTGCAGTGTGGGCACTGGCTCCTCTTTGTGAATCGGCCGAGAGGTGTGGGAGCCTGGGCCAGAGACCTTTTAGATCTGGGCCATAGACTGAATGTTCGTGTCCCCCAGGATTCATTCATATGGTAAATCCTAAAGCCCAATGTGATGGTATTTGGAGGTGGGGCCTTGGGGAGCAATAAAGGTGGAGCCCTCTTAATGGAATGAATGCCCTTATCAAATAGACCCCACAGAGCTCCCTCGCCCTTTCTGCCATGTGAGGACACGGCAAAAAGACGGCTGTCTACGAACCAGGAAGCAGGTCCTCGCCAGTCACTGCCACCCAGCCTCTGGTATTTTTAATTTAACAGCCCAAACAGACTAAGACAATCTGGCATGTGCGGAATTCCCTTGTGATTGGCTTTATAAGAAGAGAATGGTGGTTTGGGCCTCTGGCCTTTCCTCTGCTCAATGCCTCTCAGTAGGAGTTTGACCTAAATACTTTTGGCAAGCAGTGGCCGTCTTCTCTCCAGGCGCTCGAGGAGGGTGAGTAGCATTGGGGCTTGTGCGACACATTGAAGATGCTTCCCCTGAGGAGCACACAGGGGGCCCTCATGGGTGGTGCTGCCCAGCTCTGCCCATCACCCACGTGTCCTCAGTCACGTGCTGAATGCCAGGCTGGCAAGATGTTCAAGCCAACTTCAGGGCCCATTCATGTCACCATCCTTTCCTCCCCCATGCCCCCACCCATTTTCTTTTTTTCTTAAATATGTCTTTATTGATTTCAGAGAGAGAAAGGGGAGGGAGAGAAACATCAATGATGAGAGCGAATCATTGATCAGCTGCCTCCTGCACAGCCCCTACTGGGAATGCAGCCTGCAACCTGGGCAGGTGACTTGGGGAATCGCACCGTGGCCTCTGGGTTCATGGGTGGATGTTCAACCACCGAGCCACACCGGCTGAGCCTCCCCACTTCTTTTGCCTTTACTTTCTTGCAGAGAAATTTTCTGACTAGGAAGTAGAATTTTAGATTTGGAGAGCTGGAAGGAACTACAGAAGAAACTAATGTCCAGAGAAGAAGGGAACTTGTTGGTTCATGTGCCTCATCTCAGTAAATGACACCAAAATCCCCGGACACTCAAGCCAGAGCTTGGTCCACCAACCGCAATTCTTCCCAAGTCCTGCTAACGTCGCCTCCTAAATAAATCACATGCACAACCAATTCTCTCTCATGGTGACAAATATAATAACTTCATCTAAGCCACCTTCTTTGCTTCTCTTTTAATTCGACATCAGCTTCCTTATGAATTTATGCACAGCAGTCTGGATAAACTCTTTTTTTAAAAAAACAAATATGAGATGATTTTTCGGTTACAACTTGTTACTTTACAACCTAATAGTTTAGATTACAACCTGTTCATTTACAGTGCTACCAAAAGTTCAAAGGTTAAAGGGAAATGGCTCTTTTCTTTTTAATATATTTTTATTGATTTCAGAGAGGAAGGGAGAGAGATAGAAACATCAATGATGAGAGAGAATCATTGATCAGCTGCCTCCTGTATGCCCCACACTAGGGATCGAGCCTGCAACTCGGGCATTTGCCCTGACCCAGAATCAAACCATGACTTCCTGGTTCATAGGTTGACACTCAACCACTGAGCCACGCTGGCTGGGCAATAAACTTTTTTTTTTAAACTTTTATTTCATAAACTAGAGGCCTGGTGCATGAAATTTGTGCACTGGGGGAGGGGGGTGTCCTCAGCCCAGCCTGCACCCTCTCCAATCTGGGACCCCTCAGGGGATGTCCGACTGCCAGTTCGAACATCCGAACATCCGAACATCCTTCTCATAATCCGGGACTGCTGGCTCCCAACCTCTCGCCTGCCTGACTGCCTGATTGCTCCTAACCACTTCTGCCTGCCAGCCTGATCACCCCCTAACCACTCCCCTGCCAGCCTGATTGATGCCTAACTGCTCCTCTGCCAGCCCGATCGCCCCCAACTGCCCTCCCCTGCCTTCCCGGTCGCCCCCAACTGCCCTCCCCTGCTGGCCTGGTTGCCCCAACTGCCCTCCCCTGCTGGCCATCTTGTGGTGGCCATCTTGTGACCACATGGGGGCGGCCATCTTTGTGTGAGGGCATGACGGTCAATTTGCATATTACCTATTTATTATATAGGAATCGAACCCGTGACCCTTTGGGGTGAGGGCTGACACTCCAACTATGGAGCCACACCAGCCAGGGCTGGATAAACTCTTGAAACATACATCTAGTTGTGTCATTCCCCCTTTAGAACTTGCCTCACTCACCTGCGCCTTGAGGAGACAGTAAAACCGGTCCTTAGCAAGGCCTACGATGACCTTCAGCACTGGCCCTTCGTAGCCCCTTGCTCACCACTCCCCATTGCTCAGGGCCTGGCACGCAAGAGGCCTTCCCTGAATAGCAGCTGGACTCAGATTATCCACGTTTATTCAGCTCGTCTCAGTCGTTAACTTGAGACTCTGAACTCTTGGGCCAGGTCTTTATCCAAAAAGAGGTGGACTTCAAACCCTCCTTCCTCTGTCTGAGATTCTGGCTATAAAACAGCAGGTGTCTGGAAGCAGGGGCTGGTTCGATTTCCTCCGGGAGCCCAGGATGGCAGTCCCTCACTGGGCAGACCCCAAGGCTGGGGACGCCACACGGGGAGGCACAGGGCTGGCTTTTCTCTAAAACATCTCCATTCCAGAGGATGGCACAATCCCTTAGAAAGGGGCATAACTTAGCTAAGGTCTTTGGCCTCCATGTGCCTGGGGCTTTGCTTTCATTCAGGTCTGGCGAGGCCAACAGTGCAGGACCCGGCTGCCACCGAGAAGATAGTGTGTGGATTACACTGAGGACAGCCACTTCCTCCTCACCTTCTCAGCCTCCCACGCTCCCAGCCCGCACCAGCATCGGGAAGGCCCTCATCCTCGTGACCTGGCTCCTCCTGGCTGGGACTCTCCCCTCATGACTCCAGACATCAATGTTGACCCAGACACAGACATTGTCAATAACTCACATTCCAGGCTGAACTGAAGCCAACCACTGACTCAGAGCCAGCCACTGAGCTCCGCCTCACTGGCGGTGGAGGGTCGGCCACTGACGTTTAATAGGAGAATGCACAGGCTTTGGAATTGTCTGCTGATGTGGAGTCAACCACCCCCCCCCCAGCTTTGGGGGGGCAGCCACAGCAAGTGTCACTGGTGGTTATTCGGAAGAGCCTGTGACTGGCGCCCCAGCACCTCCCGGGTAGTGACAAATGCATCTCAACGCTTGTGTAAAATGAGGCTGTGACCGTTACTCTGCTTACACAACTTTCTAAGAAGATTCTGAGCTTCTGCACAAGCCTCAGTGCCATGCTGGGCGTGTGAATAATTGTAAAGGGCCAGCGAGCCGCAGGATGTACCGGCTGAGGAGCAACACAGTGGAGACCATTGTCCACAGACGGAGGAGGCCCATTTCTTAACTGTGTCCCATTTAATATGGGATCAGTCAAGGTTCATTTCAAAGGAAAAACAAGAAAAAGATAGTTTGTAAGAGTTTCTAGGAGGAGGCGGCACAGCCAGCCACGCAGGGCAGGGCCACACAGGGAAGCAGGGGTCAGCCGGGAGGAAGGGGTAAGGGGAAAGCCCGCACAAAAGCTTCCATTGTGACGTCTGCAGGGAGGATGGCGAGGCAGGGTAAGTGCTGGACAGGGTTGGCACTGGCTGGCTTGAAGAGTTCTGGCGGGCTCTGGGGCACAGGGCTGTCCTGATTTGTCTGGTGTCTGGCCCTGGGATGACTGGGGCAGGGAGCTACTGGTTTGGCCAGATTGGGGGGTGTGAGGGGGGGTGAGGGGAAGGCTCTGGATTGGTTGGTTTGCATATGAAAGCCACACTCACAGGGGAATCCTTTGCTACCTCTACTGCCCTGGGAGTGGCAGTTTGTCCCTGGTCCTGGAGCCCCAAATGCCAGAGCATCAAGAAAATAAGAGCATTGACTGAAGGGTCCCGGGTTCGATTCCTGTCAAGGGTTCCCAGAGTGGTCGTTGGTCTGGGACCACATTTCAAGCTAATTCCTGGAGGCTTCGTGATCGTTCTGAGTGTGGGGATAGCCACCGTTTAATGCTCTGCTGCATTCGAACAACGGGCATAGGGTTCAGGAGAGGATGGGGTCTGGGCTTCCCCGAGGGAGGGATGGCTAGTGAAGCATGTGGCTGCCACTTCTGACTCAGGAGGGAAGAGACACCTGAGCTGCAGCTCTGTCAGGAGGCTCTTACTGCAAAGAGTCTGGCCCGGGTCCGGGCTTAATCCCACGCTTCTGCCTGTGACTTGGTCACTGAATGCAAGACAATTACTTCCGATTCCCAAGGCTTCTGACGCTCCACGTCCACCCACAGAGTGTGTGACTTGAGCCTGAAATTGAACATGCCTGAGCCTGAAGTTGAACATGCCTGCCCCGAACACCTGCAGCCGAGCCTGGGATTACGATGCCTTTTGATTTCTAAGTGGGCCACCATTTCAAGTTCATCCTTCTCCCCCTACTCCCACGCTCCAAACACACACCCACAGCACCCACCCAAGGCCCGCTGGCCGGTGCACTCACTTTATCAGACTGTCTTAGAAGAAGTATGTTCAGCTGGTGGCCCAAGGCTCTCAGACCCCACCTTAGGAGTTCTGAGCCGTTCTTAGCGTGTTGGTCCAGGGAGAGGAAGTCGCTCAGAGTACACCCCCTGCAGATGTCTCAGGACGTCAGACACAGGGCAGATCAAGGTCCAGACCCTGTAGCTTTCACGATCCTGGGAAACAAAACCAAAACCCAGATAAGAGATTAGCAGGAGGAGGGTGTCTGAACCGGTGCTGGTGTGTCCACCACTGTTTCCTGGCATAGAGTTAGGCGAGTTGCTCCCCCCGACTCGGGCCTGGCCAGGGGAAGATCAAACATCTGTCTTCCAAGTTGGGGGACAGTGGGGCCTGCACAGAAGGACTTCACGGAGATCACTGGGGATGGTCTGGAATAGAATAGACCCCTCCTGGGGTTTTCTGCCCAGAAATAGGGTTTCTGCAGTCCTGGAGGGTCGTTCTTTTGGGCACTCGCTCTCTTAGCTCCCACAGCCCTCTGAGTCACTCTAAAGAACCCAGTGGCCAGACCGTGGACCTGCCTGCTTGGCTCCTACAACTTCAACAGGCTCAGGCCACAGGCGATACAATTTGGTTACATTTTGAGTGGGATGTCAGCTCACAGGCAGCCCAGCACTGGCCTGTCCCTGGGGGTCAGTACTGCATGCAGCCTGGAGTCCCCTAGGGCAGTGGTCGGCAAACTCATTAGTCAACAGAGCCAAATACCAACAGTACAACGATTGAAATTTCTTTTGAGAGCCAAATTTTTTAAACTTAAACTATATAAGTAGGTACATTGTTAGTAACTTAATTAGGGTACTCCTAAGGCTTAGGAAGAGCCACACTCAAGGGGCCAAAGAGCCACATGTGGCTCGCGAGCCGCAGTTTGCCGACCACGGCCCTAGGGTGAGCAGGCAGGGGCCACGCATTGTGTGACCCTCAAGGTAAGAGAGCCCCACAGGGGCTTTGCTTCTCAGCTCTCTCACGTTCTGGGGCCCAGGAAGTCCTGCGTCCTCCGAGGATGGCTTCCACCTGCACGGTGAGCCCCTGTCATCAGCAGTGCCTCTGCCTTCTGCCTCTGCCTCCGTAGGAGAGGGTGCCAGGAGCCGTTCTGTGTGAGTGCTCCGGGCCGTGAGGCTGGAAGCCTGGAAGGCTGGGTGCACC
Organism: Myotis lucifugus; assembly: GCF_000147115.1. Taxonomy (NCBI): domain Eukaryota; kingdom Metazoa; phylum Chordata; class Mammalia; order Chiroptera; family Vespertilionidae; genus Myotis; species Myotis lucifugus. The sequence goes on along the minus strand of NW_005871094.1, from coordinate 2,290,780 downwards.
GAGCACACACTGGCCCTGAGGTGGATGGGCCCAGGGGAGGCAGGGAACGGAGCCCCCAGCACCTTGGGAGGAGCTCTAGCTCACCGCCCGGCTCAGATGTTTGCAGAGGTGTGGGGGAGGCCTGGCTGCAGGAAACAGCTGCCAGCAGGGAGCTCCATCCGAGAGCTTCCCGCCCCCCCTAATTTTACCACTCAGGTCAAGCCAGATGGCTGCGGTGAGTAGCACAGTAAGACTAATGCACAGGCTTGGGCTCCCAGCCAGTGTTCCCTGGACTGACCAGGTAATCCCTTCCCTGTTACCCCCTCGGGGGAGGGAGAAGGGGGGCCTCCTTTGCTTTATCACCTTGCAGCCTGCCAGTTGGTGTGATAGTGACACCCAGTGGAGACACTTACCGCAGCTCTCTTCTCCCTAGAGACAAAAATTGTCCTGCCCTCTGTGCACGGGGGAGTCCAGCTAGACCCGTCTTCTCAGGACTGGGCTTTGAGTCCTGTCCATGGTACTGACGCCCGAGGCCCGGAGGAAAGACCAGCTGGACGGAGGGGGATGGGAGGGCCGGAGAGCTGAGAGCTGCTGCTTCAGGAGCCACTGGCCACGGCTCACACAGCTGCCAGTCACTCGGGATTTACTAACTCTCCGTATCTTGTTTCTTAAGGGAAGTAAACTTAGGAAGAGAATGTCATAAGAAGGCCGAGTTCACGGCAAGGACTCCTGAGGAACTGGATGACTTCCTGTCCCTATAAATCGTTAGAAAGAAGACGGGTGCCTGCCATTGGATAGCAATTGGGGACAGTGTGACCCTGAGGACCACTCACCCTATTTGCAGGGTCCAGGGCACAAGTACCAACAGAGGCCTGCATCCTGTGTCTTCTTACTGAAAAGTGACAAATCAAGCTAATAAACTGAATGCACACGTCCTACCGTCCTGCCTTGGTGAGTGCACCTACATAAGCACCCGGTAGCCACAGGTTTGCATTTAGAATTCTCTGACTCCCTTGGCTCAGCCTGACCCCTGCTTTCCTCACTCTTGGCTCCGTCCCACATCGGGAGAGCCCTGCAAGTGGACACCTACCCGCACATCCAAGCTCTGCCCTCCCTCCCCCATGAGCAGCCCCCCTGGGCCACTCCTCGTTGGGCCTGGGCCGCCCACCTGGGGAAGAGGCCTGCACCTGCTGTGCAAGTGACCATTTGGGCAGGAAGGCCAGGATCTTGGAATGACTGTGTGGTCCGGAAGGGGGCTGTGGCTCCACACTGGCATGCCTTCCTGGCCCCACAGACTCTTTGCCCCATGGGGAGAGGGCATACTCAGAGGAGGGGCAGAGTGGGCCCCTCCAGCCAGGCCTAAGGGTGCTCATGGGCAGGGCAGCTCAGCCACTCTCTTCTCTACCAACAAGTGATCAGCAGGTGAGACTTGGAAATGGTGCCCTCTGTTCTCCTGTTTAAGTCTTCCCCCTCATCCTGGTCTCCATTGCTCCATCAGACCCCACCAGGAGACAGAGGGCACAATTGTATTAGACCATGTACACAGGTGGAGAAGGACTATAAGCAACCACCATGGGTATGTACTCACCCAGGGGGAGGAACAGTGGACCAGGAGAGGGAAGAGGTTCTGGAACCCAGGAGGAGAGAGTCCTGTCGAGAAGGATGATTTGAGAAATACAGGGACCTTTGTTTGAAGGATACAACCAATCAAGGAGCCTTACAGGTGGGGAGCCAGGTGAGTTAAATCATGGCCCACTCTCCATCCTCCCTCTAATTTCCTACTGGTGCTCTCCATGGGCCAAACTCAACCAAAGCCAGGGGGCATAGGCTGTTGGTGTGGCTCAATTAGGTCTCCCGGGACTAAACACGGGATGAAGAAAGCTGAAAGGTGGATCTGGAAAGACAGACAATATCTGGGACAGACACTAAATAGTGACTCAGATAGAAGTGATCAGTAACAAAAGATGAAAGGTGGGCATTTGTGAACAGTTTGCTCCGTGATCAATTAAAACTGAAGTCTTGATAAGAATGTGCATGCTCAGTCCTGTGCTATGTGGTGACCGGAAATGACTGGCATGCAGCTCACCCAGACAATGCAGCCCCAGTGTCCCAGCTCCAAGGGGTCCAGAGTCTGCCCGCTAAGTGACAGACTGAGATTAGAACCCAGGCCCACCGCCCTGCCATGGCTTCTCCCGCATCCTGGCCCAGCGCTTACAAATGAAGTCTACAAACAGGAGAGGGAGAGAGAATAGGCTGGGGAAATGGAGCCAGGCTTCCTGCATGTTGGGTGTGAAGGAACAGTGGACATCTGTGTGGAAGTAGCCAACCAGCAGCTGGACATGCTGGACTCCAGCCCAGAGAAAACACCTGCTGACCTGCTCCCTGTGCTTGAGCGCCGGGGCCAGGGCGGGAGAGGTCTGCGCCTCCTCTCCACAGAAGCTGGCTTAGCAAGCAGATGTCCACACGAAGGCCAGCCTGCATGCCACCGTTCCTCCCATTTCCTTATCAACTTTCTTCCTTTTCCACCCACTAGCTCAGCTCCCTGACCACAGCCTCACAGACCCTATGCCTTCCTCCTCCCATCAGCCCATTTTAAGGCTACGGCCCTGGCCTTAGTTCATCTAAAACCTGACGACGAGCAGTATATGCCTACAAGGACCAGATTCAAAATGAAACGTCGGGTGGACCATACTAAGACAAAAATTAGAAGAAAATTAAAGGCATGATGCAAAATGGCTGCGATGTTGGATACTAAGATGGAAACCCTCCACGGTTTCTCCTGAAATGTCATCTGTTCAGAGGGTGAGAAGTGGGTTTTCCTGAGTCTCTGATAGGGAGCTGCCCTCCCTGTCTTTGGCTTCGCTCAGCCCCATCAGCAGACGGCCCAGGCTCACCTTGAGCAGCGTTGATCTGAATGGGGATGTGCCAGGCTTCTTGTCATTCCTGGCAGGCTTCCTAATTAACGTGCTGCTGCTGGCCCTGCTTGGAGTGCAGTGCTGCCTGCACTATTTTTAGGGGCTGGCACCAGGAGCCCACCTGTCCCTCAGCCGGTCTGTCTCTGTGTGTGTGACTTGAATGTTGGCACCATGGATCACCCAGGAAAGGAAGGCTTCACCAAGAGACCCTCACCTCACTTCTTTAGGGCGCTTTGGTGCCACCTCCTCCTGCCACCTCCTCTGCCCGAGTTTCCGGATCAGCTCCTAGCCTTCACAGATCCGCCAACCCATATCATGGCCCTAAGAAGCCAACCTCAGCGAAGACGTGGGAGATTGGCCCAAAGACACTAGAAGCCAGATAAGCCATGAGGCCTTGGAGCCCCGCAGGCAAGAGGACCATGTGACCCTCGGTGATAGTGAATTACAAAAACAAACCCCAGCGTGGGCCAATAGTCCAGTCCCATTCCGTAGTCATTCATACGCAGTATCCTGGTCCTGGCCAATCATCTGGCAAACAGGTGCCACCATCACAAAGGTAACTGAGTGGGAATGTATTAGAGCAGAAAAGAATTTTCAAAATCACTTAATCCAACCCCCTCATTTGATAGACGAGGACCTTGCGATCCAGAAAAAATAAAATGACTTATAACTTACTCAGCATCACACAGGAGATCAGAGGCTAAACAAGCGGGGATCGAGATTTTCTAACACCCAGTTTATCATGTCAACAATATGTACTATGACCACTGGATGCATGAAGTTTAAGTCCCAACTGAGAGTCAAGTAAGTCATCCTCATCTGCGACGAGGAGGAAATCATTATGTTATTGAAGAGGTTCCCCGAGGCCGAAAAGAGTGCCTCCTACTGACACAGGAGCTGTCGTCACAGACTCATTTATAAACAAGGGAAGATTCAATTTGGTGTTTTCCATCTTCTTTCATTCAAGAACCTCACATTTAGACCAAAGAAGAGGGGCTGAGGGCGCAACAGAGACAGGAGGTTTCAATGGAGACAATGACCACCACTGCTACATAAGATTGGGCTTTGATTAAAAATAGAAGAGTGGACACATAGAGGTTAAAATAAGTGCAATTTTCAAGAATCTCATGTTTTATTTATTTGTAATTTTTATTTATGGATTTGAGAGAGAGAGAGACATTGATTTATTGTCCCACTTATTTATGCATTCATTGGTTGATTCTTGTATGTGCCCAGACCAGGGATCGTGGGGACAACACTCTAACCAGCTGAGCTACCCAGCCAGGGCCAAGAATCTTGTATTTTAAAGAAATTAGTCTCCATGGACTACTTCCATTTCTTCACTTCACATTCATTTCTTAACCCACTATAATCCACTTCTACCTTCCCTCTGGAAAAGGCCACCAATGACCTCCAAATTCCCCAGTCTAGCCATTGTGCTCAGTCTTCATCCTAACTGGCCTCCACAGCATTTGGCATAACTGCCCATGACACTCTCTTCTCTCTTAGCTTCCACGAAACCATTTTTTTTTCTGGTTCTTCTTTTCTATTTCCTCTCAGTCTTACTGTTTTGGTGTTCTCCCAGATCCCAGGTATGGCTCTTTCCCTCTCCCCCTCCCCCCCACCCCGACACCTCCCTAAATGACTTCAGTTCCATACTACCCACATACTGACAACTCCTAAATGGGCATCTCTGTGTGTGACTTGAATGTTGGCACCATGAGCTCTAGTATTATTTTTTATTTTTTTGTGTGTATATTTTTTCACTATAGATCAGATTCCACAAACTCATACTTCTCTTCCTCCTGAACCAACATGTACACAGCCACCCAATTCAAAGGCCTATCATCTCTGTCCTCTTCCATTGAGCTTTTCATCCAGACATAAATCCTGCCAATCATCTCTCAGAAATCTCTTAAATGTACATTCCTCTTATGGGGGAGGATTAATTCCTATTTGCCTCTTTATTCTCATTATCTTCATTCAGACTCACACACACATTCTTAGCTTTTGTTTTTTATTGTGGTAAAATATACACCGCTTCACATCTACCATTTTATCCCTTTTTGAGTGTACCATTCAGTGGCGTTAAGTAGGCTCACGTTGTTGTGCTATCCATCTCCGGCACTAGCCTATCATCCCACAATGAAACTCTGTACCCATTACACAGAAGCTCCCTGTTCTCCACTCCATCCCAGCCCCTGGGAACACCTATTCTGCTTTGTTTCTCTGAGAATTTGACTATTGATGTCAGTCTCCCCTTTACCGTGACTTCTTAGGTGGTCAGGAACACATCTTTTACCCTTGGCACTGTAGCTGGTGGGTACCCAATAAACGTATGTTCAAGGAATAAATAAAATAGTCACCCATCTACCACGGGGTTAAAATTCAGCCTTTTCTGATATAAAAGGGCACATTAGGTGTTCCCTAGAAGGCTTCTTAAATACAGGACTCTGAAATATACTTTAGGTGCCCTGCCACATACCGTATGGGACATCTCGGAATGAAAAGCTGTCATCCCAACATCTGGCTATGATTAGTAGCTCTTGAAGTGTCAAATGTAATCAGGGTAATTACTCAAGTTGTCATCTTGATAGTCTGAGGCAATGAAACCAAAGCAGGTCCTTTCCCCCAGGAGGGCGGGGAGCAGAATTCAGACCTGGAAGCACTTGAACGGAAGGTCTTCTTGAAGGGAAATCGTGATGCCACTCCCTGGAGGAGTGGGTGCAGAGTGCAGTGCGGCCTGTGGGAGTTCCTGAGGACTTTCACACTGAAGAAATCCATGTGGCCAAAGCAGCTTCTTCCCATCTTCCCAGTCACCAGCCTGAAGCTGTACTTAACCCCTTGAGTGCCGGGAGCGCTATCAAAACTTCGAAATGGCGTCCAGTTCTAAGTCTGCTTTTATTAGTGATGATGATATTTCTAAATATGTCAATGTAGTAAAGGTTTCCTTAAGTTTTTGAATATGTAACTTCATTTACTTGCGATTCATAATTTTTTCCCTAAACTGCTGTAAAATCAGCAAAAATGCCTTGGCAATTTTAGCATAGTTCCTAGGATACTGGTTGGCACTCAAAGGGCTAAGGAGGAGGAACTATTTTGCAGTAAATTATTATGCAATCATTCTTTGCATTTGTATTGTGCTCTAGTTTTCAAAGCACTCTCATTTATCATACCTCACTTGAGCCTCACGGCCAAGTGAGTACAATGGTCTTGATGTGGAGATGAGGAACTCAGGGCCGACAGTGGTGTTGCGGTCTTCCCAGGGCCAGAGGGTCAGCCGGGCACTCTTCCCCGTTGCGCAGCGAGAGCCTGGGGAGCTTGCGGTTATTTAAGGTTATTAATATGTAAGTTGCAAGTATTTTCTGCCAATCAATTTCCTTGATCTAATTTTGTCCAAGATGTTTTGTTTTTAAAAAGCTTTAAATTTAACTTTAGTACACTGATCAATATTTTTCCTGTTGGGTCTGTATTTTGTGTTTTGCTTACAAATGCCTTCCTTACCCCAAGGTTATTCACGTGTTCTTCTGCCTTTCTGATATGACTGTGTATTCACTGCTGGGCTGCTTAATGGGCATCTCATACCCGAAGATGAGGTCTAGCGAAGAAGAGGTCATGTCTGTTTTATTCTCAACTGTATCCCTAAAGCAAATCACTAATACCACTGTGCTCAATAAATGTTTAGAATAAATAAATAAACCACAACAACAAAACAAACAGACATAAACCCCATGATGATGTGGGTGTTATTAACAAGAACATACAGATATCCATTGGAGAAAATCAATATATAGAATTTGACTATTGTGAATTTTCGAAAAGAATTCTGTATACATTCTATTCAATTTTACACCTAAAAGTCCTGGCTATTGACAACTGCAGTAATCCTAAAATAACCATAAAACCTTGACTTTCAGAAGAAACTTCAGGGACCATTGAGGGGGTCCAACCTTTTAGCTGGTGTGGCATTGCTCTGAAGGGCTCTGTCCCTGACAGTAGGCTGTGTAGTTCGTATGCACAAGTTCATGGGCACCAAGACCTCCCCCGGGAGACGGAAGCATGGTTTAAGCGCGCCCCCTACTGTTGGCCTCTGTGGCCCAAACCTCAAGGTGAGCAATTTGAAATCTTCACCCACCCAAAGCCTCAAGCCATGATTTTCTACCAGGTCTAGAAAAGCTCCAGGTCATCTCCACCTCCATTCCTTTCTTTTGCTCTAAGACTGATGAGCATCTCTGAGCAACATCAGATTGTTCTTATTGGGCCCATTTCAAATATCTGCTAACCTCAATGAGGCCCTTGCTTCTTGCTTCCCGCTCCTTTTTTTTTTTTAATCTTTTTAAATTGGTTTCAGAGAGGGAGAGAGAGAAATATAAATGATGAGAATCATTGATTGGCTGCCTCCTGCGCGCCCCATATTGGGGCTCGAGCCCGCAACCCCAGCATGTGCCCTGATTGGGAATCAAATCATGACCTCCTGGTTCATAGGTCGATGCTCAATCACTGAGCCACACCGGCTGGAGCCTGCTCCTTTTACCCATTCTCTTATCTTCCTGCTACATTCCCCAAAGTGGTAGGGACACCTTTTGTGTGTTCTCAAGTTCTAAATCTCGATTCTACCTCTGGCCCCCTCAGTATACTGAGCTTATGGGTTCCCTCAACATTTCTTGTCTTCACCTCAAAACTCTCTCTTTTATTTGCTCCTCTCTTGGAGGGAAAAGTATCCCTGTTCCTACAAGTAAACCTCCACATGTGCTCTTGATTCTGTTGAATTTGGCTTCTCATTCAAATTTACTTTTTCACCAAATAGTTTTGTCTCCTCCGACTTCTAACAGGCTTATGACTTCCTTTGGGGGGAAAAGGCATTCTTGACTTTGCTTTGCCTTTCAAAGTGTGCTGTCATTGTCCTTGTATCCAACTTGTTTGCAGGACATTATCTCCGATTCTTCTCATTCCTAGTAGTCTTCATTCTGCAACCGTCTGCAATTGGCTTCCAGTACCAGCGCTGGATTAAAAGCAGGATCATTACTGATCTCCTGCCAATAAAATGTAATAGCATCCCGCCACCCACAGCTTCCTTCCTTCCTTGTTTCATTCATTCAATCCGAATGCCAAGCAGCGTGCGAGGCCCTGGGTATATGTAGACAAAAAGAAACATCCCTTCGTCACTGAAGCACATATAAGGTACAAGGGGAGGCAGGACACCCCGACCTGCCTGGGCCGAGAGGAAGCTCCGGGGAACAGAGTGCCAGCGAGGGGATTGGGGGGGGGGGCGGGTGCACATTCCCCGGTGAGAGGACAGAGAGGCCCAGTCACTGCAATAGAGAAGATCCTGTTAGGGGAGAGGGCACTGCAGCCACACCAGCAAACGTTAAATTTTATGGTGAAAATATTGGGGACGGGAGAGTTTTGACAGGGAAGTGACATGATCCACTCCAGAGGCTCGAAACCCCAGGTGCTAGCTTGTCTGTTGACAATTCACCATGAGACCCCTCCCTGCTCCCCTCTCCTCCGAATCACAGCACAGGTTCCTTCCAACTGGATCCTGGGTTGGAAGGAACACAGAGGTGACATTTGAAAGATGGGTGAGAAGCCATACGTTGAAGGTGGCAGCTCTGGGCAGGTGGCTGGCCATTGGCGAGTGTGGGGTTTTGATAGCTGCTCCCCGAGTCCTCAGAGTCACCACGTTGGTGCTGCAGGGAGCGGACTCTGTGACTCCTGCGCTCCCACATCTCCTCACCCTTCCAGTGGCTGTGAAAGCCCCGGTTTCTTGATGAAATGCCGACTAGCACAGGAGACCATCTTGAACACTTCTTGTCCCGAAACGGTCCGACACTGACACCTTCATTTCAGATCACGCATCGCTATGGGTCCCAAGGTTACCATCTCTCCCCTCTCCCCTCTAAAGATGACTCCAAAACTATATTTCTACCTCTGGCCTTTCTCCGAAGTTCCACACCCAAATTTCCTGGACACTGCCACCTGGATGATCCACTGAAACCTAAAACTCAACAAATCCAAAAATAAGAATCATCTTCCTTTTATTTTTTTAAATATATTTTTAGCCCTAATCAGTTTGGCTCTGTGGACAGAGCGTTGGCCTGTGGACTAAAGTGTCCCAGGTTCGATTCCAGTCAATGGCACATTCCCGGGTTGTGGGCTCAATCCCCAGTAGGGGGCGTGCAGGAGGCAGCCAATAGATGATTCTCTCTCATCACTGATGTTTCTATCTCTCCCTCTCTCTTCCTCTCTGAAATCAATAGAAATGTATTTTGAAAAATATGTTTAAAATATATTTTTATTGATTTCAGAAAGGAAGGGAGAGGGAGAGAGAGAAACATCAATGTTGAGAGAGAATATTGATTGGCTGCCTCCTGCACACCCCAGGCTGGGGATTGAGCCTGCAACCTGGGCACGTGCCCCGACCTGGAATCAAGCCATGACCACCTAGTTCATAGGTCAACGGTCAACCACTGAGCCACACAGGCTGGGTGAATCATCTTCCTTTTAAACCAGTTCCTTTTCATGAGCCCACATCTCTTTTAAGCATCATACAATTATTTACCATACAATTATTTATTGCAGTTATCTGGCTCAAAACCACATAATATATATTTTACTCCCATTCAGGTAAAATATTTCTTGAGAGGCTACTATGTGCCAGGACCTTCGCTAAGTGCTGGGAACACATTGGTTAATAACAGAAGTGTTCCCTGCTCTCAAAGAGCTTATAGTCTAGTGGAGGAACTAGGAGAAACCTAAGAAAGTTCTGAAATTGTTTTCCTTAACCTTTAACTATATCCAAAACCTTTCAAAAATTCAAGGTTGGAATCTTTCTTGAATTTGTTCCCCCTCCTCCCTTTCTCAATCCTCTTATCAGTCAACAACCTTCACATGGACTAGTTCTCTAGTTTGGGAGCTAGACTTTTATTATATCATGGACATTTTTTATGCGTTGATAAAGCATATGTGCACATACCATATTTTACAGACGATTTTAGGGGGTTACTGACGGCCCTTCTGAGGCCAAATCTCGATCCCTTGGGTTCTCTCATTAACCCACAGAACTCTGCCTCAGTGTTGTTCCGATCCTCACCGCTTCCGCCTCGGCTGCATATGTATAAAGCACAATCCTGTCATGTCTCTACTCCGCTTACAAATGATCAGTGGCTCATTTCCAACAAAAGCAATACCCAATTCACCCGCAGGCCGTCTTTCTCACCAGCCAACTACACAAGCCCAGGTTCTCTCCAAACTGAGATGCAAGTCCTACCCATGCTCTGTGCAGTCATCAAGTTTTTCTTTGCTCAGGTTGTTCCTCCACCAAGTCTCAGCTAATCCAAAGCTTCCACGACTTTGAAATTTTGTACTGACGAGACTCACAGTCAGTCTTGTTTGAGAGTCAACTATCCAAACTTTTTCAGAGCATGAGAACAGGGATCATCTTAGCACCTGCCATAATGCCCAGCCCCTAGTAGATGTTTGAAACGTGAGACTAAGTTGAACCCTGATCTCTCTTTCACATCTCAGCACCAGTTACATCCTTCATCCTGTTTCCTCTCCTACATAACTGCCCTTAAATATTTTAAGACAATTACTTTGTCTTTATCCCTTATCTGAACAAAATCCAGAAGGTACTGGCTAACTTGATAGTCTAATTCAGCCGTGGGCAAACTACGGCCCGCGGGCCGGATCCGGCCCGTTTGAAATGAATAAAACTAAAAAAAAAAAAGACCGTACCCTTTTATGTAATGATGTTTACTTGGAATTTACATTAGTTCACACAAACACTCCATCCATGCTTTTGTTCCGGCCCTCCGGTCCAGTTTAAGAACCCATTGTGGCCCTCGAGTCAAAAAGTTTGCCCACCCCTAGTAATTCAATGCCAACAACACTCAATATAAGCAGAAACAGTCAAGAAGCCCTTAAGGATTCTATTTCCCAACCATCCTTTGACTCACTTTGATTCATGATAAATACATATCTTTTCATACCTTTTCTTCCACACCCACTTAGCTAACATCAGGGGGAAAGAGAAAATATTGCTGTTATCTTAGGCATTTTATAAATATAAGCAAGACGGCTGACAAAGCACAGGGAACTCAGAACAGAAAGGGAGTACGACCGCCGTCATGAATACATGTGGTTGAGGACGGCTAACACTCAGCTCTATCTCTGCTGTAAAATCTGTGACCAGGACAAAAACCCAACTTCTTTGGGCCTATTTGTCTACTTTTCATATTATGGAGACGGATAAAAGCCAAGGAATTCATGCTCCTTCAACAACAATAAAAAGGAAGCCATCTGGACTGTATGCAAAATACCAGGCAGTTTATAAACATTATTTTAGTTTTGCAAACACTAAAGCTGAACATAAGCCACAGATCATTTATTTGTATTTAAATGCTTTTAATTCAGTTATTTATGAGCCTCAGAGTTTTTAAATCACTCAGCCTCCCCCCGCCCCCACACACAAATTTTATTTAGCCTATTAATTTCTATTGGTCTTATACACCTACTTCAACTATGGAGGGAGGTGCGATGACACAAACACCTGCCTATTACACTCAGTTTCCCTCGGAGATTAATCACATGCAAATATATTCTCCAGGATGGCCAATTCTTATTAGATGGCCCCTGAACATTTGGGCCAATGTTTATGCTCTTTCCCAATGTATTTGGGTTACCACCAACAGAAATACTTTACCCTTTAAAGGGATTTTTTCTAACAATGTACTCATTTCTTAAACTCAATTTGTTCAGAAATGTATTTTCAAAGGCAGCTCTTTCTGGGAGGAAACTGCCTGAGTGTCTGAAGGCTACGTCTGGGCTAAAGGAACAATGTGTTAAGCACGAAGAATGAGGACTGATTTTATTATTATTAATTTGTTTTTTAAGAAGAGTTCATGCTCATGACCTCAGTCATCTTTCACTTAGATAGACCACTTGGGCAGAAATAGCTACCTCTGATGATGGATATATCTCATGATTATGTTTAAGGTATATAAGCTGTCTGACTTTTAAAAGTTTACATACCTTAAAGATAATAAGGACCCGGAATAAATGATGTTGGTAAAGAATTTGATAGGAAACTCAAATAATGAGCAGTGTATGCCACGTCTTCGAGTTCTGAGGGGTCCCAGGTTCGATTCCGGCCAGGGGCATGTACCTTGGTTGCGGGCACGTCCCCAGTGGGGAGTGTGCAGGAGGCAGCTGATTGATGTTTTTCCCTTATCGATGTTTCTAACTCTCTATCCCTCTCCCTTCCTCTCTGTAAAAAAATCAATAAAATATATTTTAAAAAAAGAATTTGACAGAAAACTCAAATAATGAGCAGTGTATGCCACGTCTTCGAGTTCAGGGAAATGGTGTTGGACAGAACTGACTGTATACAGCTCTATATTGGTTATCATCATAAAAACCAGGGGTGGGGGGTGTCCAGCCTGAGAAATCATTTGGTTTGGCCCTGCCAAGGCATTAGGGGTAAATTAATTAAATGTTTGACCAAATATAGCAGGCTAAGTTTTAAGTTGATCCTTTTTTATGGCCTGAGAATGAGGTTATAAATATCCAAATGGCCCTTGGCAAAAAAAAGGTTCCCCACCCCTGGAAACCTTGTGGAAATACATTGTTGACACATATTACCTACTCGCAAAATACAATTCATATATAAAGATAGACTATTTTTTCCTACTCTGCAATTTCTAAAATAGTTCTAATGCAATGTAGCATAGAAAATGCAACCCTCTGACTTGTATCCCTCCTACCAAATTGCAATAAAAGGCAAGTAAAATGTGCCTTTAACATCCAGGCTAAAATTTTAACCCCTAAAATACTCTCCTGTATGATGAGCCTTCGGAAAACAAACTACTGACTGTAAATCAAAAGAGCTTCATTGGAAAAAAGAGTATTAAAAAGAGAGAAACCACTTCAATGTAAACAAATGGGCAGGTGCCATTCAAACCAAGAAATATACAACATGGTGGCTAGTGTTCATTGGCCAATAGCAAGAAGCTCCATCTACCTATGGCCTGACAAACTATGCCTGCTAGCTTATAAAGTCAGAGCTCAGATCAGGACTAGGGTGGCAGATTAAACCTACATACTTCATTTCATGTCTCCCTATAGGTCTACTAACTTCTTTAGAATAAAGAAGAAAAACAATAGGGAGAACTTGAAAGGAGACGACAGAAGAAAACATGGTGACCTAGGAAGCAGACCGCCGAGGGAACTCCCTTGGCTGATGAGAAGCCTCATGATAGCAATGGGGAAAGCTGAGACCCAACCCGTTTTACACCACACACTCCTCACTGGCACACTAGCTGACAGTGCCAGGTGCCCCTAGAACCAAGGATAAGATGTGCAGGGTAGGGCTAAAATAAAGGTCAGTGAGAAAGACGTGTTAAGACGTTAGTTCCCTAGATGCATCCCCCAATTCCACACCATAGTGCAGCCATACTGTATCCTAAGTGGGCAGATATTTGGAGACTTAATCTCTAGAGAGGAAAGAAGTCAAAACAGGAAATAAGTAAATATATGCATAATGAACCCAGAAACCACCGATACAGCACTAGCAGTCAGACCCTTACCCATCTGACCAGCCCCAAAGAAAAGGACTAAAGGCATTGACAGCAGGGGTTCCCCAACACGGAGCCCACCCAGTTCTTCCAGCAGGGGAGTTCAAGCATGGCAAGCCTTCATGTTTCAAAAACTTCCTATCAGCTTTTTAGTTTTATTCATGAGCCAGGATCTGAGAAGTTTCTAATAAGGAAGATAGTGATAAAAGCAAACAAATAGCTAAAACCAACTTGGGGAAACAAAAACAACACAAGGAGAAAAATAACTATAAATATAAACAATAAAGTTGAGATAAAACTTCTTAGAAAGGAGATAAAAAGACAGATGGAAAATGGGGGGGGGGAGGTGCATATTCAGAAGGTCTGATATTTGGATAATGGGATTTTTAGAGAGGGAGAAGAAAGAAAATAATTGCAAAAAATTCACTGATGAAATAAGTCAAGAATTTCCCAGAACTGAAGGACATGAGTTGCCAGATTTTAAGAGGCTACTGTGTGTCTGGCACAATAAATTAAAATAGACCCACACCAAGGAACATCACTGAAATTTCAGAGCATAAGACACAATTTCTATAAGCTTTAGAGAGGAAGAAAAAAAAGATTACATATAAAGCATCAGGCTCTGGATTTGTGTGTGTGTGTGTGTGTGTGTGTGTGTGTGTGTGTGTGTGTCAATCCTCACCTGAAGACATTTTCCCACTGATTTTTAGAGAGAGTGGAAGGGAGGGGGAGAGACAGAGAGAGAAACATCGAGGTGAGAGACACATTGATTGGTTGCCTCTCACACATGCCCTGACCAGGCCGGGGATTGAGCCCTGCAACTGAGGTACGTGACCTTGACCAGAATCGAACCCAGGATCTTTCAGTCCATGGGCCAATGCTCTATCCTCTGAGCCAAACTGGCTAAGGCTGGCTTTGAATTTTTTTTAACAGCAATACTGGAAGAAGACAACAGAGTACAGGTAATGTCTTCAAAATTTTAAGGAAAAAAATCTGCAATTTAGAATCTTGTATCCACCAAACTGTCAACTGAGATAATTTTCAGATGTGCCAATTACTAAATTTTTATCTCCCACACACTTTTCTCAACTTTCTGGAGGATGTCACTCCAACAAAATTAAAAAATAAAATTTTTAAAAAAAGACTCATAGGGCCCGACCGGTGTGGCTCAGTGGTTAAGTGTCAACCCATGAACCAGGTAACTGGTTGGATTCTCAGTCAGGGCACATGCCCGGGTTGTGGGCTTCCTCCCCAGTAGGGGCGTGCAGAAGGGAGCCAATTGATGTTTCTCTCTCTCTATCCCTCTCCTTTCCTCTCTAAATTCAATAAAAACATATTTTTAAAAATAGACTTATAGGAATATAGGGAGAAAAGACGCAAGAAAGGAGAGCGGTAAAAGAAATACTAGGAATGTCAGCTGTGAGCATTGTGACCAGGAGGCAGACACAGAGGCCTATCAGTGCCAAGTCTCACTGCAATTACATCAACAGACTGCCTCAGCCCAGGGTCTTTTCTGCACTTATCTGATCTGACTAAACCTAATGAAGTACCAGGTGTACCGGTTAATAATGTCGGATTTTGTAATCAAAGAAAATACAATAATTTCAAGAGAAACATCAAAAGTGCTTTATTCAAAGTAATGCTACACATTTCCCCCATCTTTCAGGTAATTTGTGGCTATTGTCCCAATAGAACTTTTCTTATTTTGAGGCAAACCATTCAGAGACCTCTTCGTACGTTTTGAAGTGCTGCTCAGAAAGTGCGTGTGCCATCGATCAGAACAAGTGGTAATCTGAAGGAGCAAGGTCTGGTGAATATGGCGGGTGGGTTAATACTTCCCAGGCATGATCTTTTAACGTGTCTTTAACTGGTTTTGAAGTGTGTGATGGTGC
Organism: Myotis lucifugus; assembly: GCF_000147115.1. Classification (NCBI taxonomy): domain Eukaryota; kingdom Metazoa; phylum Chordata; class Mammalia; order Chiroptera; family Vespertilionidae; genus Myotis; species Myotis lucifugus. The sequence goes on along the minus strand of NW_005871094.1, from coordinate 2,275,420 downwards.
ATCATCATGAAGCAAAACTACTTTGCCATGTCTTCTGGCACATTCTCGTCGTTTCACGATCAAAGCATGGTTCAAATTGATTATTTGTTGTCGGTAGCGATCAGTATTAATGGTTTCACCTGGTTTTAGAAGCACATAATACACCACACCTTCCTGACCCACCAAACGCAGAGCATTGTCTTCTTTCCAAAGCGATTTGGCCTTGCAGTCGATGTTGATGGTTGACCTGGATCAACCCATGATTTTGTGCGTTTAGGATTCTCAAAATAAATCCACTTTCATCGCTAGTCACAATTAGATGCAAAAAAGACTTTCTTTCGTGCCGTTGAAGCATCATTTTACTGATGACTTTTTGGTTTTTCATTTTCTTTCGTTCAGTTGATGTGGCACCCATTTTCCTTCCTTTAAATCTTTCCCATTGCTTGTTAATCAATCGGAAATTATTTGCTGAGCAATGTTTAATCTTTCTGAAAGTTGTTTTTGAGTTTGATACGCATCTTCATCCAATAATGCTTGTAATTGTTGGTCTTCAAACTTTTTCAGTTGACCTGGACGTTCTTTGTCTTTCACAGAAATCATCACTTTTAAAGCGTTTAAACCAGCTTTCACAAGTATCTTGAGATGGAGCATGTTTACCATAAGCTTCCCAAAGTATTCAACAGCACTTTTCTTCAAAATAATGAATTATAACTTCCCACAAATGCTTTTTTTGGCACGAAATTCAACATTTTTCAAAAATATATTTTTATAGATTTCAGAGAGGAAGGGAGAGAGAGATAGAAACATCAATGATGAGAGAGAATCATTGATTGGCTGCCTCCTGCATGCCCCTACTGGGGGTCGAGCCCACAACCTTTGCATGTGCCCTTGACTGGAATAGAACCTGGGACCCTTTGGTCGGCAGGCTGATGCTCTATCCACTGCGCCAAACCAGCCAGGGCTCGACATTTTTAAGTGTAAAAATATCTATGATGTTAACACCTTCAGCAAATTTGACATGAAGTTTTGAAGCTTGTTGTCAATACAACAAATAGCATACATATCAAATCGCATATATGTGTAACTCCATTAATTGAAAAACATCCACATTATTAACCGGTACACCTGATATATCTGTTCTCCTCTCCATGCCCTGGTGAACTGATCAGCTCACACTTATTTTAAACCAGCCCACTCCCACGAGCTGTGCTGTGATCTAGTCCAGAGACCTGGAGGGAAGCCACAGTGAGCTTACACACCGAACACAGACCCTCTCTCTGGCAGACATCAGGCGCCCCGTCAGATGTCCCAACTGTGCTAGACCGTTTTCCAGGAGTCACTCCCCCCAAACTGCCTTCTATAAATTATCCAAGAAGCTAAAACCAAACTATGACCAGGAGACTTTATCTTCTGAAAGCCTTGATCTAGATGTGACAACGAGGCCCTTTTCTTACACAGCGAGGCTTCGGTTTACTACTCACCTTTTAAAACTAAACAATGTTTTATTCAGAGATATATATGGCAAAGCTAAAGAAAAGACAGATTAAGGTGGGGGGGGAAGAAAAAGAAAGATTAACATAGAAACTAAGATATTGGTTATTTATAGATGAGGAAAGAAAAGAAAGTACATTGGAGAAGAGCAGATAGGGGCCTTCTTAGATATGGCAGGTTCCTTTTTTGGGGGATGTTTTGTTGTTGTTGTTGTTAATCCTCACCTGAGGATATTTTTCCATTGATTTTTAGGGAGAGTGGAGGGGGAGAGACAGAGAGAGAAAAAAACATCCATGTGAGAGAGACATCAATTGGTTGCCTCCTACACATGCCCCAACCAGGGCCTGGGATGGAGCCTGCAACTGAAGTACATGCCCTTGACCAGAATGGAACTCAGCTATCCACTGAGCCAAACCAACTAGAGCTGGCAGTTCCTATTTTTAACTTGGGTGCTAAGCACACAGACTTGTATTGATTTATTATTATTTAAATGATGTTTATACATTTTATAGTCTTATGTATGATTTATTAAACATACATTACAGCATAGCCTTGCAAGAATTTCCTTCCTTTTCAGACAAAGCAACATTTTTTTATTGATATACCTGTATCTAAAGAATATCCAACAGCCACCCCCAAAGCCTTGATTACAACTCACTGCTACCTGATTATTATATACTAGAGGCCTGGTGTACAGATTCGTGCACTGGTGGGGTCCCTCGGCCTGGCCTGTGGGGATCGGGCTGAAACCAGCTCTCTGACATCCCCTGAGAGGTTCTGGATTACAAGAGGGCACGGGCCAGGCTGTGGGGAGGAGGGGCCCACCGGTGCATGACTGGGGCCAGGGAGGGACCGAGGGAGGTTGGCCAGCCGGGGAGGAACTGCAGGAGGGCTCCAGGGCGTGTCCACCCATCTAGCCAAGTCCCAATCTGCTGGACCCCAGCAGCAAGCTAACCTACCAATCGGAGTGTCTGCCCCCGATGGTCAGTGCATGTCATAGAGACTGGTTGAATGGTCAAATGAATGGTCGGACACTTAGCATATTAGGCTTTTATTATATAGGATGTGTTGACCCATCACTTTGCAGTGCAATGTGAATATTCAGGAGATCGAAGCAAAGTTCATAGGACAAAGAGACCCTGAAGTTTTTAGTCCTCTTCTCTGTATCACAGTAACATTTTGGTAAATTAGAAAAGAAAAAAACAATTCACTATTTACCCAGCCGATATCTATTTGTGGTGACTTTGAGACTACCCTGTTTACATTTTTCCAAAACAGTGTTGAAATTGTTTATTTTGGGTGGGGGGAGCATGGGGACTAATAGCAAATCGAAGTACAAAGTAAAGGTAAGAAGGAGAAAATCAACTCAAAAATACAAAATGCAAGATTGAGAAGATCTACTTAATTCACCCTACAAAGATAACCTTAATGGATGTGGCTGAAAATATGGAACTCCAGCTTTGGACTTCTGATCGGAATCCAAGTGAGAACATACAAGCCATACAAAATCCTAGGAACCTGGTAGGGAACATTCCATTTCCGTTCTCTACCCTCTTTCGGTCAGTGGTGTGACCGTCTCTCCATCGGCGTTAGGTGTTCCCCAGCAAGGCTGGTCATAGATTGAGCAGTGGGTCGCTGCATCAGTGTTTTCCGATCTCTCTGCCATCACGGCACTCACTGAGCTGCTGCTACTTGTCTGGCACACTGGCTGCTCCCGCCAGGTCTCCCCAAGACAGCCAACCTCTCTGCACATCAACAGCCCACCTGCTCCTTCCTGGAACGTAAGGGATAGTTGGTCTGCATAATACAATAGCAAAAGGGGGTTTCTTCTACAGGAAGCCCCTGGAAAAGGACTTCTGGAGTGTAAGGTGAGCTGAACTTCAAAAATTGCAGAGACTGACAATAAAACGATTTCCCCCCCTAATTTCTTCTGCTATCCCATCCTCCCTATTGTTGAAGATGTGCAACCAATGGAAACATCTGGTGACTGCTATCATAAAATGTTAGAAACTCACATGCAATAAAATGGAAAAACAAAGCAAAACAAAAAAACAAGAACAGCCCAAGGGTCATCATCAAGTTTTCTGTTTTATTTAAGATTTTAGTTTTAATTCTGAAGAAAGAGGTACATTTTCTTGGTTTTAGTTTTAGCGTCAGGTTATAACCAGGTTTCTGTTTTCTTTTCTCCTGTCTTTTCAATACTGCACACATGTCCAAAACTACAGGGTTAAGTAAAAGCTGCAGGCAGGGAGGTCGGAGATTTGCTCCTGTGGTGATCAGATGGCCCCAGAGCAGTGCTATCTCAGTGCCCTAGTCAGGTGAATTCAAGGTCAAAGAAAAAAAGATTCCGACAGATGAGAAAGACTGAAGAAATCACTTATATTTCAGCTCTTACGTTATACATAGGTATTAAATCTGTGAATACTCTTTTTCTTTAAAACATTTGAATTTACTTTAAATATAAAGCCAAAAATTTTTTTTCTCCTTAAAAAAAATCATTTCTCCCCTCCTTATAAACTCTTAGCAACTGGCCAGTTACTACTACAGATCAATTTGTCTTTCCATCAACTTCCAATAAATTCTTTTGCTTAACAACACAATCAAGTCCATTCCATCAATTTGCCAAAAGAATTAAAAATAAAATAAAATTTTAAAAAGCATTTTCCCTGCAATAGTGATAAGCTGAATACAAGATGGCTGCCAGGACCACGCTTTCCATCATGCGTTTAGCAATCTCATTTCTATTAACCCGGTTTTCAAACTTCTGCGGTTGACAGTGCATTTACTTGACCTTTTCTATAGATTAATCGTCATTTTCTGCTAAGCAGATTATGTCATTATTATGCGAAACAGACAAACAGTAATTTTCTAAGTATCGAGACTGCCCTTTGATTTTTTTTTTCTTCCGTAGAAAGGCATTTTTAGGAAACATTCAACAGTGTCATTCAAATGCTGGATCAACAGAAACTTTTACAATTAAAACAAAAGATGGTCATGACCCTGTGATCGCATTGCATCTGGGGATAGGGAGAAAAAAAATTGATCGGGAACTGGATTCTTCAGAACTTAAGAGATGAGAAGGGAGCTGTGGGTGAGCCGAGGGAGAAAACAGGGTGGGACAAATCCTGCATTTTCTAATGGTGTCTCCTCTTTCCCTAGTGGCGGTCCAGTGTTGAACTCTGTAGTAAATCTGTGGGGGTTTTGCTAGGGGGTCTGAAGGCTGTCTGAAAGCCTGGGGGTGGGGAGTGGAAGCTGGAAGGATTTGAAGGAGGGTAGGGGTTCCAACTGGCTCTGTGCAGGGGGATCTGTGTGCTGAAGGGGGCGCTGTGGTGGGCTTGTGACGGAGCGGCGCTGGGGCCGTCCATCTCTGTGAGGGCCTGAAGGGATTTTAGCCAGTGTGGAGGATTGTCGTCTTGAAGAGAGTCTAAACTGTTTCCTGAAGAGGCTGGAATACCTAAGGAGAGAAAAGAAAACAAGAGGGAAAATGGTGAGTCTGCGCAGAAAGAATAGGAAATTCGTCAAACAACAACAAAAATGTTTAAGGTGATTAGTTCCATTCCTCCCCCCCCCCCCCCCGCAAAAAAAGAAAAAATTACAATTTTTAACTCCTTCCAAGTAAATCTTTTAAAGCTTACATTCCTTTTATCCTCCACCCACAACGACCATGATTTATTGTCACGGAAACCCGTGCCTCCTCTTCCACTACACACTGTCCCCCACTGTTAGAGGCAGAGCTGCAGAAACGAGTCCCCCAAATTGCATGACGTAATTTCCCAACTGTGCTTCTCCTCTACTCGGAATCCGTAAAGAAGATAGCCTTATAATAAAGAGCTTTATTTTTAAAAAGTGGAGTATGTTCCTTTAAGAGGGTAAGTCAGATCCTTATTGTACTCGGAGGCCTAAAACATACACACATGCTGCAGACGGTAGCACCTACTTACACCAAAAGAAGCCACCTCGGCACCAAGCGCCTTATTACACAACTAGGCCAACAGAGTTAGCGAGACTGCACCCCTGAGAAGGAAACAAGCCACCACGCGTGTGGCTTTGTGAAAAGCAGCTTATGGTGAAGGGACTTGTTTTAGTTTAGTCTGTGCGAAAAACCAAACCGATGGCAGTCAGTGGAGCTGAAGGAGCGAGAAAGTTACCTGTGATGATGGCTGGGTCTGTCCAGCTGCCAGGGCTGTCCCAACTCAGGCTGTCGGTGGTGGCAGTGGTGGACGGTGGTGCACTGTGGTTGGCGCTGGAGGGGGAGGAGGAATTGGGCAGTCCACCAAAGTTGATGTTAATGTTGGGTAGAAGTGCCCTGAGCCCGTCCTGCCATTCCTTCATATTTAAACTCTCTACAGAACTGCTGTTGTCTGGGAGATTTACCAACAAAAAATGAAAGATAAAAAAAAATAAAAAGCTGACGTTAGAAACAGATGTGGTTCTTTAGTGGTTAAGTGGGAGAAGAATTATTCTTTCTCTATGGAGCATTTAAAATGGGTTGACCTAACCACTATGGAAAGCAGTCTGGTGATTCCTCAAAAAATTAAGAATAGAGTTTCAATATGACCCAGTAACCCCTCTCCTGGGTATATACCCAAAAAACTCGAAAACATGTATTCACAAAGATATATGCACCCCTATGTCCATGGCAGCATTATTCATCGTGGTCAAGACATGGAAATAACCAAAGTGCCCTGCAATAGAGGACTGGATAAAGAAGATGTGGTACATATACGCAATGGAATACTACTCAGCCATAAGAAAGGATATACTGCCATTTGCAACAACATGGACGGACTTTGAGATAATTATTATAAAAGAAATAAGTCCGTGAGAAAAAGCTAAGAATCTTATGATTTCACTCATATGTAGGATATAAAACTGAAACTCATGAGCACAAACAGCAGCGTGGTGGTTGCTAGAGGAAAGGGGGTGGAAGGAGAAGGGGGTCCTTAATATATGGTGGCAGGAGAAGATTTGACTTGGGTGGTGGGCACACAGTGCAATATATAGATCTTGCAACATAGAAACCCATGCCTGAAACCTATATGATCATGTTGACCAATGCCACCCAAATAAATTTAATATAAAATAAAATAAAATAGGTTGTCCTAGCAAGATAAACTTGGTTAGGATTTTGCTCATGAGCTCAGAGCCCCTGAAACACGTTCGGAAAAACTTGCTCAAGGATCAGGAGAGGGAGCTTCCTGTCCTTACAGCCGCTTCCCCATTCTGCGCTTGTAAATCAATAATCCAGTTTAAAGTCTTTGTGCGCCAGAGTACAATTTAGTTCCAGCTACGCTCTGAAGTTTGTTAGCGAGGCATTTAGCCAGCTGAGCTGATCTATTCTATTAAAAAAAGGAAGCCTGCAAAGTTCAATAGATGAGCTTATTTCTGAGCCCGTTAAAAGGAATAAAAATAATTTTATGACGAATAAACATAAGGCAATAGAAAAAGAAAAAGTAATTAAGTTCTTCCTGATTATAAAACTGGTAATGCGTCTCAGAGGAGAAAGGCAGTAATGATTAGGCTTTTGAATTTGAGAGTGTTTTTCCATTAGTCACAAAGACCAAAGAGGCAGGGGCTAAGCTACCTTTCCGATGGAGTAATTTTCAGCACAGTCTGCCTACCCTGCTCCAAGAGTTCTACCAATCATTTAAAACACCAGTCCTGGAGTCCTATAGTTCTCACAGCATCAAATATGTTAAGACACTGTCAATATAAAAGGCTTTTTATAAATTGTACCCAACGATCTACCACCATCCAGAATCCACACAGTATAACTAACTGGTTGGGGGAAAGGGTAAACTATTGCTTAGAATAACTGTTTGAAAATAGGAGTGTAGGTCAAACTACCATCTGGGGGTTTTGAGAAGAGCCTAGAAAATTATTTCTGGTCCTATAGAATTGATTAGCAACTCCCATGGATGATGATGATGATGACGATGATGTAACAGGCTCAGTCTATGCTATTTGGTGAATTCAGAATTTTGTTTTGCACCAATCACTGATCTATGCCAAATATCATGTTTTAGCAAGTGAATAATTTAATCTTATTTTAAAAAGACAAAAACCTATAACCAAACCCAACAAAAGTCATCTCTGAATTTACTAAGGTGAAGAAAAGGCAATCTACACCATGTGGACATGTCAATAGAAGGGAAAATAAATTCTTTCAACCTACAGCCATTTCACAATCAATGCAATTTCCTAAAGCTCACCCTTCTATTTACATCCTACTACACATTTTCATTGTGTTTTATAACTTATAAGGCACTCTCATAGTCAGTTATTTCATTTGGTCCTCTTGTTGTGAAGTAGGCAGAGCAGGAGGAATACTTTTCATTTAATGGGTAAAGGAACAGACTTCAGAATAATTTGCCCAAGGTCACAAGAGGCCTTGAATCCAGACTGTACCTGAGTTGTGTTTTAAATAACACCAACTCTCTCTCTTGTATAGACCATTAATTGACTTTTTAATGGGCCAACTATTTAAGGGTAAAACCCAGGGGCCCATGAAACCCATGATTTAAAGGAAGCAAAAAGAAACACAGCAGCGTTACAATATGTCCATTAGCCATGATAAACAGGGTAGAGCAATATTTTGGCTGAAAGAACCAACTGGACTTCGCAGGAGGTTGGGGGAAATGTACTCAACAACGCAGTCATCAATATGCCCTAAGCTCTCACTGCATGAGACACTAACAAGATCACACTGATAAGGTCCTACAGTACCCTCAATTATAGGAAGGCTTGGTGGCTATGGTCCATTCAACCTCTAAAGCAGTCACATCGTCACACTGAATAAGTTAAGAGTTTCAATGATCCAGAAACTGAACTTTAGAAAACTAGGAAAACCTCCTAGGAGGGAAATAAATCCCCCTGGTAAAGAAAGATGATGTATAAATCTGTGGGAAATTTTTGAAGAAGATGAGTGGTCTTGACTAGGTAGGCAGAATCAATAAGAAGCTACGCAAGATGATTTGAGCCTCTCTCTTCCACTAAGTAGGGAAAAAAGTAAATACCCATAACGCCCCAAGACGTATTTTCTCCTTACTTTTGCTTTACATTTAGTGAGAACTGGAACCAAGGATAAGAAACCTTTCTTTCATTTTGCATTAACAGAATAACACTGCATTTATATAAACTTTATTTGAAAATTAGTATTACAATGAAGTCAAAAGGCATTTGTTAGGGGATATTTGGGAACTGTAAATTTCCCCTAAATTTTATTGTGAACTTAAAACTGCTCTAAAATTTCAAGTCTATTTTTTAAAAAGATCATTGTTTCTCTGCTGTTAATAAAATCAAGCAGGAGTATGTCAGTCAAAAAATTCACATATGGCACATGATATAGGAACAGTGAGAAACTTAGATCCTCTCAGGTGAACTATGATTATAAGACTTTGGAAAATAAGTTAGCTAGTCTATCACTTGTACAATCTTGCCAAAAAATAGTCACGTGCCCTACACTGCTTGGGAGCCTACAGCATGGGTGCGTGGTTTACAGAGAAGCTGCAAGTGTCACCGGAAAGTGACTGTCATGTTCAGCTCTTGGAATAGGACCGCTGTTCCAAGTACTTAAGAAGAAGAAAAAGAAGTTTCTTCACTGTTTTCTCCACTATTGCTGTGCCAAGTCTTGGCACAAAGAAAGGGCGAGAGAAAGGAAATCAACTAACTCTTAACACCATCAAAATAGCTCCTCTCGGTCCAGTGCACTTGAAATGCGTTACCTGCTCCCTGCCTCTGACCCAAGTTCATTTTAGCTTCTAGGACTTCAGTTAATTCCATTCCTTAAAACACAAACATCAGGATTTATCAACCATGGCACTACTGACATTTTGGACTATATAATTAACTCTTTGTTGTAGGGGCTGTTCCAGGCATTGTAGGATGTTTAGCAGCATTCCTGGTCTCTACCCACTAGATGCCAGTAGCACACAAGCGCACGCACACACCCCCACATCCACACCCGAGCTTTGACAATACCAAATGTCTCCACAGATTGCCAATGACTCCTGGGGGGCAAAATCGTTACTGGTTAAGAACCGCTGACACAAAGAAAGAGTCCTTTGTTTCTGGGGCTCTAAGTAATCCCACTCGAATACAATTTCTCTTTCAAACAGTACCAGGACTTTGACCACTAGACTCAACTTGACGCAACTTCATTTCCCATTATTTGTATAGGACTTCACAGTGAGGTACAATTCAATATGTACAAGTCAGTGGGTCTAATGGAGAGGCTCTGGGCTGAAAACTGCAGAGGTATTGTATAAGGCCGCTCCACACGAATTATTAATATCACTTTGGGCATGTAAGTCATTCTGTTAATGTCTGAGGACCCTACTGCATAAGCAGAAATAACATCTGCCTTCCTCTCTCAGAAAGATAAAGAGAAGGGAAAGTAATGTGAAGCCCATTTTTTATCTGATCAATGCCTAACAATTTTTTCTCTAGTGCTCAATACTGAACAGATAGTCAATCTTCCAAAAAGCCAAGGCACAACAGTCTCCTCCCTGAAAGGGATGACACCCAGCACACCACGGAAGTACTGTGTAGTCAGTCTATGTAATAAGGCTTCTCGTCACCAAAGTATTGCAAAGACAAATAAGATATGAGAAAGCACTTGAAACTTTCCACAAGAAAGACTAGACAAGACCAAGCAACTTGATGAAAATCAAGTTACTAAGCATACTTTATATTAAAACAAGTGATTTCATTTTTAAAGTAATTAGTAGTAGTATAATACATTAGGGAAGGATTGCATATTTTAAAAGGATTGCTAATATGTTTAAATGTTTTGTGATGTCAAAAACTAATTTTAATGTATCATTTTCAAATATGTACAACAACACACTGGTTTTGGTTCTAAATCATGTGAGGGCAGGAGAGCAGGTCCAGTTGTTTGTAGTTTTATTTTTCTGCATAGAACTTAAAGTACTTTCAAGATGCTACATATCACACTCTCACATACCAGTGTGTAAGAAGTGTCAGTGTACTTTCAGTTTACTCGGCTTAGCACACCTTTTATTAAAGAAAAAACTATGGTAAGTCTATAACAAATTGATCGTCACACACCAAGATGACAAATCTAGTTTTCAGCAACAACAAAACTTATTATAACACGAATAAGTTAAGACTGCCAAGATAAAGCAACTATTTCCTAAAAGTGCGCAAGGACAAAGCACTTAAATCATGAATCCTTTTCTCACGGAGCTTAACATCTTGACAGTGAGACAATGCAAATACCAGAAAAGTTCAACAATTACAATCTGAAAAAGCATCTGAGAAAATGTCTGGGGCTGTACATTTTTAATGAATACTATTAAAACTTTAGTAAAAAGAGAGGCCACTTGGGCACTCGCATGAGAATGTGCTGGTGGGTGAAGAACAGTAGCCATCATTCATTCATGGAGTTGTTTAGTTACTACATATACCCCTACGCCTGAAAAACCCGTAAGTTGAAACTACCTTTGGTATTTTTATTCAACACTAGACTAGTTCAACTACTTACTAGTGGTTGCATTTTCAGAAGGATCCAGGACACAGCCTGTGTCAGCCACTGTGCCCTTCTCTAACACACCTCCTCACCTCTTCCTGCTATATACTATTTCCTATCAATTTTGGGTTGGAGACATCTCCACCAGTAAATGATTTTAAGAAAGCATAAGCTACTTTCTCAAACTTCAACAACATATCTCTAGCAACTCAAATATAAACAAATTACGCTTGTCCTATATGTTAAACTAAACTTTATAGAGCACACAAAACCTCTATCGGAGAACTTAAAAGTCTTTATGACACAGACATGTTGTACACAAAAAAATTAGTTCAATTTAACTAAAATTTGCAGGGGAAGTGAATACTATGTGAATGAATTCTTTAAAACAGGCTTATAAAATCAGATTATGAAAAAAATGTTATTCTACTTAACATTTCTCCACTCAAATTTTTAGGATTATGTTGCAAGTGCATATAATCTAGGATTATAAAGCAAGTAGAACACTAGTGCAGAGCAAATTTGCTTAAGAGTTTAACAGATCTGAAAATAGTGATTATTATACTAAGTGAAAAATTCTTAGAACTCAAATAAAAGAAAGTTCTGAGAACAGAAGAACTGAACAAAGTAATAAAAAGAACAGTAAAATTTATTCTCACTAGAAGAAGCAGAAAAGATATAAACAAGAAAAAAGAGACCGTACGGATCAGCTACATATGATCTGTACTTTCTAGACTGTCTCTACTTTCTGCCTTTTTCCTTGTCTAGAATGCTTTCCCAATCTCTTCAACGAATTTTTACTCAATCTTCCAAAAGTCTAAGTCTTTTCTCTTCCACTCAGATCCTGAACCACACTCATTTGGCAGCTAACTGTGCTGTGACAGCTATAGTACGGTTTACGCGGACATGGAACTCATCTCTTCTCCCTCACAACTGAAGGCTCTGGAGGAAACATTCTGTACATTCTTCAGCATGTCACTCAGCATCTCAGAAATTGACATGCTTCAAGACATCTGCTAAATCTGCTGAAGCAAAGGTCCACCTTGAGGAGCTGGAAAATCACTTTGCCCCAAAAGCCTGTTTAACTCATATCTCTATAATGCCACGAATCAAATGGGGGTGTCTCCAAAGAGATGCAAATCGTTTTGAAAGCAGCAATCAGTTAAATTTTAGGAACCAAAAAGCTTCTCTGCATGTAAACCGAAGGAAAATAACTAATAAGTATGTTTTCCAATATGCTTGAGATGTCAAAACATAAGCAATACAATTAAAAATCTAACACTTTAAATATATATATATATATATATATATATATATATATATATATATATATATATTTTATTGATTTCAGACAGGAAGGGAGAGGGAAAGAGACACAGAAACATCAATGATGACAGAATCATTTATCAGCTGCCTCTAGCACACCCCACACTGGGGATCGAGCCTGCAATCGGGCATGTGCCCTGACCAGGAATCAAATGGTGACCTCCTGGGTCATAGGTCGATGCTCAACCACTGAGCCACACCAGCTGGGCTAAAAAAGATATTCTAATATTATGTATACAGGATAGTAAGTAAATCTACTAACTACATTCTATCATTTTCCTACTCTAGACACTGTTCATTGACTCACCATGCACTTAATGAACTGGATTACTTTAGTACCCACAATCCCATAAGCCAAGTATCAGCTTCACTTTACAAATGAGGAGACCAAGTGGCTCTGGTAGTTTAAAGAATTTGCCCTAAATTATACAGTTTAAAAGTGTCAAAGTCAGTAACTAAACCCAGTCTGACTCCAAAGCTTTTCTTCTCACCACCAAGCACATTACCAACCAGTCCTTGTGCTGGCAGGACTCCCAGAGGAGGGGAGGACAGACATGTTTAACTACACTACGTGATGATAAATGCTATTCTGGTATGAAGGGGCATAAAGAAAAGGTGAACAATTCTGCCACCTTACATGCAGGATAAATGGTGACTGGAGAAGCTCAGAGGAAGGGAAGCTGAAATGGAAGAGGGAAAGGTGATTCCACACAGAACAGAGGGCAGCAGAAGATGCTAATCACAAAATATAATAGGAACATTTCAAAATATAAGTAGATGTGTTTTGCACATTGTGTACTTTTCTAGAATGTTCCTACAGGGATCCAAAGTTCTGTTTGGGGGGAGAATCAGATCAACTACTGGGAACCAGGAAAACATCTAGATGTTTGCTTATGAAGGATTTAAGGAAGCAGAATCTATTTTTTTTAAAAGGGAGGGGGGAGACTTATGAAAAATGTCCCTATATAAAGCTTTATAAAGAATGAGGAAAAGGGAAATTTAAAAATTTTTTAAAAAATATTTTTGATTGATTTCAGAGAGGAAGTGAGAGGAACAGAGAGACAGAAATATCAATGATGAGAGGGAATCATCGATGGGCTGCCTCCTGCATGTCCCACACTGGGGATCAAGCCCGCAAACCAGGCATGTGCCCCGACTGGAAACTGAACCACGACCTCCTGGTTCATAGGTCGACACTCAACCACTGAGCCACGCTGGCCGGGAGTAAACTTAAAATTTAATGAAAAGATAAATACATTCTTAGAAGCATTATACTGTGGATAAGACGGAACCTGAACCAGACAGAATATACAAGCAACAGAGCTCAAGGATGGGAACGTATACAATCTGAAGGTGGAAGCATGGAGCGCATTTGAGTGAGCACAGCCTGGTGAGCACATGCAGGATGACCGGGAGCTCACTGTCCAGGAGGGGATACACAGGTCACCAGGATATGACTTCACCAAATCAAATTACAAAACTGCAGACACACAAAGGGTGCCAACCACCCGACATCTCTGAGATCTAAATGTGCTGGAATAAAATAAACCTGGAAAAATTAACTTCCTAATCACCTCGTTTTCCCGAAGTGAAAACAAGGAGGGAAACTTTTATTCTGGGCTTGTGACCAATGAAGAACTGGTTGCCTATTGTAAACAGAAGCCCTAAAAGTATATGAGATAATTTTAAGATTTACAGAAGCAAAGACTGAATAACTAGACTTGAGTTCTTGGATGGCAGGCATGCTGGCTACTTTTGAAATTGCCACAGTGAATTGCAATCACCTGTTAACAAGTTAGGGAAGAGAGGGTGGGGTTGGGGGAGGGAGGGAGGGAGAAAGAAACATCACTCGGTTGCTTCCCAAAGTACACAACCTTTTGGTGCATGGGACGATGCTCCAACCAACCGAGCCACCCAGCCAGGGCAACATCGTTTTTTCGGCTAGACTGTGAGCTCCTCCAGGAAAGGGGCCTTGGTTTAATTCTCTTTGATTTAATTCTCTTTGTATATAGTGAACAGTTCCTGAGCAGAACCTAAAGAGGTATTTATGTTTCCTAAATAAATAGCCCTAAACATTTGCTTCTAGTTTTTTTTTTTTTAAGACAACAGCTTTCCAAAAATGGTCAAAGAAAAAAGAAATGGGCCAGGGTGGTCCCACGGTTATAGAGAGCAGTGCTTCAGAGCACAGAAAATGCTAAAATATGACAGTCTGACTATGCAACAATTAATTCTAGTAAAGAAAACTAGCTGGGGAGAAACATAAAGCAAGCAGTTTTTGAACAGGGAGAATCTCATGGGATTAGATTTGAAAAGCTTAGAAAAGATGGATGGAGGTATATAACCTACCTGTATAAGAGTATCATAATCCTTGAGGATTAAAATCAGACTCCATAATGACTGAAGCTTGTGGAAAATGCTGAAGGCAAGAAAAAGCTAAATTTGAGTAGCAGAAAATTAGAGAAAGTCGACACTCAGCCTGATATCACAATGTTAAGCCCCGAGAGAAGACCCAGCTATTTGGTTCCATCTTCATTTTGCTTCCCTCCATCTTCTTTATAAAAGAGCACACAATCCTCAAACCAGAAAGGACTGATAAAGCAATGTACAGAAGAGAACTGTCAGTAGAGATGCAAAATACTAAAAAAAAAAAATCTCAATTGAAATGAGTTTAAACTCTCTAGGTGCAAAGTGAATTCTACCCCAACGTATTAATTAATCCTCAGATGTGATCACAAAACCACTGTTGAGAAGTGCCAGAAAAGGAGGGAATGGCAGACTCCAGAAGCTGCATGCTTGTAATTCTTGGGGAATTCTGAAGCAGATTAGGAGCTGGATGATTTCTTTAGAAATTAATAATGAAATAATAGGTTTAAGCAAGCACTGCTCTATGGCTTGTATTTGGAGGCACTTTCCATGGGAAATATGTAGCATTCTGGCTAGAACCTCGGTTCCCTTCTAACGGAAATACACAGGAAGTTAAACTTTAATTTTGAAGTGGAATAAGTAGTTATGGAGACAGGTTCTATTGACAATAGTTTCCCACTGGAAATGTCCTCCTTCTATGTCCCAGTGTCCATTTCCTCTCCTCTTCTGTTGCATGCCCAAACCCAAAGACTTTGCAGCTAGCTCCATTCCCATCCCATTGACACGTAAATTCCATAAAGCAAAGAACAGAGTGATCAATGAGAGCCAAAATGCAATTCCATGAAGAACCAATCTTATCAAAGTAATTTATTCTTTGGGTAGATTTCCTAAGATGTCACAAATATATCTTGAATTCAACAGTTTTTGGTAAGTTTTGTGATGGTAACCTTTGGGATAAGATGGTAAAGTATAGCATGGATAACAGTGTTTAAATGGATTTGCACACAATATCAGCCTAAAAGTTTCTGAACTTGGCATGTCTTTTGACTCCATGCTTTTAATTATCATTAGTATCATTTATAATCAGATAGTTCTTTCACAAGACAAATTTGTAAGATGATGATATACAAACAGGATACACCCTTAACTACATCAAACCCAAACACATAAAAATTAAGATATACATTCAGATTTTTAAAAATGCATTAGGAAAGCACAGGATGGAAGAATCCAACTAGTCATGTGTATGAAAAAAGGTCTAGCCTGTAAGACCTTAATAGGCTTATAATATTTAATATGACAACTGGGTAATGGAACTTTTAAAAAGGTAATGTTAGGACCATATAAATAGATGTACAATGTCTAAATTAGCAATTGTTAGACATTGGGCAAATCACAAATGATAAACACCAGGGGCCTCCATTTCTCACTTACAAAATGGGGATAATACCTACCCCACAAAATATTTTTATAGAAGAACTCTGTAAATTGAAAGGAATATATAAGTTAGTAATAATGATTTTACTTAAAAAGTAGATCTACTTATTATCTGATCACATTTGGATTACTGAAATGCGAGCTTCATATTTTATGAAAAGTATCCATTATCAAGTGAAAATGTGTGTAGAGAAATGAACTACAGAGAGAACTAGAAACATGTTAAGTCTAATGGTTGAAAGAACTAAGAATGTTTCATCTACATCTAGAAGTTACAAGTTGGAACTGCTTTCACATATTTAACCAGAAGTATAAATGGGAAAAAAGATTGTTTTAACCAAGAGAAAAAAATTATTTAACAATTACAAGTTACCCTAAAGAACTGCCTATTATTAAGAAGTATAGATTGGTACTTACAAAATAGTCCCGGGGATGTAAAGTACAACATAGGGAATATAATCAATAATATTGTGCCTTAGCCGGTTTGGCTCAATGGACAGAGGGTTGGTCTGCGGACTGAAGGGTTCTAGGTTCGATTCTGATCAAGGGTGCATGTCCAGGCTGTGGGCTCAATCCCCAGTAGGGGGCGTGCAGGAGGCAGCCGATCAATGATTCTCTCTCATCATTGATGTTTCTCCCACTCCCTTCCTCTCTGAAATCAATAAACATATATATTAATAATAATAATATTGTAATAACTTTGTATGGTGCCAGATGGGTACTGGAATATCGGGAGAAATACTTTGTAATGTATGATTATCTAATTACTATGCTATACACCTGAAAGTGATACAAAATAATATAGAATGTAAATTGTAGTTAAGAAAAAAAAAAGACTAGCCCTACTTAGGAAAGTATTAAGCTCCCAAAACAGCTCATTACTACCCATAGGGAGTTCTGAAAGAAAAGGTATTTTATAGAGACTTTCTGAATTGTGGGTATATGTCTAAGGGGAAGATGTATATATATTTATCTATCTGTACACATGTGTATACAGATAGATACACGGGGTGTGGGAAAAGTAGTTTTGCAGTTGTATGTGAAAGAGTTTATTTTTGGATTACTTTTTCCATATAAACATACACACACACACACACACACACACACACACACACACACACATATACAGAGAGAGAGAGTTTGTGAATATCATAAATGAGAAACTGAGGTTAAGAAAACTGTTAGTAGGTAAATTTTTTTTTTAAAGTTTGTGCAGGGCGAGTGTTGGGTTGGTCTTGGGGAAATAAGGAAAGGTCAAGAGTTTTCTTGAGGTTTCCAGAGTTCAAAGTTAATGAAGACAGAATAATAGGAATGATCATGGAGTAGTGAGGGGAATCCTCACACTGAATGCACAGTACAAGTTATAACTCATGTCCAAATGAATCTGATTATGTTTCCCAAAGTCCAGATGTAACACAAAGCAGATCCAGGCCTCCAGAAGCAATCATACACTAACATCACTCTCTCAACCATTAGTGTTCATTCCATGGACATTTATTGAATGGTCTACTCTATCATATTCTCTGGAGCCTGATGCCATTATATTATACAGCAGTATCATGCTGTTCTTTGTTTTCATATTTCTTTAGTGGATCACTGAAAGTTGGCCATTTTGAACAAGTCAGTGATAGCTTTTGATTATTTAGCGCCAATAAAATATTTTTATGGGGGTGAGTTCCTCTTTAGGCTTGCATTCAGACTAAAGAATTTTTCTTCCTATGCAGCAAATCCTCTGTGGTTATGTGTCTAGTGAAATTCCCAAGATTTCTGATGTTCACAATTTCCCAAATTTTCTCAGTTATTAGAAACACCAAACCCAGTTTTTTATTCCATTTGACCACACAGCTCACTTCTATTTCAACAGTGAAGATCAGTCAGTCTTATCTTTTTCTGAAAGATAGCTCCTATCAAAGTCACAAAATCCCCCCGAAAGAAAACTAAAATTATCCATGCTCTAAAACAGGGGTCCTCAAACTTTTTAAACAGGGGGCCAGTTCACTGTCCCTCAGACATTCCACACATGCGCACTGCGGGCCCGGGACGAGTCGGCTGCTAAGCAGGACAGACAGCGGCGGCAGAAACACCCGGCGGGCCGGATAAATGTTTTCGGCGGGCCGCATGTGGCCCGCGGGCCGTAGTTTGAGGACCTCTGCTCTAAAACATGATTTTAATTGACAAATTCTTCATAATCCAGCTATGAGCTTCATTTTTATAAAGGATCTTTTGGGGCATTAAAACAATTAATTTGCTTTATTTCTTAATTTCAGAAAAAATTTATTTCAGGAAATGAAGTAACTTCCTCATTATTTTATACTAAACCAAATGAAACAGATATGGGTATAGTCATGGTGAGTGACTTTTCCAACTTAACAGACCAACCATGTATCTTTAAGAGTTCTTTTTCACCAAGAGATAGTTGTTAGTTTTGAGACTGTTTTGTGTAGATTTAACTTTCAAAACAAGCTTTTATGATTTGACATTTAACTATTTTATCTATGTATAATTTTTTAAAAAAGACTTTTATTTTTTCTCCTCCTTACAATTTATTCACATACTAGGCAAAATAAAAACTTTTTGCTTCCAATTTTCAAATGATGTATTGATTTTAAAAGAATTCGTATTAATAAGAATTCGTCCTTTCAAGACTCTGATGAACTCAAAGACTTATATGTTCACCACCAGTCTACCAGGAGCCTCAGTTTAAAAATCATTTACATTTATTTAAGTGTTCATTCTTAGCTATGATTTATTACAGTTGAATTTGAAAAAGATTTTAACAGAATCAATTATCAGTGTTGAATCTTACTGTGCAGGAAGAAAAGATGGAAGGTCAGATGAATACATTCTCAAATATAAATTAGGAACTACAATTCTTAGTGCACTATATGCCAGAGCTTAGTACTGAACTAGAACTAACATTTTTTGTGAAAAAAAATTACATTAGAAAAATTACACATATTTGTAAAACATGGAATTTTAGTCATATTGCTAGAAGTATTAAGTGATTTTTCAAAGAGCTAGAATAACTTAGGTGAGGAAAGTGAATGATAGTTTAACAGTATCAAAAATCTTTATCAATTTGACATTTAACAGTACATGGTTTTTATTCAATCTACTCTAAAACCCAGCCTATGCTTTCTGTTGTTGTTTTGATTTTTTTTAAAAAGGGAGAGAAAATAATAAGATCATATAAAATAAAAGCCAGTCTGGAAATAGTTAAAAGGTAGTAGACTGGTTACTGGGAAGATAACTGATCATAGAGACTAAGCCACCTGATAGGGACAGAGTTTTCTCCTTTGAAAAGGGAAATTTGGGCCTGTCAGGGAATCATACAGGTGGTGTACCTTAAGGTCTAGTTGAGCCTGGCTGGGTGGCTAAGTTGGAGTGATATCCCATACACCAAAAGGGTTGCGGGTCTGATTCCTAGTCAGGGCACAAAGGGTTGTGGGGTTTGATCTCTGGTTGGAGAGCATACATGAGGCAACTAATCAATGTTTCTCTCTCTCTCTAAAAATTCAATAAACATATCCTCGGGTGAGGATTAAAAAAAATCTATGAAAAAGATCTAGTCAAGACCACTCCTCCTAATTGTGGTAAGTTACATGGAGAAAGAAACCATTTCTTCTTTGTTCAAAGGGGAAAAATATAACTGGATAGAGAGGTGAGCACACAGAATGGTCTCAGGATGGTCAAGAATCAAAACCTGAAAGCATGTTATAAAACAAAGGATGCATGACTGTGTGTATTTATTTAGAGATTGTATAAGATCTTTGCTTATTTTGGTAACAGGCTTCATTCTAGTCACTTACCATTTAAAATACAGGTGAGGTCTTGGGAGTTTACACCTAGCAACATTGACTACACTAAAATTCAAGCAAAGTATGTTTAGGGAAGACTACCATTAGTCAATAGTGAATGTCAACAGTTTAGGAGTAAAAAGAAACATAACTGGTACCAAATCTTACCCTAAATGGGAGGTGAGGGGCTAGGGCATATAACAGTAATCCATTATCATATAATAAAAACACAAATGGAACAAAATATGTAGCCCAACACTCAGCTTAAAGCCAATAAGAAACTTTCCTACTTAGTTGAAGTCATAACCCAGGACCTCCTTTACCTTTAGCTGGATACTCAATTTGTAGATGTAATAAAGAAAATAAACAGCTTCAGGGTGTCAGTCTTCTTGCAAATGTCAACATGTAACATGACAATGTTTAAAAACATCCCAATAATGTTCCAGGTCACTAAGTTCTGCTCGTCGACACATGACTTCAGTATGCAAGACTGTTGGCAGAGCGTAAATACTAGTCCAGTCCTTAGGATAAGATCTCGCCATATTAGGTAACAGCACTAGGCTATAAAAGTTGATGGCAGTCGGCTTTCTTGCATTTCTTCTTGGACATGGTGATGATATTATCTTTAAAATCCTTGTGGAGCTTTCCTTTTGTTTCATTATGCTGAAAATGACTTTCTTGATTAAAAAAAATCAGCAGATATGCTATCATTTTACATGGTGTAGCATATAGAAGCTCTTCAAAGATGAATCTGAGATCACACCTTTAGTGTGGGTACAGTACGCCTTGGTGCCATTAATATAAGCTTTTTTATTAGAGATGTCACCAGTCTATGGTCATGCATTTTAGTCTTTAAACACTCTTTGGCACTGTAGAAAAATCCTGGGTAAATTTAATTCCACCCGTTTTTCTCTTTTAGCTCTGACATTGCTAATTATTTTAAGTCTACATTAAGAGTACTGCAAGTTTACATTTGCCACCCACTAAAGTCACTCCAAAATCACTGGGCCTCATTTCACACTAGGCTGGTTTGACAACTTACAGGATCTGTGATAATAGTTGCCAACAGATGGGACACTTTGAAAGCCTACAATTCACTATTTGCACTGATATTCACAGTTGAAAGCCCTTGACCTGCAAAAACTACTATAATAATCCAACTGTAAGACACAACAAAGTTTAGAGAAGCGATATTTTCTGTTGGAAGTATTTTTTCTCCTTGAGTTACACATATGAAAGCAAATTCAGATGGTTAAGGCTAAAAGAACCTTACATTGTTATTGGAATGTGATTATGGGCAAGTCACAATCCTTCTGAGCCTTGTTTATTATAATTACTTGGTCTTTCAAAGGAGGATTATTGAAAATTATGTTGCATACTATGAAATTTCATGATTCTAACACAAATCTTTTTTTCTTATTAACCTTTCCTTTGGGTTTCCCAAAGAGTGTGACATGACTATTCTTAGTAATGAGAGTGAAATTTGATGAGAAAAAGCTATGAAAATAGTTGTTTAGAAAAAACATGACCAGGGATAAGGTGACACCAGTATTATAACCTTATTGCATTTAAATAGGGTCTTTATTTCTTTCAAAAATTACTTAGAGAAAGACAGAATATAAATATAGCATTATCTGGAACATATAATTTAATCAGAATACAGCAGGAATAAAAACATGAAAAGCCACAGAGATGGCCTAACACTTTTTCCTCTGCTCCATCCACCAAGTGGAGGATTTAATTGAAAATTACTATATATAACCCAACACACACATTCAACCACATACTCATACAACACTAGGCTTACACTTTAACTTTGCTAAGCAAACCTTTTCTTTTACATAACACTAATCAAATGTCATGAAGACAGAAATGCCATTATTGTCATTTCAAAATTATTGAAATGGTTGTTTCAAACATTTTACCCACTCAGGAAAGGAAGTATCTTGAGGTCTCTTGTCTACAGCTCTTTGGCCTCCCCGCCCCACACACCTCCTTTTTAGGAGAGAGTGGGGTATAAAAGTTGCTTGATCCACAGTTTAAGTACTCCAGTGAAGAAGTGTGAGATACATTAAGGTGTACTATCTGCCTTTCAGCCTACCAGATGAGACACCGAGTTTAGATGCAGCTACCACCACAAAGCCACAACAAGGAATAGGCCAAAATTCTCAGGATTTGGAGTGGGTTATTTATTCTATTTTAACACTGAGAGTTAAAGAACAGTGCTGGGCCACTGAATTGTATACTTTAAAGTAATTAATTGTATAGTATGTGAATTTCACTTCATTTTTTTAAGGTACTGGGTGCTGTAAAGGCTTTAGAAATTATAGCGAGAGGAGTACTTTGGGGGTATCCTTTGTAGCAGAGCACAACAGTGGGTCTCAGTACCAAAAAGAAGCTGGAACAAAACTATTCTAGGTTCAGTATATTCCAGGGCTAGTTTGGAGCTTCCAGGAACCTTTAGAATAATTGTAACATGTGAATGGGCCAAGAAGAAAGTCAAATCAATAGCTACCGTAGGAAGTTTGGTCTAAGGAAAATGGATTGGTTCAATAATTTCCAGTGGTTTCATGGAACTTCTAGGTACTTCAGTCATATTGTCAAGCAGCTTAGATTGTTGAGGCTTGCCCTCACTTCTAGGAACCTAATAATTATAAACCAGATTTCTGTATAACTCAAGGGAAGACACTCTAAAACTCTGTGGAACAAAGTTTCATTCTCCTTAACGAATCCTGAATTCTCAAGAGTAATTCTTTAGGAAAAGCTTCTGATTAAAGAAGCCGTAGGCTAGCATGCCCAGCAATATAATACTATTGGCAGCAAATCATAGGGCAGTAAGGAGGTCCAAGGAGCAGTGGCTTCTTGCTCTATCAGCATGGTTTCACAAACATAGTATTCTTGAACAATGACTTATACTTTGAAGCATTATCATTTTTAAGTGTCATACTTGACATCTCAGCTGACATATATGAAATAAGTTCAGGGAGTTTAAAATATTTTAGTGTCAGAAAATTAAGGGTGCTTCCAAATTGGGCATATTTGCTATTAATCAAGTAAGGAGGAAAAATGTGTTCTGTATCTCTTTATCTCCATCCCTATTCCACTACATCTGCAGTTTTTCCTAAAGGTCACATCTAAGAATACAAAATGTAAGGACCAAGAGTAGATTAGTTTAACAACTTGAAGGTATGCACCTATTCACAGGGCACATTCTCTTTTGGGGAAAACTGTTACAATGTTTTCATAGTCAGTTATAAGAAATTTCTTAATTTCTCTCTTCTCTACTCTTCACCAATCTACTGCTTTTAATTCCAATTTGTTATATAAATGAAGCAGAATTATCTAGTCCAGTGATGGCGAACCTATGACACGTGTGTCAGAGGTGACACGCAAACTCATTTTTTTGGTTGATTTTTCTTTGTTAAATGGCATTTAAATATATAAAATAAATATCAAAAATATAAGTCTTTGTTTTACTGTGGTTGCAAATATCAAAAAAATTTCTATGTGACACGGCACCAGAGTTAAGTTAGGGTTTTTCAAAATGCTGACACGCCGAGCTCAAAAGGTTGGCCATCACTGACCTAGTCCAACTAAGAAGAGACACTTTCCCTATGTAGATAGAAAGCTGTTTCTTTCCAGTTTGAATGTGAGCCTGGCAGAAACTAGTTCATACCAGTAATATGTAATTACCAAACTCATACGCCATACCTACTCCCTCGGTCTCCATCCTTCACATCAGCAGTCGCCAACTGGTGGTCCACGGAGGCCCGAAAGGTTGGCGACCGCTGCTTCACATCATATGTAACATGTCTGTCTACCAATCCCTCGCTCACTGGGCTTACCTCCACCTGTCCAATCTCACCTCCGGCTCTTCCCCGGCCTTCCCCTTCACTCTGCTTCCACATCCTCCTACCATACTTTGAGAAAGGAATATTTATTCCATTGTGCAAAGTTTTGCTTTGCATGATCAACTTACAGGAAATCTAACCCAGGATTCCCCAGGCAATACCATACTTTCAACAATTCTTTCATATACCATACTTTCAACAATCCTTTCATAATTCTTTCAACAATTCTTTCTAACTTCCTACTCTTAAGAAAGGACTGGAGAGAAAGCAGGTAGAGATCATGGGGGTTATGAAAGCTAGACTTCTTTCCAACCTCTAGCCCTAAAGTTGATATATCTGCCATCCTTTCTTTGTTCTCATTCATCATTAAGCAGAGTGGATATCGCACTAACCACAATCTCCGAATCTGACATTCTCTTAACAGGACTATACCTGCTCTTTGTCCCTATGAAACCTAAAATCACTGAACTCTCTTCAACATATTGACACCACTGGATCTTTCTTGCCTCAGTGGAATCTTCTTAACAAGATTAGGTATTTCAAAATTGTCTTCACCTTCACACCAAACTCTTAATTTTGCTTTGTCCTCTCCTGATGCTTTGTGCTGAAGCAGAACAAATACAAAACCATACACATTTAGACTCAAATTTTTAAATTTTGGTCCTTATCTTTACTCAGCAATTCTTTCATTTCTTTCCAATGCCCTTCTAGGCTTAGTCTCACAGATTAAGTTAATCTCCTTTCTTTAAAGGCTCCCAACTTCACTCTTTTGCCCCCATTCTCACACAACATGCATTCAATAATTACTGATATGAGCCCCTTTACTATTCCTATTTTCTCTAAATTCTATTCTCTCCTAAATTTTCTGGTTGTTCCTACACCTAATAAGGAAGATATATCCCACCTCTCTAAAGCTAAACCCACAATTTAACCTCATCTCAGAGGCTTACTTCCTCAAAGTACCTATAGAAATCTGTACCTTACTGGATCAGCTTCTCTTCTCTTCAGCATTGTCCATCTTTTCCTCTCAATTGGTTCTATATGGTCTGCCTTTAAATACTTAGGTATCTCACTTATCTTCAAGCAACACCTTCTAAGATCTACCACACATCTAATTAACAACTTGTTTGTCTCTTCCCCTTTGTTGTCAAATGTGTTAAGTACTCAATGACTGTTGCATCTATAGTCTTACATTTCCTCATGAATCCTAGAGATCTGGTTTTTATCTGAACCTTTTTATTAAAGTTACACTTCTAAAGGTCACTGGAGACCAAACCAAAACAAAGTTTTTTTCTTAGGTTCTTTCTGACTTCTAACTCATAATTTCTTCTCACTTCCTATTACTGTTTTAGTCCAGGCCATGTTAGCCAGCAATGACATACTAGAACTGCTAACTGGTCTTAATTTCAAGCAAAGATATTACCAAATTAATCTTCTTAAAATGCTACAATCAAATTACATCTTTACCAAAGAAACTACTGTTCTCTACTATTGACCACAATCACAAAACTCTTCCTGGCGTTCAAGGTTTATTCACACTTGCCCCACCTTTCTATATGACCTGTATACCTCACACCAGTCCAACTCCTCCTCACTGTCCTTCCCTCCCAAACCATACAGACTATGCTAATGGCTATCTCTAATTCTTTGTTCAATCTATTCCTTTTACTGTATTTCCGTTCCTTCATCAACTAATTCTCAGCCATCCTTCAAAATAAGAGCCCAGACTTACAAAGCCAGTCCTTGAACAAGCTCGTAACTTCTAACTCCACTTTTATTTTTGTATCAGCATAGTGTCTGATTAGTTCACTAAACATTTAATGTGTGATACCTGCATATATTACTGCCATATATTCAGCATAAGGAGACAACACAGTAGGGACTCATTCAGATCAAAAGGCTGAGACGAGAGACACAGCACAAAGAGCAGAAGGACTAGCTTGACTCCAGATAACTGACTTTGGTCATATTTTGTAGAAAAAGACGTACATGTCATGTTTGGGGTTATCACCTCTCTATAAGATATTTTAAAAATACTGTTTTTAATTATATGGTATTTATCTCTTAGAGTCAATTAAGCAGATTTGGGGAAACTTCATAATCAAATAAACAAAAAAAAAATCCAACTCAACATAGGAAAAAATGTCCCCAGTTTCCATGTACATATAACATGGTAGTCTTCATTTTGTAAGATTTCAATGCACCTGTAATTCATTCCTTTCTCTTGGCTTTTTGAGGCAATACCTCTGTGGGAGTAAGTAGGAATAGCTCCCTATAAACCAGTGTCACAGAAGAGAGCTCTGGCAGTTTGAAGGTGCTTGGAATACTGTACAAATAGGAGCCATGTCAGTAAAAATGTGCACAGACACAATGCTTTAAAGTTGTTTTCTTTAAAAGGATGCATTTATAGAGAGCTCTACTTAAGCTGAAGGATACCAAATAAAAAGTAAAAGACACGAGCAATACACGCACATGACTGAGAAATACTTAAATTAGAATACAAATATATGCTTTCCCTGTTAAGATTTTTTTCACTCCTGGCAAATTATATGTTTAGGATCAGTATTCAATACCCTCTGTTGCCACTGTCAGAGCGATAATGAAATGAGTCTGAACTGTTATGGCTGTCCTTGTGGCTAAAAATATCAAGAGCTGACCTCATAAGAATAATTTGAAATAAAACTGTTACTACATTGTTATCCTTGACAACAGGGTCTGTACTTTACACAACTTTGTATCCCTCAAGATCTAGTTCAGGTCACTACACAGAACAGGCACTCAAATACTTAATTAATGCGTCGTTGAAATAAGGGGAGAGTATACAAAAGCACCACCTAGAAAAATAAAATGCAACAGCAGAATGAAAAGAATTATTAATCAGAAAACATTTCCTAATGGAATCGTTAAGAAAATAAAGAGGCATTTGACATTCATCATATGACTAAAATCAGTCTAGATGTCTCTTTCCTACAGTGGCACTAAAAACATTTCAAGATAGAAGTTCCTGCCCTAGCTGGTTTGGCTCAGTGGATAGAGCGTTGGCCTGCGAACTGAAGGGTCCTGGGTTTGATTCCAGTCAACAGCACATACCCGGTTGCAGGCTCCTCCCGGGCCTGGGCCTTGTGCAGGAGGCAACCAATCGATGTTTCACTCAAATTGATATTGATATTTCTCTCTGTCTTTCCCTCTCTCTTCCATTCTCTCTAAAAATCAATGGAAAAATATCCTTAGGTGAGGATTAAAAAAAAAAAATAGAAGTTCCTAACTTTTTTTCTTGGAGGTGTCACCAAACCCTTCACAAACCTAATAACTATGGGTCTTCTACCCAGAAAAAAATGGACAGATGTACATACACACAAACTCATAAGTACAACTAAAGAGTTCTGGACTCCAGGTATAATTCCCAATCTAAGGAATATATTAGTCACCTTTTAAAGGTTAAGTAGGAAGAGCATACAAAATCTCCCATATGCATGATAAATTAATGATGCAGGAATTTATCAAAAATAATTTGAAGATTTTTAAAAATTTCTCATTCTTTACCATCATTTGGTTTCATCAATTTTCTTGCTATGTGAAGTGATGCTTTCTGCTATGTGAAGTGATGCTTTCTTCTATGTGTTGTATACTTTCTTCTGTGCTTTAGTATACTTAATCATGACTGTGATTATAAGACTTCACTTTATTTAAATATCATATTATATGAAACACTAAGTAAGCAAAACAGTGAGGCTTGTTATTCTTTGGCTTCCAAGACCTTGGAATTACAAAGATAGTTAAAGGATAATCTTTAGCTTTCTATGTGAAAATATATAAATTGAAGCCTAATTGCTTTAGAAGCGTTGTCCTGACATATGATGTCTGCGGAAGTGGGGAGGGGCGGGGGAGGAGGAGGCAGGGAAACAGTTCAGGGTTCTAGCGAGTCTGGGCAAACTACCTGACAGTTTTTTGGCACCGGCTAGAAAGTTACCACAGGAAAGAAGCCTTGTTTGACAGGTCTACCTCTCAACACGGAGAAGTAAAGAGGAGCTGATCTAGGAGATGAAAGGCTTGCCTTGAAGGCTGGAGAAAGCTATGCTCTACTAAGCCTCATTTAAGGGAGCTCAAGTCTGTTGACAAAGCCCAGAGCCTTAGCACCACAAGAGACATTAAAGATGTCTTTGCCTCTTACAGCAAAAATGAAGCCATACTTAACCCATGATGAAAGACTTCTAATAAATCTACAATATTTCATTTGTATTTTCTAAATTTCTTATAATGCTGTCCTAAAATCACTTTAAAAAAATTAGAGGTTGTCATGGATGAAGAATTTCACAAAAATAAATTAAATGGCTAGGTAAGTAGCTGTTTCTACAACCTCAGTTAACCAAATCAAAGGATACCTAAGAATAGATTTTAGTTTACCCCACTATATCTCAGGACAAAGCCATTTAACTTATATAAAACTAATGGAAAGTAACCAGACCTTTCATAGAGAGGTAACCTTCAAAACTCCAACTCCAACATATTAAGTGTCTCCTCATAAGGTGTTTTATTATTATTTTAAATCTCTATGCTTCCTTTTTTGGCATTCACCTTACCCTTTTAATATTTTTAACAAATGAAGGCAAATCTTTTAAGTCACAATTGTTTTCTGAAAACTTCAAGAGGTGCTCTGACTTTTCCCTTCTTGTCAGCTGCTTCATTTAGAACATGATTTCTGAATCAGCTTTTGTCTACTGCTTACAACTAAATTCAACTTATTTTCTTTCATTATAAATTTTAAAACTACTTCAAGAAATTATGTATTATCCAAAAATATCACTTCACATTATGTCCTAATAAAGTACTCCACTACTCTGTGGTTAACTAAAATGATCTATGACAACTTACGTGGCCTAATTTTAGAGGATCCCCAATCTCTTCTCTTCCACCTTAGTCCCATTCTGGTCAAGTACTTGTAATATAGTTTTATTATCACATTTCAATTAGTTTAAACAATGAAATTCCCAAACAGATATCCCACAGAAGTACCGTTTGTTCAAAGAAAAAAGTTACACTGCTATGGTTGCTTCTCACATACAATGTCTACCCATATTCAAGTTTCTGATAAGAATCAACTGTAAGTTGCAATTCTGTTTCTGAGGCACTTCCTGGTATACTAGGCAGTGCATTAGAAGAGAGATTATATTGCATTTAGTCTATATTGATTATTTTAACCATCTATAAATAATTAACAACCATTCAAAAAGAAAGTGCAAATGTGCAAATGAGAGACAACAAAAAACAGTTTCTAAACATGTAATGCATAATATAGGACATAAATCTATACAACTAAAAACAATTGCTGACAACATCCTTCTGAGCATTAAATGACACCACCAATTTTGTTTTATATGTATTCTTTCTTAAGTATTCAAAGAATGCAATAGACATTATCTTCTTAATTTTTAAATTTTTCATGAGTATATTAGGAAATTACCATTTTTTTCACAAATCGGAAAACAAGGAACTACCATTATCTTTGCATATTTTCAATAATAGAGCCAAAATAAGAACAATTCTAGCTAATCTCATTTGGAATCTTAATTAGTACTACAAGTTT
This sequence comes from Myotis lucifugus, assembly GCF_000147115.1. NCBI lineage: Eukaryota > Metazoa > Chordata > Mammalia > Chiroptera > Vespertilionidae > Myotis > Myotis lucifugus. Next base: position 2,246,101 of record NW_005871094.1, on the reverse strand, counting down.
ATTTTTTAGTTAAAAATCGTATCACTCATGAGAAACAATGCCAAAATTATTATACTAATAAATTGTGTTAAAGGCCTAATGAAGACATACTTCAGCAACTATGAGGTAACACACTAGTTGTAGGCATGAGGAACGTTTATATTGGCTCTTTTGGGTGTATACATTAAATGCAAAATCAGAAAGAAATCATGCAAAAATCCGGTTGCCCATGCAAGCACCCCAGAGTCTAATCCTCTCCTCTCAGTTCTGTTGTCAGGCCACAGTAGTGTGGAGACTTGTAGGCTGCTGTCCTTGTTGTAATGAATGGGAAGAGGCTGACAGTGGCATGGTCGAAACCTTCACCTCTTCTTCCCCTGTGGAAAAGTCAGTCATGGTCTAGTTACGGGTGACTAGATTTGTTAACAGTCCCTTTAAAAATGATTTCAATATTTGGAATACTGATACATATATAAAAATACATGCTTAATGATTGGAATCCGGGTGTGAAACAAGACATGAATTTTAAAATATAAATGTATCAAGTACCTAGAAAGTAGTTACACTCTAAACACACCCTTAAATTTAATACTATGTCAGATATGACAACAAATATAATAGATTTAGAATTATAAATATACAAAAAGGAAAAAAAAGAGACCAGGAAAGCCATTCTTTGCCAAGCCAATTATAAATTTAGAAACTGCTAACAGTACTATTTTATGAAACAATTAAAACCAAATTCACAGAAGTGAAAAATGTGATTTTTAAAGGGAAAAATGATAAATTAAGGTTTAAAAGCAGAAATTATGCTTAGAAAAGAGAAATAAAAAGATATAAATATTAATTCAGCGAATTACCATTTAGCACCTGAAAATTTAATGTGTACTTTTGAAGTAATTAGAAAATAGTAAAATGCCAACAACAATACAATGATTCAATTGACTGAAAGCGAGATGACTACTTCTAGGTCAAAGAACTATACATGAAATGAGATCAGTTCTCCTAATTATAATTGATAATTATTTGGCTACAAGTGACTTGTTTCACACATGACTCAAAATTCAATCAAGTCACTGTTAACAAAGAAAATTTAAAGAAAAATGCCCTCTCATAAGTAAAATTTAATGAATAAAAACATGAAAAAAAATCCAACTCTAAGTATATCTTGACTTACTATTATTTGTTTTTCCAAATAATTTTTAGCATTATGGAATAAAAACATCTTGGCAGAGTTCCTTGAAAAACATACCTGCAAAATTACATTTGGAAAGATAGCTTCACTGACAATGAGAAAAAAAGGACTTTCAGTCTCTAGAATACGTTATTTCATAGGTTGGTTTTTTTTTTTTTTCCAGTAAGTTGACAAGGACTCTATAAACCCCATGGAGGATGTGCAAGGGAAATTTTATTCTAGAGTTCTTCGTGAGAATATGGTGCTAATGAGCAATAAAGAAATGATTAATTTTCATCAGGTCAATAAACTTCACTGTTTTGCAACAATAGGCCACATTCCTGAGGTGGGCCAATTATCTCATGAATAGATACTGTTGGTAAAAAGAGACCTGCAAGCGTGTGAGAGCAAAAATCAATTATGACAGGAAGAAAGCCAAGTTAAAGTACATGCCAGTGATCTTCACTTATGAAGGAAAGCATCAATGTTGTAGTGGAAAACATTTCAGTTATTGAATTTGGGATCTGGGGGTTCTTATCCTAATTCCCTTACTAACTGAATGTGTGACTTTTAACTAATTATTTAACCTTTCTGGAGCACAGTTTTGCCATTCCTAAAACGAGGAATTGGATAAGATAAGTCACTTTTTAGGACCAGAAAAGTCATTTTTTTAAAAACAAAAGCACATAGTTCCAATAATAAAAAATATCTGAATGGACTTAGTATAACTCCCACTAATAAAAGTTTCCCCAAGAATATTTATTTCCAAATTCCTTAAGCAAATGTGCTGCCAAGAAATGCTAACATTTTTTCTTCTAATTAAGGAAATAACTAATTTTAAACACAAAAATGTTTTCAATTAGGCAAAGGAAATGGAAGCCACATTTCTGTCAAACCTCTGGCAACTGACCTTCCAATGATAGGTTTCAGATATATCAATTTTTAATAATTAACTGAAACAAAACTAAAAATTTAAATACAAATATGTAATAAATATAGATATGGTATCTATATGATATGTAGGTGACTGACACCTCTGAGTATTTGTTCCTGAAGGTCAGAGACCCTATTTTGCTCCACATATCTAGAGAATAAATATGCAGGCCCTTTTCAGCATAGGATATTTTCTAAACATATCTTAAAGTGGCTAGTCTCACTGAAACAGTATGTACCCTCCATTATCCAGCACCAAGAAAAAGCTACCCTTATGTAAAATACCATGATATTTATTCATCACAGGATACAAAGTTGAACCTATTTCAATAGTTCAACTCAAGTACAACTGAGTTACAACTAGGAGTGTGAGAGGCAGATATTGCCTAGGTATTAAATTGCTTCAAATTAGACACAATTAAGATGACATAGTTTTTTAGACTTTTAGTTTCTGTCATTTCTAATTATTACTAAAAACTCCAAATCATCCCACTACAATTATACAACTATTCTGTTTTGTGGCTTAGCACACTCAGCTTTCTGAGGTATCTGCCAAATATTTGTAGGCCATAAGGGGATTCTGTATAACTCTTGGTAACAATTTAAAATATTTTGGTACATTAAACTAAAATTTCTCTAGTCATCAAAGCCTTAAAAATAATATAATAATAAGCTTAATAATAAGTCACCATTTAAATACCAAACAAGTATGCATAGTTAAAATCTGAAATAACAAATTCTCTCCACCTCCCACAAGATTTTTTTTTCATTTGACTAACATGAGGATAACTATACTCACAAATCAGTGATTACTCATTACCACTGAGGCATTTCCAGAACACCTACTGGCTTAAAATATTTGGATAAAACTGCTCTTTTTATGCTAATGGACAATATGATAATAATAAAACTGGAAGAACAGACAACGGTCATGTAATAAGTCAAATAAAAGTACACAATGAAAATAGCTAAGAACTAAAGTTCCACAAAGGCATCCATCCTCCTTCCTGACAGATCAAGAAATGCTGTTTGCCTTGCTGACCAAGCTCCCATCTTATCTGTTCCCTCTATAATACATGAAGCATCTCCTGCTATAGAAGGCGGTTCAACTGCTTCTTCACATCATGACATAGTAATAAATTCCTGCCTAGACCTTTATTCAGGCATTCCCATCAACATACAAGGTCTTTCTCTTTCCCTCCTGCTAACCCAAATCCAAGATTCCATAGCACAGATCAATTTCTACTTCTTCAATGAAGCCTCCCCAGCAATATAAGCTCCATTAATGTCTCTGGGATTCCAGTATCATATAGTTACCACTTTCATACATAATCATCTTATCTCTTCTACACTGTAAAATACCTGGAAACAGTATCCATATTTTATATTTCTTTTGTATTACCCACATGGCCTCCTTCATTGTTGGGCAAATAGGAGCCCAAATATTCACTGTAATTGGTTTAATATTTTATTTTTAAATGTTTACAATGTTTAGAGGAACATAACTTTATTTTTTTTAGAGGAACATAACTTTAATTTTAATGTAATAATCAGCTATAAGATACACTAGTAGTAATTGAAATCCCACATTTCTATATGATTAAAACAAAACAAAATTACACCCTAATATGCTGCCTTGAAAGGAACAATAAAATGAGTACCAAAAACTGAACACTTAGTGTTTCTGTGAATATCATATAGAAGATAATTAAAAATCGTCACTGAGTCACCTACTATCATATCAGATTAACAAATATCATGAGTCCCACTGATATGCAAACTACTATAGTAAGTGCTATCAAGATTATGCAAAATAACTTTCTGTATCAACTGTTATATTCACTATATCAACAGCTACAAACAATACTCTCAATCCCCCTACTTGCCTTAAAAATGAAATATTGTTGGTCATAAAGAGATTAGAGCCAAAGAATTTTGATGGATCTCTGTAAATTCATCTATCAATCTCGCTAAAGCCAAGACAATGAACACCTTGCTGGTAACATTATGACAATAATGCTGTGCCATGCCATATCTTAAAGGCTATGACAAACGATAAAAATAAATTTCATGAATTACATTTGAGTGAGGGACTATTCTATTCTACTTGAGAGAATCAGAAGAAGAACAAACTCTTTTACTAGTCACTTCTAAAGCCCAAATTAAACTTTAAAAAACTATTAATAAGAATGATTCCTTTAGATATGGAAGTCACTTGATCTAAGACTATATGGGACCTTAAAACCCCAAAATTCTGAAACCTGAATTATTCTGGCATCACTTATAGAAACTTAATACCGCCCCCCTAACAAATAAAAATGACATGCCAAAAGGGAAAATATATCTCCTTGAACAATTCCTTTTTTACAGAAAATATACTTATGCACGTAATGTCTGTGAAATATTAATAATCAGAGTTCTCAAATATTAAATACTTTATTAACATTAAGCACAGTTTTGATGTGTGTGTATGTGTATATCAGTCAAAATAAGTTAACTGCCAAAAGAATTACAGAGTGGCTTTATCCTTCATGCTCTCACTTATTACCATCTTTAAAAATTTTTTTTAACCAGTTTACTTTTAGAATGCATAATCAGAATTCTGACCATGGTGTTGGCACCATAATTTCAGAGGCCATTTTTTTCTTTTTGTATTTTTATGGCATGTGAAAATTTGGTAACTACCTTATTAAGTGAAATTATTCTAAGCAGTAACTAAGTATAATACTCCACCATCCTTATAAAGCTCAATATTACAAGGCATCTACCCAATTAAAAAAAATTTAGATTACAAGGACTTTAATTTTTTTCCAAAGAAATTTCCAAGACTAAATAAATACTCTGTTATTCAAAAGTTCCCTCCCTACCCACCCAATAACCCAAAGGCATGAGTTATTCACAAATTCTCAAGGACTATAAATGAACCTACCTGCTATAGGGATCCCTCCCAGACCTGTGTTGTGCTGTGGCGGGAGATTCAAGTCCAAGAAATTACTATTTGAGGTGGGGTTTGCTGTGTGGTTCAAGTGCATGATGCTATTGCGTGGAAAGGCCATCCAAGGATAGCGGGCTGCCTGGCCTGGAAAATTGAATGAATTATAAACTGCTCGGTGCTGCTGAAATTGAGGGAACCTCTGTGGCAAGACTGAAAAGGTACTATTGAGAGAGTTGGCATTTGTAGGTGCAGCAGGATGCAGGAATCCAGAGCCTGGACCTTTGGCGGTTGTAGTGTGTGAAGAGGAGTTCTGAAGAGATGTGGGTGAAAGGGAAGGCTGGTCTTGGACTGATAGTTCCTTTTCAATCAGGTCTGCTAAGGCTTTTCGAGTGACATCAAAGGGATCAAAACCCAAGTCATCCTCTGGTTGTTTAGAAGAACCAAAGCCAAATGCTGCTTGCCAGTCTGTAGAGGACGATACTGGGATTGTTTCTGTGGGGACAAAATGAGTGATGAATTTAAAATACATAGCTCACTTTCACACTTAATAAATATCCATACTAGTGAAAGTTAAACATCGTATTACAAGGTAAAGGCAAATATACATAAAGTATAATTTCTTAGCACATTAATAAGATTTTGTAAAATTACAAGTCCTCATATACTAATTTCATTATATATATATATATATATACACACACACACAATATGTATATTATTGATTTCAGAGAGGAAAGGAGAGAGATAGAAACATCAACAATGAGAAAGAATCATTGATCAGCTGCCTCCTGCATACCCACACTGAGGATCGAGCCTGCAACCCGGGCATGTGTCCTGACTGGGAATCGAACTGTAAACTCGATTCATAGTTCAATGCTCAACCACTGACCTACACTGACCGTGCAATAATTTCATTCTTAAGTTACTAACATCAAAAACTCAGAATTGTCCTAGCTGGTTTTGCTCAGTGGTTAGAGTGTTGGCCTGCAGATTGAGGGGCGCAGGTTCGATTCTGGTCAAGGGCACCTGGGTTGCAGGCTCGATCCATGGCTCTGGTAGTGGTACGTGCAGGAGGCAACCAATCAATGTGTCTCTCACTCTGTTGTTTCTCTGTGTCTTTCCTGCTCCCTTCCACTCTCTTAAAAAGAATCAACGGGGAAAAAAAATTCTCAGGTGAGGACTAACCAAATAAACTCAAAACAACAACAAAAACCTCTGAATGATAGAGACTGATTGTGCTAATGAGAGAAAAAGTACTTGAAACCCAAATTATATTCAGACATTCATAATCAAAACCCAGCGTGGCTGGTGTTGCTCAGTGGTTGAGCATCGACCCATGAACCAGGAGGTCACAGTTCGATTCCTGGTCAGGGCACATTCCCGGGTTGCAGTTGCGGATCGGTCCCCAGTAGTGGGGGGGCATGCAGGAAATGGCCAATCGAAGATTCTCTCTCATCATTGATGTTTCTATCACTCTCTCCCTCTCCCTCTCTCTGAAATCAATAAAAATATATTTTAAAATACACACACAACAAAAAAACAAAATAAGTCATTTAAATGAAATAAAGTAATAACAAATATAACAGAATTTATTAGTAAAGTTTACATTTTAAAATGTTTTTATTAAAGACAAAGTATAATTTGTCTGTTCCATTGAGAATAGATGCTATTCACATTAATAAGAGAACTTATAATAAATAAAAATGAAAATGGCTCAAAAATGCCAAAATATAAATTTTATTTTTTTTCAAAAAATATGTAAATTTTAATATAAATCAACATATGTCTTGTCAGCTGGAGGAGGGGGGAATCTTAAATTTAACTATACAAACACAAATCTGGTTTAAAATTTAAGCCCTGCTCTAGCCGATCTGGTTCAGTGGACAGAGCGTCAGCCGGTGGACTTAAGGGTCTGGGGTTCAATTCCAGTCAAGGGCACATACCTCAGTTGCAGGTTTGATCCCCGCCCTGGTCGGGGTGCATGTAGGAGGCAACCAATCAACGTGTCTCTCTCACATCGATGTTTCTCTCTCTCTCAATGGAAAAGTATTTTTGGGTGAGGATTAATAAAAAAGAAAAGAATTAAAAGAAAATAAGCCGAAACCGGTTTGGCTCAGTGGATAGGGCGTCGGCCTGCGGACTGAGGGGTCCCGGGTTCGATTCCGGTCAAGGGCATGTACCTGGGTTGCGGGCACATCCCCAGTAGGAGATGTGCAGGAGGCAGCTGATCGATGTTTCTAACTCTCTATCTCTCTCCCTTCCTCTCTGTAAAAAATCAATAAAATATATTTAAAAATAAAAAAAAGAAAAAGAAAATAAAATGTAAGCCCTTAATACTGTCTAGAGCAGTGGTTCTCAACCTTCCTAATGCCGTGACCCTTTAATACGGTTCCTCATGTTGTGGTGACCCCCAATTTCATCGTTACAAATTGAACATAATTAAAGCAGAGTGATTAATCACAAAAACAATATGTAATTATATATGTTTTCCGATGGTCTTAGGCGACCCCTGTGAAAGGGTCGTTCGACCCCCAAAGGGGTCTCGACCCACAGGTTGAGAACCGCTGGTCTAGAGGAATATGTGTTTTACAATTGGAAAAAATGATCTAACCTTTGATTTCTGGAGAAATCTCTCTGTTAACATAGAACTAAGTTCCAGGTCATAAAACAACTTATCTAACCATCCAATTCCATGCAGTTTATATTTTTAAATGTGTACATTTTTATGAAAAAGGAAATGGAGAGAAAAAGGATAAAAACCCATCAAACCAGGGTCTCATTGTAGTCTGAGTATAATTATTAACATACAATGGAGCTGTTATATACCTGATGTGAAGAGGCTCTGTGGCTCTGGTGCTGTAGGCCAGTCACTAGATGTCTGTGGGGAGCTGGGGAAAGGAGGAAGCCCACTTGGAATAGGGTTGGGATGGCGAAAGTTATCTGAGAATAACGACTGTGACTCAGTTACTGCCCCTTCAAAAGGAGAGCGTGCACTGTGATTGGATGAACTGATGGGGATGACTGGGTTAGATTTTGATAAACCAGGTGGCGGTGAAGGTGTATCACTGTTAGATATCTAAATGAAATAGGAAAAGAAAAGAATAATTAATATAAGTTTATACATTTTAATAAGCCACGATTAAAATGACTTGCAACAAAAGGTATTAGAATAGTCATCTTCAAACTGGGGTACTTAACTTCTTTTATGAGAGCACATATTTTCAAAAAAATCCATCAACTTATATAAACAGTCTTCTCTAAAACTGACCCTCCTGAAAAGACTAAACCAGTCTCCTCTCGTTTTACAACCTAACTTCTCTCACTTTACATAGAAAAGAATATTTTTCACTCTCTGGGACCTACCTAAATATTTTGTCTAACTAAAAACTTTCTGGGAATCAAACCAAAATTTATTAGAAATATTCAGGTTGGTGATGAGAAAGTGATGGACTCTAATGACTGGATTCTTTTGCAAACTAGGTGATTCCCAATGCACTAAGTTTTGAACAAATATTAGAAGATCTAATCAAGTTATTTCCAAATACATCATTAAAAATAATTTTTATAATAAATCTTTAAATGATTTTTAGGTATTCAACTCAGGAGTTAAAAAAAAATTGAGTGATAATGATATAATACTGTTTGTTCCATCTCTCATTTATACGAACAAGATATCTTAGCACTTAACATTTAGAAAAATGAAAACATGACTGGATTGCTGCTGAAACTTAAACCGAAAGGTAATATGCATGACAGGTACATAAAACTAATTTTAAAATGTCCCTATCTATCTCAATAAGAGATGAATTTCCAATATAATTTTGTTTTATAACTAATTTTTATCAAAATCTATACTTACATAAGTTGCTTTGATCAAATTAAAGTATCAATATTTCCTTTGTAATTTTTAAAACTTATTATTAAACAAATCTTAAATGTTAACCTAAAATACACAAGAGGACATACAGATATTCAAATTCTTTTATGGAATTTGTAGGCAAAAATTTTGGAAAAGCAGTGTATTTCAGATCTCTACGTTTCTCACAAACACTATGGAAGAGATCAGAACTACATTTTATTTTTACCAATGTAAGAAAGTGTACAGAAACTTAACCAGTGCCCAGCTGGTGTGGCTCAGTGGTTGAGCACTGACCTATGAAACTGGAGGTCACGGTTTGATTCCTGGTCAGGGCACATGCCCGGGTTGTGGGTTCGATCCCCAGTGTGGGGTGTGCAGGAGGCAGCCGATCAGTGATTCTCTCTCATCATTGATGTTTCTATCTCTCCCTCTCCCGTCATCTCTAAAAGCAATTAAAAAAAAAAAAAGAAAGAAAGAAAAGAAACCTAACCAGTGAAACACTAGCAACTAGACAAGATGATACAAAGCATGCTCTAAAGATCAGGACCTCATTCAGTTTCACTATGAGGTAACTCTGAATTTATTTGGTTTATCATTTCAAATCTCAGTCATTTGGAGGAAGGGAAAAATTCTGGAGCAAGTACATGAGAGAAATAGAAAATAAAGTTGACAGCAAGGGACAAGGGAGCATATGTCATAGAAACAATGCTTAAAATCAAGAATGTAGAAGGCATAGTCTGGGACCATTTCATGTAGAGTCAAGAAGACCAATAATAGCAGATTCTAAGGACACAGTATTATAACGTGTTCATAATGATAATTCTGAACACATTATGAAAGGGTTAAATTATGCTCTATAGATTCTGTAGAGAAAAAAGAAGGCTAATTATAATACATTTAGCAAGGTTGTCCACTAAAAGTGTTTTTAAATTGTTTAAAATTTAAAGTATTTTTCACTATCTAGAAATTCACTTACACAGAATGCCCTGTTTTAGGGGGGAGAACAGATATATGGAAGGATACAATATCAAAATCTTACCTGCTGGGAATTATCACCATTCCCTATACTGAGAGAATCTGAAGGTTTGTCAATGGGGCTGTAAAAAGAAAACAAATCAAATCAAATCAAATCAAAGTAAAATCATTCTCTCACCATAAAAACAGACTTTCTAAAAGCCAGAAAAATAGGCATCTTACCCTCTAGTAATACTTACTGAAGCATGATGTAAGATATTAGTTTGATATTAACAATACACAGTATAAGATAAAATTCCTACCACTGAGCAACTTACATTCTAATAAGATTCTCCAAAAACAATAGCTTATTTTAAAAAGTACTACTTAAAATGAATACTACTCCAAGTAATAGGTTAAAAGTCTAATAAACTATTTAGTTTTGTGCATGTAATTAACACATTCCCCATTAAATTTCTTGAAATAATACCCATTTTTCTAGGTGTTTTTGACAGGGGGCATAAAAGTTATTAGAATGTTCTCTATAGGTTCTTAAGAGCAGTGGATTTAATACTTCAACCCCTTGGCAGTGGGCAAGGAGACACCTGATTGGTGGTGTTGCTCTTATATCAATCAGGGACAAAGCAGATATATAGTCCTTAGTTCATCCTCGCTTGATGCCTGTGTTAGTGGCCCGAGCTGTTTCATGCCTGAGGAACATAAAATTATAATTCCTAGGTCTTAGAGGGGGAAAAGGTCAGAAACATTGGTCTCATAATAAGTAGATTAATATTAACTGAGGCTTGGGAAGGGATATAGTTTTAAAATGTTTTTGGAGATGTGATTACTCTAGTAACTTCTAGATAACAGTAAGTAGAGTAAACATGTCACCTAACAGTTTATGTGGCAGTTTTGCAATAGGACATGGATATATGTCATTCTGCACATAAAACTGAATGCTATGAGATCGAGTATAATAAGTGGGTCACTACTGACTTTCAGAAAGTTGGGTGGTGGTCTAGTATGGTAATATTGAAAATGTTTCAGAGGACAGTTACTGTGAATCATGTATGCTCAGGAGCCAGAATGTGTTCAAATCCTGTCTCTGCCACTTAACTGTCAGTGTGGTCTTAGGTGCATTTAACCTGCCTGTTTCTTGCCTGAAAAGTGAGTCTTAATGAGTACATATGAGCTGTTGAAAAAATAAAACATGAGAAGCACTTAAAATGGGGCCTGGCACAGTTGTAGCTAATCTATAATAATAAAAGCATAATATGCAAATCAGCCGAACTGTGGAACGACTGTCCGGACAACCTTACAGACAAAGCTGGGGCTGCGAGGGCCGAGCCCCTTGCACAAATTTTGTGCATTGGGCCTCTAGTAATATATATGAGCATTTATCTTTTTTGGGTTCAGAAGAAAAAATTTAACACTTCAGTATTCTAATCATAACCCTACAGAAGGCATATGCATGTACACATACACACATACACACACACACACACACACACACACACACACACACGACACTAATAGAAACAAACCTTTGTGTTAACACTTGGAGTGCGGGAAACGAGTTAAGTCGGCTCGCGTGAATTGCGCGTACTCCGCGGGAGCCGTCTTTAACTCGGTTCATATAGATTTGCGGTGGAGTGCGGGAAACGTGTAAACTCGGGCCGATTGTAACTGCGTATTACCAAATATTTGTTTGTAATCCACCCTTTTGGTGGATGGAACAAAACCAAAAGACAGAGCCATCTTATATTTTGGCGGGAAATTCACCCGCACTCCAAGTGCTAACAATCAACTGTTAAAAGAAAAAAAACAACAACACATTAAAACTTGACTTCCAGAGAAAATTCAGTACCATAGTAAAGTAATTTAGAATTGCTAACTTCAAGTCCATCTGAACTCCTCTGACTTAAAACCAAAACTGGTATAAGCATTACAACACTGACACAGTTTGACACAGAACTAGCAAGCCATTTCTACAACTAACTTTATTTAATCCCAGCACATGAACAAAAGATTATTTTGTTCAAATACAAAAACTTATTTCTGACATACTACAGTAAAAAAAAACATTAAGATTCCACATTTCTCAAAACTATTTTATTGCCTGAAAATACATACAAAGTCACCTTACAGACAATTTACTAGTACCACATTTAATTACTCTAAAAAATTAAACAAGGGCTAGTACTCAGCCTGAATACCAAGAGTACCTTCTGAAGAAACACTGCCCAATGCTCTAGAATTTGACAGATAGAGGTCTGAAATTTACGTGAAGAGCATCTTTACTTCTTATTATCCATAAAATGTCAATAAATCAATTCCTGTTATTAAGTCAAGTGGGTATTTACAAATAATTGTAAGATATAGTTCTGAATCCATTAAGTTAGAGATATTTGTGGCAATAAGACAAGTGCACAAAAACAAATATCCGCCAGCGCCAACTGTTAAATGAATTGTTTCATCAATAGATGCTATAGGTCTTTAGAAGTGAACCCACTGCAAGTGGGACATTCAGAGAACATTTCCTAGGGGAGTTCAAATTTAAGTAAGCCATTGAAAAGGGGAAAAAATAGTATTAAAGGTAGGAATTACAAGTCTGTCCAGAATCAAAAGGTTGCAGATAGAGCTGGGAGAAAGTTAAGTAATTAGTTTAGTTAATGTAGGATGATTTTAACAATGGGAGGTAAGGATACAAAGATGGACAGAGGCCAGACACTAGAGGCCAATGGAAATTGGAGCACAGAAATGATAAAAAATAAAGCAGTGTTTTAGAAAGATAAATTTGGTGGTAACATGAAGAACAGATGAACGTAATACACATAAACTGAGATAAATCTGCAATGTATTTATTAAATTTTATGTGGTAAAATACACAACATAAAACTTACCATGTTAAATATTTTTAAGTGCACAGTTCAGTGTTACTAAATACATTCACACTGTTGTTAATACTACCAACCATTCCCATAACTCTTCATCTTGTAAAACCTGAAATTCTGTACCCACTAAACAATAACTCACCAATTTTCCTATTCCCCCCAGCATCCACCATATTCTTTCTGTATGATTCTGACTACACTAAATACCATGTATAAGTGGAATCATAGAGGATTTGTCTTTTTGTGACAATAATGTGCTCAAAGTTCATCCATGTTGTAATATATTGAAGAATGTCCTTCCTTCTTAAGGCTGAATAATAATACATTGTATGTATATACCATATTCTGCTTGTCCATTGATCTGTCCATGGACACTTGTTGCTTCCACATTTAAACCATTGGGAGTAATGCTGTTATGACATAAGTGTACGAATATCTCTTTGAGATGCTGCTCTCAATTCTTTTAGGAATATACCCAAAAGTGAAACTGATGAATCATCCCGTAATTCTGTTTAATTTTTTGAAGAACTTCCATATAGTTTTCCACAATAGCAGTACCATTTTATATTCCTACCAATAGTACACCAGGGTTCCAATTTCCCCATATCCTTTCAAACACCTATTCTCTGCTTTTTTTCATGACTAATTGACCATTTGTTTATCTTCTTTGGAGAGATGTCTATTCATGTCCTTTGCCCATTTTTGAATCAGGTTTTCTAATTTTTGTTGTTGAGTTTTAGGAGTCCTCTATATATTCTTGTTATTAGTGATTTAGATATATCATTTACTAATATTTTCTTCTATTTTGAGGGTTGTCTTTTACTGTGGATAGTGTCATTTGATTCACAAAATTTTAAAATTTCAATGAAGTCCAATTTGTCTATTTTTTTTCTTTTATCTGTGCCTTTGATGCCAGACCCAAGAAGTCATTGCCAAATCCAATGTCATGAAGCTAAATAAATGTCGTGAAGTCCTATTATTGTTTTAGTTCTTATGTTTAGGTCACTGACCCATTTTGAAGCAATTTTTGAATAAGGTGTTAAGTAAGGGTTCAACTTCATTCTTTTGCTTGTGGATATCCAGTTTTCCCAGCACCATTTCTTGAAAAGACTGTCCTTGCCCCAATGAATGGTCTTGGCACCCTTGTCAAAAATCATCTGACCCTATATGTGAGTTAATTTCTGGATTCTCTATTCCACTGGTCTATATGTCTGCTTTAGTCAATAACATTGCTTTGATTACTGTAGCTTTGTAGTAAGTTTTGAAATAAAAAACTGGGTTCACCAGTTTTCTTCTTTTTTTAAGATTATTTGGCTATTTGGGATATTTTGAGATTCCATATGGATTTTAGAATGGGTTCTTCTATTTGGAATTTTGATATGGACTGTACTGAATCTGTAGACAGCTTTTTTAAATTACTAATTCAATCTCCTTAGTAGTGGTTATGTATCTATTAATATTTTCTATTTCTTCCCCTTTTTTTATCTTCGTAGATTTTATTTCTAGGTATGTCCATTTCATCTGTTATTCAATTTGTTGGCATACAATTGTCCACAGTATTCTCTTACAACGCCTTTTTTATTTCTGTAGAATCTGTAGTAATGTCCCTACTTCTATTTCTGATTTTAGTAATTTGAACCTTTTCTCCTTTTTTATAGTCCATCTACCTAACAGTTTGTCAATTTTGTTGATCTCAAAGAATCAACTTTTAGTTTCATTGATTTTCTCTATTTTATCTCTGCTCCAATCTTTATTATTGCCTTCCTCTCCTAGCTTTGGGTTTAGCCTGTTTTTTGTTGTTGGTGTTATAAAGTTAGATTGCTGACTTGGAACCTTTCTTGTCTTTTTATGTAAACATTTACAATAGTCCCCCCTTATCCACAATTTTGTTTTCTGTAGTTTCAGTTACCTGAGGTCAACTAAGGTCCGAAAATATTAAATGAAAAGTTCCTGAAATAAACATTTCATAAGTTTTAAATTGTGCACCGTTCTGAGTAGTTTAATTTATGTCCCTGCTCCACCCCACATGGGACATAAATCAGCCCTTTCTCCAGTGCATCATGCTGTACACATCACCTGCCCATTATTCACTTAGTAGGCTTCTCAGTTATCAGATTGACTGTCATAGTATCACAGTGCTTGTGTTCAAGTAACTCTTACTTTATTTAATAATGCCACATGATGCCTTAAAGTAAAATTGTGAATATAAAAAAACTTATGAATCTGAGCCCTGCCCCCAATCTCTTTGCTTTCTTTTCAGCATGTAGGTGTGATCATGTCAAATGAATAAAAAAGCATGTTTGCATTTTATTGATATAGAATGCTCTCAATCTCTCTAGAAATAGCAAAGTAAAATCTTACTTAAAAAGGAAGCCTAATGCTTCTTGACAAAGTGATACTGTCCACGTGGATTCTGATAATATGTCATTATTTCCTATTGTCAGGTCAATGAATTGCTCTGGGAGTTATCTGTGTGCTGCTGTAGTATGGAACTTGCTGCTTATTTAAAAATCTAGGCCTCTTTTTTTTTTTTTAATATATTTTATTGAGTTTTTACAGAGAGGAAGGGAGAGAGATAGAGAGTTAGAAACATCGATGGGAGAGAAACATCGATTAGCTGCCTCCTGCACATCTCCCACTGGGGATGTGCCCGCAACCCAGGTACATGCCCTTGACCGGAATCGAACCCGGGACCTTTCAGTCCGCAGGCTGACGCTCTAGCCACTGAGCCAAACCGGTTTCGGCTAGGCCTCTTGCTTATAAAGAAAAATAGCTTTGCTAAAACTTAAGACTTTTATGAGATTGGAATGTTTACTTTATTGCATTAAAAAACATAGCAACAAAGCTGCTAAAACAGAAAAAAATAATGCCACATTTACATAACTTTTATTACCGTACTAGAGGCCCAAAGCACGAAATTTGAGCAAGAGTAGGCCTTCCTTCCCCCAGCTGCCGGCACCAGGGACCTGGGCTTCCCTCACAGCCCCGGCTTTGTCTGGAAGGATATTATGCTTTTATTATTATAGATGTTGTTATAAATGCCCTATTTTATTGTTAGTTTATTTTATTGCTGTTAGTATCTTACTGTTCCTAATTTATAAATTAAACTTTACCATAGGTATGTATGTACAGGAAAAAACATTGTATATATAGGGTTAAGTACTATCGCCAGTTCCAGGCATCCACTGGGGGCCTTGAAACTTATCCACTGTATATATGAAAGGACTACTGTATAGCCATAAATTTCCTCCTTAGCACCACTTTTGCTGTTTCCCATAAGCTTTGATTTGTTGTATTTTCTTTTTCATTTGTCTCTAAGTATTTTCTAATTTCCCTTGTGATTTCTTTGATACATTAGTTGTTTTAAAGTGTTGTTTAATTTCCAATTTTTTCAATTTTCCAGATTCCCTTTTGTTAATGGTTTCTAACTTTATCCGGTATGGTCAGAAAAAATACCTGGTATGATACCTATCTTTAAAAATCTACTGAGACTTAATTGTGACCTAACATATGCTCTAACCTGAGAAATATCCCTGTCCACTTGAGAAGAATGCGTACTCTATTTTTGGGGTACAATGTTATGTATATGTCTATTAGATATAGCTAACTTTATCTATCTTGTGTTTGGCTGTTCTATCCATTATTGTGAGTGGGATACTGAAGTCTCCAACTATCACTACTGAACTATTCATCCCTTTAATTCTGTTTTCCTGGTATTAGGTGCTTAATGTTTTTTCTTCTTGCTGTTTTGAAACTTTTATCCTATATAATAAAAGCCTAATATGCTAAGTGTCTGGTCATCCAGTTGGCCATTCAACCAATCAAAGCATAATATGTTAATGGTATGCTAAGGCCGCTCAACGGCTCACTATGATGTGCACTGACCACCAGAGGGCAGACACTCTGACCAGTAGGTTAGCTTGCTGCTGGGATCTGGCCGATCAGGACTGAGTAAGATGGGCCAGACACACCCTGGAGCCCTCCCGTGTCCCTCCCTGGCCCCGATTGTGCACCAGTGGGGTCCCTCGGCCTGGCCTGCGCCCTCTCACAATCTGGGACCCCTTGGGGGGATATCTTAAATCATGTAAGAAATAAAAAGTATAGTTACAAACCATTGTTACAATAATACTAGCTTTTATAACTGCCCACTTATTTACCTGTATTGCGATCTTTCTTTCTCCTTAAGACTTTGAGTTATTGTCTAGTGCAATGGTCGGCAAACTGTGGCTCGGCAAACCGTGGCTCAAACCGTGGCTCATGAGCCACATGCGGCTCTTTGGCCCTTTCAGTGTGGCTCTTCCACAAAATACCGACTTCTGTGCATGGGCCACAAAGTTTCAATCGCACTGTACGTGTGCGCCCGCACATGGTATTTTGTGGAAGAGCCACACTGAAGGGGCCAAAGAGCCGCATGTGGCTCGCGAGCTGCGGTTTGCCGACCACGGGTCTAGTGTCTTTTCATTTCACCTTGTAGGACTCCCTTAAGCATTTGTTGCAAAGTCTATAGGTTACAAATCCTCTCAGCTTTTGTATAGCTGAGAAGGTATTAATTTCTCCCTCATTCTATGGGGACAGTTTTGCTGGATATAGGATTCTTGAGGTTGATAGAGTTTATTTTTTTCTCTTTTAGCACTTTAAATATATTGGCCCATTGTTTTCTGGCCTCCAAAGTTTTTTATAAGAAATCTGCTAATAATCTTATTGAGGATCATATCTATGTGATGACTTGCTTCTCTTCTGCTTTCAAGATTCTGTCCTTGTCTTTGGCTTTTTAAAGTTTGATTATTATTTGTCTCAGTGTGCATCTCTCTCAGTTCATCTTAGAATTCATTAAGCTTCTTGGATATTCATATACATGCCTTTCATCAAATCTGGGAAGTTTCCAGCAACTTTTTCTTCAAAAAGCACCTTTTTCTTTTCTCATTCTGAAACTCTGAGAATGTGTATGCTGGTCAGCTTGAGGATGTCCCACAGGTCCCTTAGGCTCTCTTCACTTTTCTTCAATCTCTGTGTTCCTTAGACTCGATAATATCCATTTTCCTATCTTCAAGTTTGCTAATTCTTTTTTCTGCCTGTTCTAATCTGCCTTTGGCTCTTTTAGTGAATTTTTCATTTCAATTATTGTATTTTTCAGCTCTAGAATTTCTTTTTAGGTTTTCTGCCTCTTTATTGATATTTCCATTTTGTTCATACATCATTTTCTTGCCTTTCTTCACATCTTCATTTAGTTCTTTAAGAGAGGTGTTTTAAAGTCTTGGTCTAGTGTATCTGTTATTCTTTTTCAGAAACACTTTCTGTTGATTTTTTTTCTTTTGAATAGGCAATATTTTTCTGTTTCTTTATATGACTTGTGATTTGTTGTTGTTGAACACTGGCAATTTAAATCTAGTAATATGGCCCCTTTGGAAATCAGATTCTTCCCCTTCTCCAATGTTTGCTTTCTGGTTATTGGATTTTTGTTTGTTTGTTTTTTATTGTTGTAGGCTGTCTCTGTGCTGAGGATCAGCCTTAAGTGTAAACATAAGATCTTCTCAGGTCCTTTCTGAGCTTTCCCTGAACATAGAGTCATTTTCTAATTTCCCCCATATGCAGTTGTTCTTTAATGTCCTAGTCTTTAATGTCTGGCTCCCAAAAGGGGAAAAAAAAGAAAATTTTAAGAGGGGTAGGGGAGGGGCAATTAGTCCCATAAATTCCCTGGGAAATCACTTTAGCCAGTGGGAGAGGAGGTTGTAAGAATGGGGGAGGAGCAACAATGGTTGCCTGACTCTTTGTCCGCACCTCTGTGATCAGAAGCAATATTCAGCAGTCAGAGAAGAGAACCTCAAAATTTGGGGAACAGGGTCCTTTTTGCCCACCCTGGTTCCCTCAAGCTATGTTCAAAGTGCTACAGAAAAATGTGCAGAGCTGCCTGTCAGGCTGCTACTGTGCTAAGAGCTGAAATTAACCAAAATTAACTACCAAGTCTTTTCCTGAAGTTGCAAAACATTAACAGACTTCAAAGTTCCAAAATAGTTACATCAGACAGATTCTTGTTGCTACCTCCTCTGCCATCTTCCCCAAACTTGCACTATTCTTATAATATAGGAATAAGGGCTAAAGTTGAGAGGAAGCAACAGTAATAGACATGAAAAGATGAAAGCAAGACATTACAAAGAAAGAATCTTGCTTCACCTTTCCAACCATCACTAACAAAGAGCACTAAATAATTTTCAATATAGTTGAGGGCAGACTTGTTAATGTCAAGGGCAATATATGAAAATATTGCATTCAGAATAAATCTAAGAAGGCTTATGAATTACAGCTAATTAGAATAACTTATAGCATCTTATCCACCATGCCAGCTGCAGTTTTATAAGCAGATTTTATATTCTTTACCTGGGAAAGTTTTATCAAAGATGCTTAAAAATTTATAGATAACTGTCATCAATCCAAAGACAACTGCTGAAAAATTAGGATGGGGCAAAATATCAGTAAGCTTATGTTCTACTGAGTTTTAGTATATTCCTCAATTTATTTTAAGAATAATTAAGAAGCTCATTGTAAAAGTGGAAAATAAAGATAAGAGGGGCCCTGAAAATGTACATATAACTCCAAGAAAAAGTATATTTACAAATTCCAATTCTAATAAATATGAACTCCTTGGATCTGTAATGGCTGGACAGAATGTAGATATCCCAAGGCCTAACAGGTCAAAGTTCTTACAATTACTCTGACATCAGATGTCAAACTTGCTTCCTCAACAAAACTCTGTGTCTGCTTAAACTGTGATCTATTAACAAATTTGTTGTTTTACATTCAAAATCCACCTACCCTCTGTCATCCATTATCATGCCAAGAAGGTTAAGAAAGGAAAACAAACTTTAATAAACACTACATTTATTTACTAATGAAGAAAGAGACCTACTTTATTAAATGTACTGGTCAAAAACTACCAAGTCCCACTGATATCAGATGAAGGAAGACTGGACACACTAAGATAAACTGCACATGGCTTTTTTATTTAAAACAAAAAATCTATAAGTTTCCTTTTCTTCCCAACCTGGCCCCCACTCCCCAGGTCAGCACAAAGTTCATTAGCCACTTCTGCTCATAAAGGCCTCTTTCTGAATAGGGATGTTCCTCTAACATACCAGGCATGAAACAGCCACCTGTTCAGGCACACCTCAAGGATATTGCAGGTTCAGTTCCAGACCACCATAATAAAGCAAGTATTGCAATAAAGCAAGTCAATCTGTTTGCTGGTGGAGGACCTTGCCTTCAACTTAAAACAAACAAACACAACACCTGTGAAGTACAATAAAGTGGAACACAATAAAATTAGGTGTGCCTGTACAGGCCTTTCATTTGCACTTTAGGTTACACTAGGAGCACATCTTAGAGCAAGCACGTCAAATTCGCGGCCCATGGGCTGCATGCAGCCCATAATGAATATTTCTGCGGCCCAGCCAATATAATAGTATGTAAGAAACGTTTAATAAAAATTTCATAACTTAATTTTTACAATATCCTGCTATACATAATTATTAATAACGAATTACGTTCGCTAATGACTGATTACTATAATAGTGTTACATTCATTTCCCTTACGAGCTTTACGTGCAGGCGCACCATTTCTCTCCACTAATACTAGCAGCAAATATTTTAGCAGCCAATTGCCAAGTCATTAGCCTTGGACTGACTTGTTTGGTGTGCACAACAGGAAATATTTCGCTTTCAGAGAACAAGAAAAATAGGTTTATTTGCGTTACGCTTATTAAGTTGTGCAGTTATGCAGTGTCTGGTAAGTTAATGCTCAAGAAAAAAATATTAATTTTTATTAAAATGTTCTATTATTCTATGTTAATGATTACTCATTTATTTCAGCCCTTTGTATTCAGCATGTCTCTATCGAAATAAACCTATGTTTCTATGAAAATTAAAGCTTTTGTTTTTTTTTGCGGCCCTCATCCTATATAATAAAAGCCTAATGTGCTAAGTGTCCCGTCGACCATTCAACCAATCAAAGCGTAATATGCTAATGATATGCTAAGGCCACTTAACCGCTCGCTATGATGTGCACTGACCACCAGGGGGCAGACACTCCGACTGGTAGGTTAGCTTGCTGCTGGGGTCCGGCCAATCAGGACTGAGTGAGACAGGCCAGACACATCCTGGAGCCCAGTGGTCCCTCCCTGGCTAGCCAACCTCCCATGTCCCTCCCCGGCTGGCTGGCCCTGATCAGCCCAAGAGCTCTGGAGCCCTCCCGCGGTCCCTATCATGCACTGGGGCGGGGGGGGGGGGGTGTCTCTCAGCCTGGCCTGCACCCTCTTGCAATCCGGAACCCCTCAAGAGATGTGGGAGAGCTTATTTTGGTTCGATCTTGCAGGCCAGGCCAAGGGACTCCACTGGTGCATAAATTCAGGCACTGGGCCTCTAGTAAACTTAAACCTTGTTTATTCGGCCCGTGTTAGCCTTTGAGTTTGACATGCTTGTCTTAGAGTAATGGTAGTTGTTTCCTAGGATTTCCTGGTATTGGCTCCAGGATATAGGCTCCAGCTTTCGTTCTAGTCTCAGGTTTGGCTCTGGCACTCTGTGATACCATGCACAACTGTGTGGACTCCAGTCCTGGCCCCAGATCTAGCCCTGCCTCAAGCAGTGGTTCTAAATTCAGGCTGCTCTGGCCCCAGTACTAGTCCCAGCTCCAGCTCTAATGATTCCAGTTCTGGCTCCAGCTTAAGTTCCAGTAGTTGTTGCAGCTCATCCACCTGCGTGTTCAAGACCACAATGAGCCTGCATTTTGGGTATTTCCTCTATTCTTAGAGAAAACTATCTCCTGTTAGTAGCACCCAGAAGCCTCATCCCAGGGGATTTGGAGGTAGAGGAAGCACAGCAGGTTCTCAGCTATGTTCTCCTCAATGAGCAGTGGTGGATGCTTTCAGTCGGTGTGAGTGACTGCAGTATCTCTTCGGTGTAGAGCTGCACAGAGTAGATGAGAACCTTATCATCATTCTGGTGTTCTCCCTTCTGATGATTCACTGAAGCACAGTAGGCACCAGAAATGGTCTCTTCAGCAGGTGGTGTTCTTTGCTCTGGTTTGCAAAGCCCATGTTGTGTCCATCATTCCAGATATCTGTCAGGTGGTCATGTAACCAGGTTTAGAATTTTGTCCAGCCATGTCCTGGGGGGTGGGGGACTCTCTTGCTTTAATGAAGTCACCCCAGGACAACAATGTACACTCAATCCTAGAGTTCTGCCCAATTAGCTTGTCCCTCAGCTTACTTAGCTGCTCCAGGTCGAGGGCTTGCCCAACATAGTAAGATTGCCAACTGAGAGTAGGGCCCAGATAAGTCTGGGAAGACTTTTTTTTGGGGGGGGGGGGCGGACTTGAAAAAGGAGTGCTGATTCTGGGGAGTTGAGCTGAGCATACTGAACCAGAGAACTGAGGCCCAGGCAATTGAGAGTAAGTTCATCTTAGAAATAGAAATAATACCACCTGGAAGGTGTCTGTTTTCAGCTCCTGCTTCAGTCCCTGGTAGGTGTATCCAACCATGAAATTGATAATATGCAGTTCCTCGCCCCATTGTTGCCCTTTCCAAATCACCTGAATGTTGCTCAATCAGTCAGGTAGCCCAAGTCCCAAATTAAGCCCTGACTCTGTCAAAATTTTCTGGTTTGAAGTCAGAACGCTGAACTTCTGGAAACCTTGTAATGACAGTCTCTTGTCAATGGAGATTTCTGTACTCAGTGACTCCACTGCCTTCTTTGAATCTCAGCAGCGGCCTTGTTCATACAGTAAACTTCCTCCAAGTCTTGAGGTTGAGGGATTAATGGGGAGTGAAGGTCAAACAGACCTGGGTTTCTACCACAAAGGCTTTGTGAAGCAGACACTGTAGCAATTCTGTGACCTGGGCCTTTTGTAGGTCCATCCCTTTGGTCAGAGGGTCATCCTGCTAGCTAACTAGGTGACTTAATCCCTTTAGCTCCTTCAGCAGCTGATGCAGATGAAACAACAGCTTTGCTCAAGCTGTAAGTCACTTTTCCAGGTATTCCAACCATGGTCCAGGGAGTTCCAAAACAGGCATTTTGCAGCTAGACTTTCTATGCCTCCAACTTAGGTAGCATTTCCTTAATTAGGGTAGTTAATTGCACTAGCAGTGCTTTAAAAGCACCCAGAACCTCCTTCCTTTTGTCCAGTTCACTGAGAGTATCCCATAGAAGCTGCTGCTCTCTGGTCCATAAGGGTTGACAGAGGGCATCCATACTGGGGTCTGCGTCTTTCAGAAGACATCCTGCTGGTCTTTCAGTTAGCTGATAGATTTCAGCAGCTTTTCCATCTTAAAGCCCTCAATTCCAGGATCCAGGATTCAATGCCATGCTGCCGGCTCTCCATAGGCGCTTCAAGGCCTGGTTCTCCTTGCTTGACTGAGCTCTCTGAGCCTGGATCAGAATTAAAGAAATTAAAGATCATCTCAGCCAATTGGACAGGACCCTGGGAAAAGGTCTGAATGTCCTGATAAAATTTTCACAAGTTGTGCTGTAGCAGCAAGCACTCGGGGTGCTGGCTACAGCAGCCATACTCATAGTTCAGTTGGTATTAGAAGTGAAAGAATAGCATGTTAGCTTTGGAGTTAGCGTTGTGCAGTGTAGTCTCCTGGCCAGTTCTGGTCTTCAATCCAGATTGCCAAATAACTATCAAATGTCCACAAGCAGGAGGCTCTTTGATCCTAAAATGGGCTGTCAAGATTCTGCAAAATCTCTCACTGTGCCATTTGGGGTCTGAGTTTGGCTAGGGACTCAATTCCCACTCCCTTTAGAGGCTCTGGTCACAGCTTCAGTCTCCAGAGGGAGCTCCAGCACCAGGGCCTCCAGCCCTGTCTTGGCTTCAGACCCTCTGATCCACCCCACATAGCAAACTTGAAAGGGTAACTGAACGCCGGAGTTAGACATTCCCAGCCGGATGCACCAACACTGGCTGCCACTCAGTCCAAGCTTTCTTAAATCAACCTCTTTTTGCCACACTGAAAAAATCGTTTACATTTTGAAGCAAAAGTTTTTGTTGTTCATTCCAGTTTTAACAAGAAAGATTAACAACCATTTGCACAAAGCAATGGGGCAGAGGTTGCCTAGTAAGGGGGAAAAAAGGTGTTGAAAAGTTGAAGCATATTAATTTGGTTCTCTTGGATAAAAGCAAAGAAAAGCAGATAATATAAACTGAACCAAATTCAAGAATGAGAGAGGCAAAAATAGGTTGATACTTTGAAAAGGCTATGAGCTGGAAGACTACCTATACCTATAGTTCTCTCAAATACTGCCAAGTTGTGTGCTGAGAGAAATGAAATCAAGACACCTGAAGACACAGTTGATTGAAATCACTGAATTCAAGTGGGACTAAAAAGTTTTGATAGATAGTTTGGTCTCATAACATAATTAAGACCTTATTTCCAGAAGGTAATGATGTGTGTTTAAATACCTATAGATCAAAATTCCTAAACATGTTTTGATACAAACAATCTCACTAATTTTTTTTTTTAAGTTCTAGTCCTAAAATAGTTCTGAAATAATGATGAACATTATTCAGATTTCTCAGGAGCAAATAATTTTCAGTTAATCCAGCAGTTGAAATTCAGTGCTATAAAGCTCTTCAAAAAACAAATACATATGTTTATATTTATTTAATTAAAATATGAAGTGTATTTCCAGGTTCTGTCCCTGGAGATTCTAATTCAATTGGTCTAAATTGAGATGCCTGATATCTAATGATCACTGTACTAAAGGAAGTGAAGAGGAACACAGTGAAAAGACATCTATCAAATCAAGTTTCCTCAAAGTCTCTGAATGTATTCGATTTTAGAGCTAGAAAGATCATTAATATATAATTAAAATGTTTTGTTTTATAGGTAAAGGAGCCAAAATTCACAACTATCTGCAAGCAGGCAGGCTGACACAACTGTGCCTCCATTTGAATCTTTAGCTGCTTGGCCAACTTGGCTGGCTTCTAAGTTGCCCCAAAATCTTCAATTGGTGAACAAATAGTGTCTCAATCTAAATGAAGGTATTTTAAGCACCAAAGCGAAAAACAAAATACCCAGTCCTTAAATATCACTACTGTATAGTAGTGATATCACTCCCCAATCTCATCGTTTATATTTGTCATTTCAAAGTAACTTAATATAGAAAAACAGCACATCTATAATCAATACTCAATCTGACAGATATACTTTCAAATTCATAATATGGAGGGGAGAAAGAAAATGCCACATTCCATTGTAGAATTTATTGTTCATTTAAGTGAGACAGGACTAAAGACAAATTGGGATTAGTAGCTATAGTACTCTTAATATTTGTACTCTGGCTTAATTAGAAATAAGAAAAAACTACATTGTAAGTTTAGTGTCAGTGTGTAAGGTTCCAGATTCCAGGTTCCACTTTCTAACAATTCTTCTAAAACTGCTCCTCACTATATAGGAATGCCAAAGAAAGAGGGAAAGGAACCATTAATTTCCTTTTTTTCCCTATAACGTCTAATTCTCACCTTATCTTAAATAAAGAATTTTCTTGGGTAGGACCATAGAAAGAGTTATGCTGCTTCCCTATGGGAAGAAGAAAACGTATCTACAAATTTATCCCTACTGTTGTACCCTGTATGGTGGCCATGTGGAACTGGGGACCAAAGCAGACCTTTGGCATCACTGACAGTCAAACTTACACTCTTGTAGGGGTTAGCATGGAAAGAAAGAAAGCTATAGGAGATGCCAAAACAAACAAACAAGCCACAATTCTAACTAAGGACATCAACCGCCCTTCATAAATTTTGGGGACCTACTTAAACAAACAAAAATCAACTCCTCCTCTACCCCTAGGAAAAAAATTCCTATATCATGTAGTTATGCAATACATAAAACCATGTTCCAGCTGATATTCTGTAGCATTAGCTTTGGGCAAAATTATTAAATGAGCACACTGTTTTAAATCCTCCTTGGGTCCTGGCTCAGGGGTTGATCATCGACCTATGAACCAGGAGGTCATAGTTTGATTCCCAGGGCAGGGCACATGCCAAGGGTTTCAGGCTCCATCCCCAGAAGGGGGCATGCAGCAGGCAGCAAACCAATGATTCTCTCTCATCACTGATGTTTCTATCTCTCTTTCCCTCTCCCTTCCTCTATGAAATCATTAGAAATATATAAAAAATAATACAATTAAATAAATCCTCATTGGTCTTCCTTCTACAACTTGTGGCTGGCTCCTAGTAAACTACTCTCCTGCTACTAAAACAGTTATGAATGTACTCTGACCATACTCTGTATAAAGACAAAGCCAATAAAATAATTAATAAATCTATTTATAACTGATCACAAAAAGTAAATTAAAGAAAAGCTAAATACTTGTTATAAATGCTGAAAAGACATTTGGTAAATTCCAATTTTCACTTCCATCTAAAGAAAAAAGTCCAATAAATTAGAAATAAGGTATTTTCATATTATGACTAAAAATATCTCAAACAAATGGTCAAAATCATACTTAAGAGTGCATAATACATTGAAGATATCCTTATAAAAGTAAAGAATAGGATAAGGACAAGGACCTGCTAGTACCACTTTCTAACACTGTTCCTTAATTTTTAGCCTAGGGATTCTCAGTTGGAGGTCCACTACAATAAAATAGGAAAAAGACAAAAAAGAAAATCTTTCCTGGGGGACACAAATCACTTAAATAAAGAAATATACATGCTAATGGTTAAGATGATTCAGTATTATATTGTCTAATATATAGTCTTCTAAATCAGATTTATGAATTCAAATATTGTGAAATATAAATAGATTGGTCAACAATTTATAGAGTGTGTTTATGTACATTGACAGGAAGAAAAAATACTACTAGAAAACACATCAAATAATTTCAGAAAAATGTCCAAGTACTGAGATTACATATAATATTTACTTCTTTGTATATATTTTAAATTTCCTTCAATAAAAATATATTACTTTTATATATTATATTCAGGAAATAACAAATGTTATCTCAAAGAAATAATCTAAAATTTAAATTTCTGCTCTGAATTCTCTAGGTACTATAAGCCCAGAATATGATTTTAATTCAAATGACTTTTAAAAAAATTGACTGCAGAGAAAGGAAGGGACAGGGAGAGAGAGAGAGAGATAAAAACATCAATGATGAGCCCTAGCTGGCTTGGCTCAGTGAATAGAGCATCAGCCTGTGCACTGAAGGGTCTTGGTTCAATTTCAGTCAGGGGCAGCTTGATCCTCGGCCCTGGTCAGGGTGCATGCGGGAGACAACCAATCAGTATGTCTCTCTCATATCGATGTTTCTCTCTGTCTCTCCTCCTCCTTTCCACTCTCGAAAAATCAATGGAAAAATATCCTCGGGTGAGGATTAACAAAAAGAAAGAAAGAAAAGAAAAGAAACAAAAAAAAAAGAAAGAGAAAGAAAGAAAGAAAGAAACAAACAAACAAACAAACAAACAATGATGAGAGAGAATCATTGATCGGCTGCCTCCTGCACATCCCACATGGGGGATCGAGCCCACAACCCAGGCATATGTCCTGACAGGGAATCAAACCATGACCTCCAGGTTCATGGGTTGACGCTCAACCACTGGGTCACACAGGCTGGGTTCAAATGATACTTTTAATGAGAACAATGATTAAAAGTATCTGAAATAAATTTTTACTACAATAACCCCATTCTTCAAAGAAGGACTACAGAGTCAGCAACCAATGAGGTAAATAATAGCATATGGTTCATATTAAACATACAGGTAGAAAAAAAAAAATCAATGGAAAGGGTCAAAGATTATCAACCCAGAGAGAATTCTTTTGGACTTAGCTTTTATTCTTAACTTTGATATTTACAGAGTTCACATAGTTTATTATACAGTAACCTTATATTTTACTCTGTGGCTTCTTCTATATATATTTATGTAAACTTGTACGTGTGTGTATGTGTATAAAAAAGAATTATTTTTAAATACTCTTTACTATCAAAGCAAAGAAACTTAACAAGGACTTCAAGAATTTAAATATAATTTTGAAGAAACTGACTTTGACAATAATTCATGTAGTTATTGCCTATACTTGAAAAATGGCCCTTACATTATTTGAGTCCTAAATAGACATTGGACTATACATGTAATACCCAGACATTTAAAACATCACTTAAGCAAATTTAACTTTGGAATAAAATTTTTTAAAAAGTAAATCAACATATCTAAATTGATTATAGCTATTTACTTTAAATGAATTCATTTTATGTAAGTTAGACCAAAATAAAAAATAAACAAAGATCCTAACTCATCAAACTTAAGGAACATTCAGGATAGAGTACAACCTCAAAATTATTGTTTCTACTAATCAGACCATTTTCTGACAGGCCATACCAAATGTAATAAAAGATGCAAAGTGTACCATTTCAGAATGAGACTTGGTATTTAAGACTATCAGTTTGTTTAAACATTGACACAATACAGATCTGTGTAAAAACAAGTTGTCGCCTAAGATGAGTAAGATTCTGAATATCAGATAGCCTCCTCACTCAGAGAATATAAGATTTTAGTGATTCCTGAGACTAGACAACCATAAATATTTGTGTCCCCAACAAACAATACTTCAATAACTCCCTTTCCCTTTTACGGTATTTTGTTCCCCTCATTATGTCAGGGGGAAAACCTCAATTAGGTGACAAAGATTTTTAATAACCAACATCCCTTAATTTTCTTTTTATCAATTAGGGTGTTCCTAAGGCTCAGGGTAGTCTGCAAATCAATACAAATGTGAAGCCATCGAGAGGCTCATCTAAATTATCACCAGTGAGCAGCAGGCAACAAATATTCAAACCCAGAAATTTTGACTCAACATTTCCTATATAGTGCAACAGTTCTGCATAAAAATGATAGCCACTGAAATAAGGTTCAATCTGAAAATGATGTAGAAGGAAAAGAGATCGATAGACATGAACATAAGGTGTCTGATTATACCAATATCCGTACTTACGTATCATACCTCTGCAGTGGGGTCACTTTGTTCTTATTCTTATCAACTGAACCCGTAGACAGTTGAAGAAAATTGGGATTTAATTTATATAATTCTTGTAGTAGCTTCTGTTCATATTCTTGATGTTTACCTGCCTAATGGAAGAAGAAATTAAAACTGCAGTGGGGTTCACAAAATGGCTGGTATAAAATATTGAATTACTTTCTGAATTATTAAAGATATCCTAAATAAAATATGTAAAGGTTTTGCATGTCAAAGAAACCTATCAGGAGGGTAGCACAAAACTTTTTCTAGACCAATGAAAGTTCTTCCAACAAAACAACAAACTAATATATTCCATTAATAAAGACATTTCATCAACAACTTGTGTAAAAAAGTGTATTAAGACACAATATTTTTGCTACCTCAAAAAACCTACTTTTAAACCCCATCTCCATATTAAAATTAAATATTAGAAGAGGCCATTATTAAAATTTCTAAAGATTATTGAAAATCAGTCAATTTCTTTTTCTAGATTAAAATGTTTATGTTTCTAACATTTCATGTATTTTAAATTTACAGCCAGTCACTTTGATTTTGTAAATAAAGTTTTATTGGAACAGTCATGCTCATTCATTTATGAACTGTCATTTATGAATTGTCTATTATTTATGAGTTGTCTATGGCTGCTTTTGTGCTATAATAGCAGAGTTGAGTAATTGCTACAGAGACCATGTGGCTGAGAAAGCCTAAAATATTTATGAACTGGCCCTTTACAGAAAAACTTTGGCGATTCCTGCTCTATACAAAACAAAGAAAATTCTGTATTTACTGTAGTTGGTAGTTACATATCAGAAGGCAATGTCACATTATGGGAGAAATTAGGCAAAGACTGGCTGGAAACTAGTCATATATGGAAATACATTACAATGAAATTAATTTGAATAACTTTTTCCAATATGCATGTTTATTAGGACTGGAATGACATGTTTACTTACCTTCAGGATTGTTAATTGCTTTAAAAGTGTGGTCTAAATGTTATGAGAAAACCAAAACCAGAACAGAAAAGATAAACAACAACAACAATAAAAACAAGCAAGGGCAGGGCAATATCATCTAATCGTGCACAATTGTATACAGATACTGCACAATGCATCGTTCCCTGTTCTGAGAGGGCTCTTGCCTGTTTTAATTGGATCTCTAAATATTTCACAGGATCTCTGAATTTTGAATTATACAGTAACAAAAAGAAAATCTCCTGATTTTTGCCATGATATAGTTGTTCCACTTTTCTTTCTACTTTGAGAAAGTATTTTAACAGAGAAATCCTTTTATAAAGAAAATTTAAACTCAGGTAAAGAAGAGCAAAATGAAGTCTGGACAACAGTATGAAATGAATTTTAAAGTAGTTACTAAGAAAAAATACAATTAGATGTAGATTTTACATCTTTAACACATAAGAGCCTTGAAAATTCTTTCTGTAATCAATACTTCAACAGACATTATGGTGTTCACTGGCCACAAAGAATTCAAACTGATATTCAAATGATTCTACAGGGGCAGTTCATAAAACAGGTTAAATCCCATTACAAGTTAAGTTCTAAGGGATCATCCATCCATTTCTTAAAAAAAAAAATTTCTTTATTTTTCTATTACAATTGACATACAATATTATATTAGTTTTGGGTGTCACCCATTTTCTTCTGTTCAAAGCTCTTTAAAAATGAGATAAAATGGAGCTTAGAAATTCTCTGATAGAGATTTTCATTGTAATAGTACCTGTGAGTAAAGCATATTCCCACTAGTCAAAATTCAGTTTGAAATAGCTAAACCTTAGATTTTATCCAAGAAAGCTGCATTTAAAAAAAAGATCAAAAAGCACTTATTGGATATAAGAAATAAGTCATTCCACACAGATCATAAAAACAACACTGTCAAGAAATTCCAATGTATTTATTCATTTATTTATTTATTTTTTATATTTAAATAATGGGATTTAATCTGCAATAATTCCAAGTTTAAAAAGGGTATTACTTTATTTAACAATCTGCTCTTAAAGGAACCCCAACTAGACTTTTTCTAGTTTGACCTGGAGAATGAAAGGTAGCAATCAATGCCCCCCACCTTCTAAATGAGAAGTATTCCTGCAAAAGTCCACAGCAACAATCTGAAGTCCTCATCTATAAAAGGGAAGTGCAGCATTGTGCTTTGGTATAATCCTCATTTAATATGCCGCATAGTCAACATTTTTACTTGTAAAGACATGTTTATACTAAAAACTGAAAGGAGACAGACAGGAGAAGAGGAAATGTAAAAATGAACATAAAATAATAAGCCTTCAATTTACCCTTTACAAGACTTCCATGGGAGGGAGAATCATTTTATAAAAATGTGAGCTTATCAGCAACATTTGCTAGAATATTCTTTTTCTAGCATGCTCTGTAAAGAGTAGAGGTTGGGGGGGAAACCACAACTCATAATTACAGTATCACACTTAGCTGTCATTTTGCTGACATTCCCCTTAAAGTAGCATTTCCCAAAATGCTTTCCTTGGTCAATAAAAGTTCCAATGTACATTCCTATCTTGGGTATGTTTTAGCATATTAAAGACTCTGAGAAGTCCTGTAGGAAAGAAAACCTATTTATCTTCATTAATCTAGCATTTTCAAATTTAGTGGACCAAAGACCTTATTTTTATTATAACAATACAATAACTGACATTCCATAGAACACAGTTTAGAAAATGCTACTTTAAAGTAATGCCAGTTTTAAAAAATAAAGCCCCCACTTTAGCAATTTTAACTTATAAAGAAGAATCCTCCCTTTTTCTGCAAATTTGAGAATTCACAATACGTGACTACCTGCATTTCCTCTTTTGTGAAGCTGGCCGCCTCATCCCCCAATTCATGTAGATACATGCAGTCAGGCTTTGGACACTGCATATTTTTTAAGAAGTAACTGCAGTATTTTGTTGTACCTAGAGATGCCTGCAGGAAGAGAAGGGGAGGGAGAAAAAAGGACCCAAAATGTAAAATGACATCACAATGAGAATATCCATGTTTTGTGTTTTCACTTCACCTAAAATGAGACACAGACATAACAAAACAAGAAGTATAGCTATGAACACTAGAGAAATAAACTGTTAATAGCAGGATTTAGCAAAGATGATGCTCATTTGGAAGAACTAAAGAAAACATCTCTGTCTATGGTTTCTAGGACTTGAGCATCCAAATCTTCTTCCCTAGCCATCAGAAGAGAGACAAAATCTGTTGCATGTTATGCGTGGTTAGGCAACTCCCTTTTTCTAATTGTGCTATTCTTCTTTCATTTATATAAAGCACTAGAGGCCTGGTGCATGAAATTCAAGCACTGGGGGGAGAAGGGGTATGAGTCCCTCAGCCCGGCCTGTGCCTTCTCGCAGTCCAGGACCCCTCGGGGGATGTCAGTCTGCCGGCTTAGGCCCGGAGGGGGATTGGGCCTAAGCTGGCAGGTGGACATCCCTCTCACAGTCCGGGACCGCTCGCTCCTTACCACCCATCTGCAGCGCTCCTGCCACTGCCACTGCGCTCGCCAGCTGTGAGCCTAGCTTCTGGCTGAGCAGTGCTCCCCCTGTGGGAGTGCACTGACCACCACGGGGCAGCTCCTACATCAGTGATGGCAAACCTTTTGAGCTCGGCGTGTCAGCATTTTGAAAAACCCTAACGCTGGTGCCATGTCACATATAGAAATTTTTTGATATTTGCAACCATAGTAAAACAAAGATTTATATTTTTGATATTTATTTTATATATTTAAATGCCATTTAACAAAGAAAAATCAACCAAAAAAATGAGTTCGCGTGTCACCTCTGACACGCATGTCATAGGTTCGCCATCACTGTCCTACATTGAGCGTCTGCGCCCTGGTGGTCAGTGCACATCATAGCGACCAGTCACTCCACAGTTTGGTCAATTTGCATATTAGGGTTTTATTATATAGGATTGCTTGGTGGGACCCTTCACTCAAACATGCATTGATAAATGTCCAAATATTTAATGACAACAAATCAGAACTATTATTTATTTCTGATAATAGATTCATTTTTTACACAACAAAATATGTAAATATAGGAGATTTTAAAAGATTACCCTCTAATAATAAAAATGTTTGTTCATACCTGACAAAAAAGGACTTTACATAAGTCAGCAGTAAACAAATTGGGTATCATAGGTTGGTACGGATGCCTAAGAAGCAATCTTCAAATAGCCACTCTTCAAATGTAATATGTAAATCCTAAGTACTTCTTTCCTTACTACATTTTATCCCTTCCTCTTTAAAACAAAACAAATCAAGAGGACCATATTACCTTAAGCGTTCTGCCATCTACCACCACATTGTTGACACACTGTATGGCTCTGAGAGCATCTTCTGACCGGATATAGGTTACATAAGCACTGGCGCTTGGACCCTAAAGTGAAAACTTGCTGTTATTACTGTCAAATTCAATAAAAACATTATAAAAAATTTATCTTGCAGCTTGCCTAGGAAATTCTAAAAGCCTTTACTACTTACTATCATTAACAATAATCACAATAATTATAAGTTGCAGTAGCTTTAATTAAACCATATACTAGCTCATTGTAAATCAATCATACTTAATGAATTTTATCTGTTTTTAAGTAGACTAAAATATGTATGAATAAAATATCATCTTTGGTAGCTCAAATTGTCCCTATATGCCAAGGTTGCAGGCTTGATCGCCGGGTCAGGGCACGTGCCCAGGTTCAGGTTGTGGGCTTGATCCCTGGCATGCTGGAGGCAGCTGATCAATGATTCTCTCTCACTGATGTTTCTATCTCTCTCTCCCTCTCCTTGCCTCTCAGAAATCAGTAAAAATATATTTAAAATAAAATAAAACTTATGTGTTTTGCCCTCTCTGCTCTTTTTTTTTTTTTAATAATTCTTGGATTGGCACTTATTCTTTTAAAGTCATTTGACAAACTTTGAAAGTTAGATTTTAAAAACTAAGATTTGAAGACACTGTGTCAAATTATGTTCTCCCCAAAATCAATGCACTTTGCAAGAACAATGTCTGCTAATAGCAGCATAAGAAAGATGCTCTATAAAGTTTTCAATATCTGAAAATATGAATTAGAAATCATTACCTAATTATTAGACTAACAATAGACTCAACTTCCCCTCCCCTTCAAACCACCAAATCTTTGTTTTACTATTTCCCTATTATTACTAGCAATTCACTGTTAAGTCCTGGAAGAGTCCAGTCAATGAGCACCAAAAACTGCCCCACCCCATCAACAGAGATCACTGTACTATTTAAGTCCTTGTCCCTCAAGCTTTCTAATCACAAAAAAATAAATTTTCCTTCTGAACAGCCCAGATCAAACTCCAACCATAGGAAAGGCAAAAATCCCTATAGTTAGTTAGTTACCTGTGAACCTGCATATGATGTGCTATTATTGATGACAACTTTATGTATTTTACCAAACTTCCCAAAATATTCTGGTCGTTTTAAAACCTATAAAAGAAGAAGAAATAAGGTATAAACTGTCCCCATTTTCATCAACTTTATTCTTATAATGGGTACATACACTCTTCAGTGAAAGAAAAATAACTTTTAATGTTTTCTAATAAATGTGACTATTTCCTAATTACAATTTGTGTGGTTAACCTACAGGAAATCATCAACAAAGTCTCAAAGCTATTTTTTATTGACCTACTAAAAAGAAATTGAGACTCATTAAGTTTGATATTTTCTATTATGTTCTAATTTTTGTACTATACTCTATGGGAACTTATATTTTACAATATTCTTAAACACAAAACAGATAAGATATCCTGACCATATTTTCATTAATAGATGATCCCTGTAAAAAATTATTTCTCAAAACAATAACCAAAATTATGTACTAAACACAGAAATAAGAATTCAGGGACCTGAGTAGAAACAGTCTACTCATAAATCTACTGTATATAATATGACATACTAAAGCATTATTTATGAGCTACAAATTCCAAATATGGTAATAGAATGTTCCTCAAATGTCAATGCTTTATGATTTATCACTGTGTGTGTGTGTATTTAGCTTCCTTATGTCAATCAATTTTATCATTTCTCAACTCTCCAATTTTTTCCCCTCCCCTCTCTTTTGTGTGTAAGGTGATAGATAGGGGCAAAAAATTTATACATTTCTTCTCTATTACCTTCATGGTTATTTCCTCTCATATTTGTGATCACCTCATATACTCATTTAGCTTCTCTTACTTACTCGCTAAGTTGTGTGTGAGTATTTTCAAGTGTTTGGAAAGAATGCTTTGCATACACTTGAACAGGCATGCGCAGAAAGCTCTCATTTAAAGAGAGTTTGCTGTTTGGAGAGATTGTAGGAACAGTAGGTCTATAGGTAAATTTTAGAAAAAGAACAGAATGTAATTCCGAGATAACTGCAAATCATGGGAAAGGTTTTTGTATCAAGGTACAACATACTGGCAAATTAGCCAAGTTTATATATGTTCTGTATCAGACAGAATCAAAGCTTTATGAAATAGTCTATGACTGGGGTGTCATTAATTCTTAACAGTTTCCAACTTAATATACAGTTGACCTTTGAAAAACACGATTTGAACAACATGATTTGAACATGTTGGTCTACTTATACACTAATTTCTTTAAATAAATATATTGGAAAATTTTTTGGAGATTTGCAATGTGAAAAATCTCACAGATAAACCATGTAGCCTAGAAATATATATATATAAAAGAGTTAATGGCTATCATCAACAAATCAACAAGCAAGTGCTGGCAAGGATGTGGAGAAAAAGGAACCCTGGTGTACTGCTGGTGGGAATGCAGACCGGTGCAACCACTGTGGAAAACAGTATGGAGTTTCCTCAAAAAATTAAAAATGGAACTGCCATTTCACCCAGTGATCCCACTTCTAGGAATGTATCCCAAGAAACCAGAAACACCAATCAGAAAAGATATATACACCCCTATGTTCATAGCAGCACAATTTACAATAGCTAAAATTAGAAACAGCCTAAATGCCCATCAGCAGATGAGTGGATTAGAAAACTGTGGTACATTTACATACTGGAATATTATGCTGCTGTAAAAAAAGAAGGAACTTTTACCATTTAGAACAGCATGGATGGACCTGGAGAGCATTATGCTAAGTGAAATAAGACAGTCAGAGAAAGATTAAGTATCACATGACCTCACTCATTTGTGGAATATAATGAAAAACATACACTGATGAACAAAAATGGATCCAGAAACAGAGAAGCACCGAATGGACTTGCAAACCTCAGAGAGAAGGCAGAGGAGGGCAGGGATATAAGAGATCAACCAAAGGACTTGCATGCATGCATATTAGCATAACCAATGGACACTGACACTGGGGCAGTGGGGGCTTGTCCTGGGGGTGGGAGTGGCCGGGGAGGGGTCGATGGGGGAGAAAAGGAGACATATGTAATACTTTAAACAATAAAAAAAGAAATTAATAAAAGATAAAAATAAGAGTTAGGTATATCATGAATGCATAAAATATATGTAGATACCAGTCTATTTTATTATTTACTACCATAAAATATACACAACTCCAATGTAAAAACTTAAATTTTTCAAAACATGCAAACACAGACCATACATAGTGCCATTCACAGTTGAAAGATGCAATGTTAAATCATAACTGCATAAAATTAACTGCAGCACATATTGTACTACTGTAATACTTTCCTAGTCACCTCCTGTTGCTACTGTGGTGAGACTAAGTATTACAAGTATCCACTTAAAATGCCATGTGATGCTGCTAATCTAATCATCTCTGTGTTAGCAGTTGTCTCTCCAATACACTGGGTATCAGTAAAAAGTGATCTCTTGAGCTTCTTGCTTATTTTCCATTGTGTATAGTGCAATACCATAAACAATAAGTAACACCATGGCACCCATATGAAGTGCCACTAATGATGCTGGCAGTGCTCCCAAGAAGCAGAGAAAAGTCTTGTCTTTACAAGAAAACACTGAAGTGCTTGACATGTGTCATAGACCGAGGTCTGCAGCTGCAGTAGTCCGCCATTTTGAGGTAAATGAATCCAGAGTAAGGACCATGTAAAAAAAAAGGAAAAGAGCCCTAACCTGTTTGGCTCAGTGGCTAGAGCGTCAGCCTGCGGACTGAAAGGTCCCAGGTTCGATTCCGGTCAAGGGCATGTACCTTAGTTGCAGGCACATCCCCAGTGGGGGGTGTGCAGGAGGCAGCTGATCGATGTTTCTCTCTCATCGATGTTTCTAACTCTCTATCCCTCTCCCTTCCTCTCTGTAAAAAAATCAATAAAGTATATATTTAAAAAAAAAAAAGGAAAAGAGATTTATGAAGCCCATCAGCACTTGCAAAAAACTTTGCACTTCTGAAAAATAATTTTTATCTTGTATTGAAAATGCAGCTTTTATGTGGGTACAGGATTGCTGTAAGAAAGGCATACCTATAGAAAAAGCAAAGTCATTATATGACAACTTAAAGCAAAAGAAAAGTGAAGAAACTAAAGTTAAGAATTTTTTTTTGATATATTTTTATTGATTTCAGAAAGGAAGAGAGATAGAAACATCAATGATGAGAGAGTATCACTGATCAGCTGTTTCCTGCATGCTCCCTACTAGGGATAGAGCCTGCAACCAGAGCATGTGCTCTTGACCAGAATCGAACCTGGGACCTTCTACTCTGCAGTCCAACACTCTATTCACTGAGCCAAACCAGCTAGGGCTAAAGTTAAAGAATTTAATGCCAACAAAGGATGGTTTGATAATTTTAGAAAGAGGGTTGGCTTAAAAAAGAAGTCAAGATAACAGGAGAAGCAGCTTCTGCCAACCAAGAGGCAGCAGACAAGTTCCCAGATGCCATTAAGAAAATAATTGAGAAAGTGTATCTGCCTGAAGAGGTTATAATACAGATGAAAATGCCCTATT
Organism: Myotis lucifugus; assembly: GCF_000147115.1. NCBI lineage: Eukaryota > Metazoa > Chordata > Mammalia > Chiroptera > Vespertilionidae > Myotis > Myotis lucifugus. The sequence goes on along the minus strand of NW_005871094.1, from coordinate 2,208,452 downwards.
CTGGGGGATGGGAACTCCCATTTCACCCAGTGATCCCACTTCTAGGAATATATTCCAAGAAACCAGAAACACCAATCAGAAAGGATATATGCACCCCTATGTTCATAGCAGCAAAATTTACAATAGCTAAGGGGGGAAATGCCACAACAGGTATTAGTAAACAGGGAAGCAAGCACCAGGATTTAAGGCAGGAAGTGATAGGCTAACTCTACTGTTTTGTACAAATGCATTCAAGTTTACAATCAGGCTGAGAATCGAAGATGGCGGCATAGGTAAACACCGGAGTTTGCTGCCTCGAACAACCACTTCAAAAATACAACTAAAAGTCGGAGCGGACATCAACCAGAACCACGGGAAGACTGGCTGAGGAGAGTCTCTTCAACTAGAAGCAAAAACAACAGCATTCCGACGCTCAGCGGAGGCGCAGTGTGGAAAACTTAAAGGTACGGCGGTGCGGTGGTGAGGGTGCGCGCGCAAAGCGGGCTGGCGGCTGAGGGCGTGATTGTCGTTTTCAATCAGGAGCGAGTCTCAGACTCTGGGCTACAGATCCGGGCGAGTCTCTAGGGACCCAGACTCAAACGGGAGAAGCGGGACTGTCTGGCTACGGCCCCTCCGAGGTTTGCAGCGGTTGTGGGGACAGAGAGGCAGAGACCCGGGAGACGGACTGAGAGCGGCCATAGCTGCTCCCTCCCCCCGCCCTGCTGAGCCCGCCCCGCCCAGGCCCTGCGCACGGCCATTTGCCGACCGCCTCAGGCAAAGGCTGGAATAGCGCCTCCCCAGAAGACAGACGTTTTCCACAGCTGATTCCTACAGCCAGTCGGCCTGGTGGTCAAAACCCTCTAGTGTTAACTACAACAATTAAGGCTTGACTAGAACAAGACTGCGCACAGAGACCACAAGGGGGTGCACCAAGAAAGCATATAAGATGCAGAGACAAAAAAACATGACAGAAATGGAGGATATGGAGCTAAGAATCGCAATTTTGAGGGCTTGCCATAAATTTGTGCAGAGCCTCACAAAAACTAATGAGACCCTCGATGCTACGATAAAGAAATTAGAAAGTAAGCACACACGGACTGAAATAAAGAATATTATACCCAATAGCAGACCAGAGGAGCACAAGACTCAAACCAAAGATTCGACAAAAAACACCCAATTGGAAAAGCAAAATGAAAAAAGAATCCGAAAGTGTGAAGATAGTGTAAGGAGCCTCTGGGACAGCTTTAAGCGGTCTAATATCAGAATTATTGGAATACCAGAAGATGAGAGACAGCAAGATATTGAAAACCTATTTCAAGAAATAATGGCAGAGAACTTCCCCCACCTGGTGAAAGAAATGGACTTACAGGTCCAAGAAGCGCAGAGAACCCCAAACAAAAGGAATCCAAAGAGGACCACACCAAGACACATCATCATTAAAATGCCAAGAGCAAAAGACAAAGAGAAAATCTTAAAAGCAGCAAGAGAAAGAGGCTCAATTACCTACAAGGGAATACCCATACGACTGTCAGCTGATTTCTCAACAGAAACGTTGCAGGCCAGAAGGGAATGGCAAGAAATATTCAAAGTGCTGAATACCAAGAACCTACAACCAAGATTACTTTATCCAGCAAAGCTATCATTCAGAATTGAAGGTCAGATAAAGAGCTTCACAGATAAGGAAAAGCTAAAGGAGTTCATCACCGCCAAACCAGTATTATATGAAATGCTGAAAGGTATCCTTTAAGAAGAGGAAGAAGAAGAAAAAGGGAAAGATACAAATTATGAACAACAAATATGCATCTATCAACAAATGAATCTAAGAATCAAGTGAATAAATAACCTGATGTACAGAATGAACTGGTGATTATAATGAATCAGGGACATAGAAAGGGAATGGACTGACTATGCTTGGGGGAAAAGGGGTGTGGGAGATGCGGGAAGTGACTGGACAAAAATCATGCACCTATGGATGATCTCAGTGGGTGGGGAGTGAGGGTGGAGGGTGGGGTGGGAGCTGGAAGGAGGGGAAACAGGGAAGCAAGCACCAGGATTTAAGGCAGGAAGTGATAGGCTAACTCTACTGTTTTGTACAAATGCATTCAAGTTTACAATCAGGAATGCCCTTATCTATAAAACTGCTAACCCCCACCTTGAAGGGAAAAGACAAACAGAAACTGCCGGTCATTTAGTTGTACAACGAGAAGGCCTGGACAATGAGAACCCTTTTCTGGATTGGCTCCATCGATGCTTTGTCCCTAAAGTCAGGAAGTACCTTGTCAGTAAGGAACTGCCTTTTTCAAGCTTTTTTGATTTTGGACAATGCCCCTGGCCACACAGAACCCCATCAGATAAACAGTGTAGATGTTGAAGTGGTCTACTTGCTCCCAAACACTATGTCTCTTAACTCAGCCTCTAGGTCAAGGGTCACAAGGATCTTTAAAGCTCATTACACACGGGACTCTCTGGAAAGGACTACCAATGCTATGGAAGAGAATCCTGGTAGAGAGAACATCATAGGAAGTCTGGAAGGTTCTACCACTGAAGATGCATCATTGTTATAAAGAAAGCTGTGGAAGCCATCAAGCCCAAAAGAATAAATTCCTGCTCAAGAAAACTGTCCATATGTTGTACATGACTTCACAGATTTTATGACGGAGCCAATAAAGGAAATCACTAAAGAGGTTGTGAATATGGAAAAAAAAAAAGGTGAGGGATGAAGGGTTTCAAGATATGGATCTTGGAGAAATTAAAAAGTTAATAGACATCACATTAAAAGAATTAATAGAAGACGACTTGTTGGAGGTAAGTGCTTGCAAACCAGAGCCAGACACTGAGGAAGAAGATGTAGAAGCAGTGCCAGAAAACAAAGTGACATTAGATAATCTGGCAGAGTGTTCCAATTATTCAAGAATGCTTTTAACTCCTTATATGACATGGGCCCTTCTATGACACAGCTGAAACCAAGAAGGAAGAAGGATTGGTACCGTACAGAAACATTTTTAGAGAAATGCAAAAGCAAAAAAGCCAAATAGAAATTATGATGTATTTTTCCACAAAGATACACTGCATGTGCCTGCCTCTCCTGCCTCCCCTTCCATCTTTTTTGCCTCTGCAGCCCCTGAGAAAGGAAGACCAACTCCTTCTCTTCCTCCTGCTCCTCCTCAGCCTATTCAGTGTGAAGGTGATGAGGATGGAGATCTTATAATAACCCACTTCCACTTGAATAGTAAATAATCCTCATATCCTACAGTTAATAAACTTCTCTGCTGTGATGTGCGTCTTCGTGTGAAAAATGTTTTATACTAACGTATTTGCTGTACACATTAGTTTTCTATCTCTTCTTTAGAATCTGTGATTTGTTTTTATTTACAATATTCTCCCTTATCATCTGTGAGGGATGATTCCCAACTTACTTAGCATATTCGTTACAATCCTCCCTTTGATTGGTATCATGATGAGCATTACTTCTAAATCAGTGGTTCTCAACCTTCCTAATGCCGCGACCCTTTAACACTCCGGTGTGGGGTGAATTTCCCGCCAAAATATAAGATTACAAATTGAACATAATTAAAGCATAGTGATTAATCACAAAAACAATATGTAATTATATATGTGTTACAATCGGCCCGAGTTTACACGTGTGAAAGGGTTGTTCGACCCCCAAAGGGGTCGCGACCCACAGGTTGAGAACCGCTGTTCTAAATCTTTTCAATGGATACTTAGGCAGATCCCCAAAATCCAGCTCTCTCCTACTGAAGTAAACACTGGCTATCAATCAGCTTCCATCTGCCTCCCCATTAATCTGGTATATCAGAAACTAAAAATTAGTAGATGTATATTCAAAGGTATCGGACTAAAGTTATGAGTTCAACATTACCCTAATAAGGCTGGTGGTGGAAGGAGAGAAAAGATGTAATAAACAAAAGGGTTAAGATCTCCCCTGTCCACAAACAAATGACAAAGAACCTGGTCCACTATATTATTTTCTTTTCATCAAATTCTTCTTCTTTCCAGAAAATTGGCTTGAAATGAATCAGTAAAGAATAATAATACAGTATAACAACAGTTCTATAACTGTTCTATAAATAAGAACTACTATTGGGACAAGATTTAAAAGAATACAGATCTCTAGCAGGTTCATGTAACTGCATCTCCACTGTTGGTCCTTATAAAGCTATAGAAAGTAGTTGCGTCACATGTTAGCCTTAACAGCAAAACAGTACTATTATCCAAGTTTCAGATTATTACCACTAAAGGAGACTTTAGAAATCTAGTACAACTGCCTAGTTTTACAACTGAAGAAAATGAAGGCAGAAAAGATTTTAAAACCTACTTAAGATCACAATTAGTTATTGGTTTCTTAGTGATTATTTAAAAATATTTCCCATTTTCTCCTAAGTTTCAATATTTTCTGTGGAATTCTGCAGTTGGGCAGGGTCAGCTCTTCTTTCCCAATAAGAGAAGCAAAAAAAAAAAAAAAAAAAAAAAAAAAGAAATGTGAAGTTGAGAGAAAAAATAGAAGAGGACTTACCTCTGGGTCTGCTAGGCGCTGAGACAGACCTACAACAAAGACGAGGTTTTTTTGTACAACACGTACACTTGCCAAATGTTTGCGATTTTCTGATATTTTCTGTTTTCTCTCGTTTTGTTTCTGTTTTTTCTCATTCTTTATCCTTTGCAGTTCTTCCTGGGAGAGTGGTTTATAAACTGCTGGGTCTTCTGGATATGGCTTTAAGCATAAAACAAAGAAGTTAGCATTAAATAAATATAAAAACTATACAAATAATTATCAAATTCTGGATGATGGATAAGTGGTTATTTGTTACATCTCCCCTTTTCTGAATCTTTTAATTGCTTAAAATATTTTTATTTAATAAAACTTAAATGTTAAATAACAATTTTAAATACTTGTTTTTTCTAGCTTAGCACTACTTTTAGTGCTAAAACTTAAACCATTTCTAAAATTAAAGAAAACACACACACAAAACAATCTTGGGATCACTTAGCACACAGTTTACAGAAAAATTAAAATTCTAAGGTACTGGGTATGAGGCAAAAAGTATTAAGTTTTCTCATCTAAGTATTAGTTTATGTATTACAAGCAACAAATATTTAATGAAAACCTACTATATGCTAAAAGATCAATGAAGTACTTGTTTTTCAACACAGTCCTAATCAAAGAGAAACACAGAAGGGGAAATAAATATAATACATAGAAACTCTGGCTCAGGAGTTTGAATTTAGTTTCAATACCTACTAGCCATGTGGTTATAGGCAAGTTAATCAAACTCTATGCCTCAGTATCCTCACAAGTAAAATGAATATAATCTTAAAGGCTGGTCTAAAGATAAAATGACACTCATAAAGCAATTATTATTATGACTGGTACATAAATATCCTCAATAAATAGTAATTATATTATTGTAATCTTTTCCTTTTAAATCATTACAGTATTGCTTTTACTAGTATTCCTATTATTAATGCCAATACTACTGGATAAGAGCTGTGAACTCACACTGCCTGGCTTTGAATCTTGGCTCAATCTTTACTCTCTCAGAAACCTTAGCTAAATTATGTGACCTGTCTGCCCTAGTCTTCTCTTCTGTAAAATGAGTCACAGTACTTTATTCAGAGGGTTTTTGTGAGTTAAAACAGATAAACACATTTATAAAGCAATTAAGACTGTGTTCTGCACATTAGCATTCATAAGTCAGTTACTACTAATAATAAAAACAGTTAATAATAAATAGAAGATGGGACACATTAAATACAATATCTAAAACTGGATATGAAGAGATACCAAAAATGGGAACCACAACTGGTTGGGAAATTGTGCCTGTCAGAATACAGGAGTAGGGACCAACAGAAAGGATGCCATCAAGAAAAACAGTGGGAACAAGAAAGAGCAGAAGAAATATCCAAAACCCTGCTATGCCTTTAACAAAAAGCACTTTCATCTTTTCATGTATAAGTGAAAACAAAAAATGCTCAAATTTGTGATCACACATTAATAATGAAGGCAAGTAAGAAAGTGAGATTTCGCCCTAGCAGGTTTGGTTCAGTGGATAGAGAGAGCTTTGGCCTATGGACTAAAGGATCCTGGGTTGATTCTGGTCAAGGGCACATGCCCAGGGTGGGGGCTTGATCCTCTGTAGGGGGCGTGCAGGAGACAGCCGGTGAATGATTCTCTCTCACCACTGATGTTCCTATCTCTCTCCCTCTCCCTTCCTCTCTGAAATAAAAATATAAAATAAAATAAAAAAGAAAGTGAGATTTCCCTCTATGTTCCTCAATTTATACTAATAATATCTTAAGGTCTCCCAAAACCCCATTCTTAAATATTCAGGTATAACTGGTAGTCCTACAAGATATAAGCACCCATATCATTAGATTTCCACTTTAAAAATCCGAATCTATTTGGCATACTCCAACTTACTTTTGAGTGAGAGGCATATATAACAGCCAACTCCATAATTTATCTGACTTTTGCATGGCCTAAGAACTTTCAAATATAATGTTAGTACCACACATTTTAGGGCCTCAATAAATATGTGCCAAATGAACACCAAGTTAACCTCTAGAACTGAAATTTCAGTGCTGCTAATTTTCTTTAAAAACACACACAACAAAAACTTATTTCAAAATGGTCTCTCATTTTTATTTAGGGAAACAAATGATTAATGATCTATTACAGTAAGTTCAATATTGTAATCAATGATGTAACCTTTCCCCATTTAAGTTTTCTCCCTCTCTCCACTCACCTTTCTGTGCCTAATAATCTCCTTTCAAATCTTTATCTGCCCAAATGATTTTAATTCCATGAAACTATTTGAGCTATAAAGGCACAAATTAAAAATGAACTACATATAAAGCAATTAAAATACCTTTCCATAGGATTATTCAAATTTTTCATTTGCACATGGAAAAGTTGTTTTCTACCACAGGATTTCTGGCTAGCTCTTTTTGGAGTGTTTATCACTAAATTAATTTGAAAGCTGTTGCTCTGTATTAACATCTATAGTGATAATCCTCTCCATGAGTGGATCAAACATGTGCATTGCTCCTATCCTAGTTCCACTTCAAAGAGTGGTCCATGCACTGTGTTTTACCAGTCTATGATAAGAAAAATACAAGAGTTGAGAATAAACATTTGGAAGCATTTATAACAATTTAAGATTGCCACAAATTTATGGACGTCATCAGTGGACTATGCAGAATAAGATGTTTATCAGTGTGGTTATAATTGAACTTAGGTCGTTAATCACAGGACACAAGCTGGGAACTAGGCATGCATAATAGGGCCTTGTATTGGTCCTCAACATACTTGGGGCATGGGAAGAGTGTGTGTGGGGGGGAAGGGGGGCGGGGGGCGGGGGAGGGGGTGTTACAGTTTCAATTCTGATTCTTCATCAGAGATAGTCTGAAAAACACTGATGTAACTTTTCTGAGACTCAAATTCTTCTGTAAATATGAAGGATTTGACAAGTACTCACAGTTTTTTTTTCCTTTGCTAACATTCTCTGATATTGTAAAATCCTGATAAAAGATTATGCAAAGTAATGTAAAACCAAAAAATGCATAAACACACACAAAAAAGGAGGCTGATAAGTACCAAAATTAAGTTGCAATATCAACTCTTATCAAGTGTATCACTGATGCAACACTGGTTATCCTAGTCTTTCTTCTATGTCTTTGCAAGTTTTTGTCAATGAAAATATAATTCCATTAGGCTTCAAAGTAAACTTTGGTAGAAAAATAACTGCCTTATAATGTAAAAAACAATATAGGAGAACAACAAGACAAATTAGTTTGCTATGATTTACCCTCCATAATATCTCGTATTACAGCAACTTACAGAAAGTTATAATACTAGCTTTTTTCATCTTAATGTATCTGTGAAACTACATTTCTGTTGATAGACAATATAAAATATGCTTGTTTACTCTAAACAGAAAGGCAAATATACACAATCTTATTGGCCTTAGGTTGCCTAAAGTTTTCATAAAAAGTTAGGAATGCATGTATTCCATGACGCGTCCTCCTCCACACACACGCCATAAATATCTGTTCTATGAATCCAATGATAGAAAATTAATAAGCTGATACAATGAGGTAAGGAAAGGAAGTAAACCAAAGATGAAAGATGAAGCATGATTTTAATAACGGCAGAAGAGTGTGACTCATGAAGCCAGTAACAGTAATACTAAAAATAAATATAAAGAAAAGTACATCTGGTCTACTTTTTGACTGAAACACATAAATTAAACTTTATTTTCTAGGAATATAGCATCAAATGAAAAATTACAAGCAGAAAATTTTTCTTTAAAGATACTACTGTGTATTATATATCAAACTAATGCTAAATAGGGTGCCTGTGAAGAAGCATTATTAATGTATAAAATATTTTAATAGTGTTAATTTGGCAGTAAATTGCCAAACTACTAATTAAGATGATTTATAGTCTCTAGTGTAATCACTTAATTTCTTTCATATGTCTAGTATGTTCCCACTTTTATTCCTAATGTATTTACATATGTCTTCTCTACTTTCTAATCAGACTTGCCAAAAGTTCAATTATTTTATTGGTCTTTTCAGAGAACCAGCTCTAAACTTTATTGAAATACTTCTTTTCTTCTACAGGGTGTCCCTCAAAATTGTATACACACTTTGAATAATTATCAATTCCAATGGGTTAAATCTGAAAAGAAACAAACATCAATTGAGCGATAAAAAAATGTATGTGTATACATTTTTTGGACACCCTATATTTCATTAAATTCTGTTTAATCCCTATCTTAATAAATCCCCACATTTATTCTTTTTATGCTTTCTTAACCTGAAAATAAGTTCATTTACTTTTGTTCTTTGTTTCTAATAAATGCAGTCACAGCTCTAACTTTTCCTCTTGCTAAAGACAGTGAAAAACACTATAAAGAACTTTAAATCAACATCTTAAAAACAATAATGATCTGCAATAGAGAAGTTGCAAGCCAATTTTTGGATGAGAGTCAAAATCCAAAGAGAAAAGTGAAAAGTCTGAGTAACAACAAATAGGGAGAGAGGGACAAATGGGGGGAAAAGGACAGCATTCAAAGCCGAAACCAACCAATCTTAGAGATGATGTGCACCTGGGAAACCAAAAGTCCTTTACGCTTGGCCTAAACAAAGACTTTAATGCCTGAAACATCCCTGATGCCAATGAATATAGGACCCCCCCAGAAATCAAATCAAAGCCTCTCTAGAGGATAGCAAATCTACTCTGGGCCTTGGAGAACCAGGAAATAATTCAATGACAACAACCAAGAAGCAGGCATAAGAAATCACACATATCTATAATAATAAAAGCGTAATATGCTAATTAGACCGGACAGCCGAACGACCTTTCAGATGTCCTTCTGGACGAAGCCGTGGCTGAGGGGGCCTAGGCAGAGGCAGGAAGGGGCAATCAGGCAGGCAGGCAAGTGGTTAGGGGCGATGAGGCAGGCAGGCAAAGTGGTTAGGGGCAATCAGACAGGCAGGCAGAGCGGTTAGAGGCGATGAGGCAGGCAAGCGAGCAGTTAGGGGTGATGAGGCAGGCAGGCAGGCAGAGGTGGTTAGGGGCAATCAGGCAGGCAGGCGAGTTGTTAGGGGTGATGAGGCAGGCAGGCAGAGTGTTTAGGAGTGATCAGGCAGGCAGGCGAGTGATTAGGGACAATCAGGCAGGCCGGCAGAGGCAGTTAGGGGTGATCAGGCAGGCAGGCAGGCAAGCAGTTAGGAGCCAGCGGTCCTGGATTGCAAGAGGGATGTCCGACTGCCGGTAGTCTGACATCTCCTGAGGGGTCCCAGATTGAGAGAGGGTGTTGGCCGGGCTGAGGGACCCCCCTCCCCATGCACAAATTTAATGCACTGGGCCTCTAGTAAAGAAATAAAGTTAACATGAATGACAACCAGCAGGAGAATTCCTCACAGACCAGCTACTAGAATTATTGGACACAGATTTTAGAACGTTTAAATAAATATATAACAAATCAAACCCTGACCTCCTGATTCATAGGTTGATGTTCAACCACTGAGCCACCGTGGCTGGGCACAAAACATTATTTTAAAAATCTTTAAAACTTATAAAAATGATAAACCTTATTCATGAACTAGATAAATCAACATTTTTAAGATGTCATTTTCCCCTCAAATTGTTCTGTTTATTCAATGCAATCTCAATTAAAACCAAGTAGACTTTTTGTACAAAATGACAAACTTATTTTAAGAACTTGTATGGAAATGCTAAGGACTTACTGTAGATACCCAAAATAAATTATCCTAATATATAAAAAGCCAGGGGCCGTCACAATGGAAACAACTGGACAGACGACTGAGCAACAGGCTGCTTGGGGCGTGCAGGCCAGCAGGGGGGTTAGTGAGGGAAGACCAAATGACTGAACAGCTATGGTGCACACTGCCACCAGGGGGCAGACGCTCAACACAGGAGCTGCCTAGCTGCAGTCACTTGGCAGCAGCGGTTCTCGGGTGACACACCCCAGAACTAGAGAGGAGGGAGCCTGATTCCTGGTGATTCCTCTTGCACTCCGGGACCCCTCAGGGCAGCAGTTCTCAACCTGTGGGTCGCGACCCTTTGGCGGTCGAATGACCCTTTCACAGGGGTCGCCTAAGACCATCCTGCATATCAGATATTTACATTACGATTTATAACAGTAGCAACATTACAGTTATGAAGAAGCAACAAAAATAATTTTATGGTTGGGTCACAACATGAGGAACTGTATTTAAAGGGCCAGAAGGTTGAGAACCACTGCCTCAGGGGATGTCGGAGAGCTGGTTTTGGCCCTCCCCACAGGCCAGTCCAAGGGACCCCACCTGCCGGAGGGACTCCACTCACTCTACAGATGCCCTTCGAGCCACGGTGCCGGCCCAGGTGCGGCAGCCGGGAAGGGACACAGGAGGTTGGCTCCAGGGCATGTCCAGCCCGTCTTGCCCCGTCCTGCCCCGCTGGCCACCACCCAGGACCACCTGCATTAGTCCCTGCACCGGAGGGACTAATTATTTCCTTTGAATGTGCACGAATCCGTACACCAGGACACTAGCAAAAAGAATAACAAACTTGGAAGATTTATTATACCAGATTTGAAGCCTTAGAGTAATCAGGAAAGTATGGTATCGACATAAGGATAGATGTAATTATTAGTGGATGGAATACAGACTCTAGAAACAGATGGGCAATTGATTTTCAAGAAAGGATCCAAAACCATTCAACAGTGAAGAGAGTTTTTTCTAGAAATAATGCTATAACAATAGGATATCTGTATGGGAAAAAAAATCTCAACCCTTCCCCCATATTTGAACCATTGTAGTATAATGTGACTACTTTTCTGTACAAATATTTTGTGTCTCTACAGTTATTAACTGTGTTTTGTCTGATTATATTTCTGTGTGTTTATTCAACCATCAAATCTCCAATTGCTGAAATGGCCTCACAAGACATTTCTTTTGAAAAATACCAAATATTCTTTATCTGGGGCACAGCTGTCATCTTTCCACATTATCCAAGAATCCCATTGCTCCTCCGATCTGTATACCTTGCCCCATGTATTGTTCTTTCTTCTTCATCCCCTCATGTTGGTGGGGCATATTCTCTAGTACAGCAGAGTCCCCAGAGAGTGTGTATGAAAGGTAAAAAAAATTGAGACCTTTCAGGCCTGAAAATGTTTTTGTGCACCTTTTCCTTACACTTAATTAACACTTGACAATATATGGAGTTCTAGGATGAAAATAAATTTCCTTCAGAAGTGTCTGTCTTGCTTTTGAGAAGTCTGAAATGATTCTGATTCCTGGTCTTTTATGTATGACTTTTTTTTTTTTTTTTTACTTCGGAAGCTTGTAGAATTTATCTTCAGTATTCTGATATTTAAAAATAAAAAAGTCTGTGCCCGGCACTTGATGAGACTTCTTAATCTGGGAAAATGTTTCTCTGGTCCTAGGAATATTCTTCAATCATATTTTTTACAACAATTTTCCTTCTGTAATACTAGAACACAAACTTATTTGGTATTTAACCTCTTAGATTGGTCATCAAATAAAGCTTTATCTTCTCTCAAATATTCTATCCCCATTGTATTTTTGCACTACTTTTTAAGAGCTCTTCTCAACTTTTATCTTCTCTTTCCTTGAGTTATTTCTGCTATTGTATTTAACTTTCAATCATGATGCTTATTGTTCATTAAATTTTTAATACTATCCTGCTGCTGTTTCATGAATGCAATATCTTTTACTATTTCTGAGATTAAAATAATAATACCTTTGCTAAGGTTTTCATTTATTTGGACAGTCTCTGGTTTCCATGTGAGTCAATGTTGTATGATGCTATGTCAGTATACCACCTGTGTTCCCACATCTGCTATCTCCACCAGGTATTTTTCTCAGAAATGCTGCACTAAAACGATATACACAGACAGTCTAAAGAAACACTAGGTAGCCTATGCCATTATTTAAGAAAGCACTAATGTCCGTTTGATTCCATTAGGCACAACAACTAGCACCAAACAGAAGCACTAAACAATCTTGGTTTTTAAAACCTGCCATCTCTCTGTTTTTAAAAGCTATTAAAGCAAAGAGGCCCTTTCTGCAAACAGGCAGGTTTCACCTGGTGAGCCAAAATCAGGAGCTTACTTAAACTAGCCCCCTACCTGCATCTCCAAGTTTATTTAATGATGCCAATTTGGCATTTTAAAGTGGCTTCTATAGGCTCTCTCCCTGCAGGGTTGGACTGAAGTAAATGGTAGCTTCGTGGTCCTCTCCAGACTTCTATCAACCCAGATGGTTTTCCTCTGTGTTAATACAAGTACTGAGGCTGGTCTCCAGAGAAATAAATACTTGCTGGTCCCTAAGACATGCAGCTTCACAAATATTGTGCTTAGTGTTCAGCACATTCTCTGGCAAGGCTAAGCCAGGTCTCAGTCTCTAAGACTCTGTGTGTGGACTACATTTTCTGCTTTCCATGACCCATTCCAGCCATGAGACAGATACAAGCAAGGTCTGGTAGTCAAGAGATGAAGAAGAGAGTCTGGAAGCTGTGGTTCCACTAAGCCTACAACAACAACAACAAAAACTCTGAAAATTTACTCCTGGGTTTTTTTTAACACTACCTACCCCAATAAATGAATGAATGAATGAATGCCTCAGTTAAAGATTATAACTTGGAGACCCAAAAGGAGGTCATCTAATATTTTTTCTATATGGATTTTTTCTATAAATGTTGGAGAGCCTTGGTACTCATCCTTAGAAAATCTCTCACCTTTTCTATTGACCCTCTCTTTCTTATGATCTCATCAAGAATCATTATCTATATATATAAAAGCCCAGCAAACGAACGGCAGAACGACCAGAAGACTGGTCGACCAGTCGCTATGACGCAAATATTCCTGTCTATTCAACAGCTCAATGCAGGAGCTGCCCCCTGGTGGTCAGTGCGCTCCCACAGTGGGAGTGCCGCTCGGCTGACCGGGATGAGCAGCTGATCCCACAGCAGAAGCAGCAGCTAGCAGGCCCAGGGTGAGGCAGAGTCTCTGCACCTATCAAATACCCGAGACAATCCAGACTCTGGCCTGACCCCACCAGCTGATGCAGGCCTTCTAAGATGTGTTCCAGAAAGAGCACGGGGAGCTGTCTTGATGGCTGAGGATCCTGGAGCACGGCTGCCCTGAACATCCCCAATGGTGTCACCGACCTGGCATCACACATCAAGGACATTCACCGAGTGGCTTTGGGATGCAAAGCTCTCCGCCAGATTCCTCCAGGACACAGAACATGCCTTTACCCAAGACATTACCCTGAAATGTCAGCTCAGACTAATTTCCTCATCCAGCAGCTGCTCAGAGGGCAGGTCCACAGTGCTCAGCTGAAATGAGCAGCGCTCCCACAGCAGGCCGATCCCCGAAGGCCACGCGTCCCCCCGCCCACCACCAGTGCACAAATCCATGTACCGGGCCTCTAGTTTTAGAAATAAAATTCTATTTGTTGATAACTCCCAAATTTATATCTCCATATCAGAAACAAACTTGAATATTCCCGTCTATTCAACATATTCAATTAGATTTCTACTAGGAATTTCAAACTTAAATATCAAACTGATCAGTTAATGGCTATTTTTTACTTCTAGCTGCTCAGTCCAAACCTTGTAGTCATCCTCAATTCTTCTACTTGTCCTGCAAAAGAAGACTAAACTTTATGAATCTTCGTATGTCTGAAAAATGTTTTATTATGCTTTCACATCTGAAATTGAGAATTCTTTATTCAAAGTTATTGTCACTCAAAAATTTGGAAACACAAATTTCTCAGTCATTTTCTTTTCTATGGTTGTATAACAAAAACTCTGGTATCATTTTATTCTTCTTCCTTTGTAGTCATGTATTTCTCTCTCACAAGTCTTTAGAAATTTGTCATTATTCTCGATACTCTAAAATTTCACAATTAAAATAAATAAATATATAAAAATAAAATTTCACAATTATATAAAGTTGTTGATCTTTTTCAGTCATCTTGCTTCATACTCACAGAGCCCTTTTAAAGACAACTACTTTTCATCATGAGAAATTTTCTACTTTAGTTCTTTATTTCTCCCTGTCCATTCTTAGTTCACTGCTTCTGAAACTTCTGTTAGCAGATTAGAACCAATAGATCTTTTTTATGTTGCTTCACTTTTCTTTCATCCTTTCTCTTTTTTTATTTTTTGCACTATATCCTGCAAGAAAATACTCAACACAATCTTCCAATTTACTAATTTGATCTTGAAATATATGCATTCTGTTCTTCAGCCCATCTATAAGATTATTCATTTTCAAGATCTCTAAATATACTTTTAAAAAATGTTCTTTCTACATGAATATGTCATTCTCTCTTACCTCTTTGAGAAGTACCAAGGACACTTTTAAAGGTTTTTTTTTGTTTGTTTACTTATATTAAGTTCTTCTATTTACTGATTTTTGTGCTTCTCTTTTATAATGTTGGTTTTTCTGAAATGTCTGTTGACTCTTATTTGTTGTACATGTTTACATGTAAGAATTCCGTCAATCAGTCTATAAATGCTATTTGTTTACTACAGGATGCTCTTTCATGACTGCACAGAGGAGAAATTCCTGGACGGGTATGTCAGTAATTCATCTTCTGACCATAGGCAACCCAAGTTCCTCTAGGGTATTTCTATCCCAAATTTATAATCAATGTTCCAGCTAGAGAGCATTTTCTCTCCCATGTGGTGTAAAAGTTGGGCTGGACTCATATGCTGCTCGAACCCCATCCTCAAACAACTACACCGATATTTTTCATAGGATATTGAAGCACCGCTATTCTTACCTTTTTGTTTTCCAGCAGTTTCTCCTGAATATGTTTTTTAGCTAATGCTTCTTTATTAAAATTGATCCCAATGGCCTTCTGTCATTCATATTCCTCACACTCCCTCGTTCTCCCAAGAAGACACACTTTATTGATAACCAGCTTTGCTAAAGTTAGTTTTATTTTAATCTTTAATTTATTCTACTTTTTTCTCCACTTTCTAAGGATATGAGGTAATTCTAGGTAATCCCTTAAAATTGAAATGAATTTCTTTGCCATTTCCCCAAATAACTGATTTTTGTCTAAGGACAAGTTAACAATTGGTCTTTTATTAAGACTCTACTTCATAACCATACAAAGGGAGAGAGAGAGAGAGAGAGAGAGAGAGAGAGAGAGAGAGAGAGAGAGAGAAAATGTCATGAAGTCAATCACATTCACAGCTTTAGAGTCTTGGGTTATCCTGAAAGTTACCACTTTCAACAAAATAGTTCAATATGAACATCTTCTTGTGAAATGACCAGGAACTAATTTATAAAATATGACTGAATATTTTAAACCCATTACCACAAATTTATTATAGATTTTAACCAAAGCTAATGTTAAGATTTTATTTAAAAAAATGAAATGATATACATTAAATATACATTATAAATATCTATTACATGTTATATATACTATATATGTGTGTGTATGTATATATATACACTATATTAACACTTAAGTAGATTTGTTTTACATTCATGTAATGTATATTATATAACCACTATACTTTTTTAAAAGCTAGATAATGTATTGCCTTCTAAAATAAAATTCCTCTGGTAAGGAAATTAAAAATTTTTTTAAAAAATAATCTAGGTATCTAAAACACATTTCTGCTTCCTCAAAATCTGGTAGTAATTAACATAAGAGCTCTTTCAAATGGATACATAGAAATAAAGGTTTAAATCATACAGACATTAAAGAGAAGGCAAAAATAAATAATTGCATGAAGCACTAAGGTCACAAATAAAGTCCTTCAAAACAGAAATGCAGTGATCCTACTCACCCTAATAGATCATTTACTATACTCTGTCGCACCACCTGCTTATTAAAACAACAAAACCCAGAAAATATTAAAAATCATATTTAAAAATTTTTTTAATATATATATTTTATTTCAGAGAGGAAAGGAAAGGGAGAGATAGAAACATCAATGATGATGCCGAACCGGTTTGGCTCAGTGGATAGAGCGTCGGCCTGCGGACTCAAGGGTCCCGGGTTCGATTCCGGTCAAGGGCATGTACCTTGGTTGTGGGCACATCCCCAGTGGGGGGTGTGCAGGAGGCAGCTGATCGATGTTTCTCTCTCATCGATGTTTCTAGCTCTCTATCCCTCTCCCTTCCTCTCTGTAAAAAATCAATAAAATATATTTAAAAAAAAAAAAAAAAAAGAAACATCAATGATGAGAGATAATCACTGATATGCTGCCTCCTGCTCACCCCCTACTGGAGATTGAGCCCACAAACTGGGCGTGTGCCCTGACCGAGAATCAAATCATGACCTCCTGGTTCATAAGTCGACACTCAACCACTAAGCAACACTGGCCAGGCAAATCACAGATTTTTTTAAAAGAGTTAGAAGAGACTCAAAAGACGTATTTGAATCACAAACCCATATTACCACTAGTTAATGTCTATGGAAAAGTTTCTTCAAAGGCACAGTTTCCTTACGTGTACAATGGGGATAGCATTATCAGCCTAGAATTATCATAAGGACTCAAGAAATGAGTTACTTTCTGAACCAAGACTTCTCTCCTATTCTGTACTAGAAAATTAAAGTATATCCCTCACAGATGTACTATTGAATGTGTTTTTCCAATTTTATACCATCCTATCCAAATTCTTTGTCTCTCTACTCCTAATCCTCTTAAGCAGACCAGACAAACTGAAGGTCAACCAAGAGGTTATGTGACTTAACCAAAGTCATATACTTAGGAAACAACAAAGCCAAGAATTTACTTACTCATACATGTACAAAAATTATTTAAGTATTTACCTTTCTACATGCAGGACAAAGCCCATTTTCATCAGTGCGAATTCGATGCCAACAAAATCGGCAAATCTGGTAGCCACAGGTGCAAGGGAAAAAATTGATATCATCTATCTCCAAGGGCTCCATGCAAAGAGGACATTCCACAGGGTCTTCCTTCGCATCAGGACTGCGAGACATCTTCACGTTTATTAAACAGCAGCAAAAGTTTATAATAACTTAAGGGAGAAATAAGTTCAGCACTGATAATTAAAATGTAGAACTTCAAAGACCTGCATGAGAAGAAACAAAATATACTGTTTACTACTGGAAAACATAGGATTTTCAACAGTCAATAATCATTTATTAAAAATCTTAATCAGATCAATCTTTGCTATCATCTCAGAATAGATTTCAGAATGGAATCCTGAAATTTTTTGCAAGTCAAGAGAAAAAACCTGACATTATTAACTTTTTGGGGTTTTTTTTGTGTTGTTGTGTTTTAAATATATTTTTATTGATTTCAGAAAGGAAGGGAGAGAGAGAGAGATAGAAACATCAATGATAAAAGAGAATCATTAATCGGCTTCCTCCTGCACTTTCCCCACTGGGGATTGAGCCTGCAATCGGGGCACGTGCCCTGAACAAGAAAACAAACCATGACCTCCTCATTGGTAGGTTGACACTCAACCACTGAGCCATCCCAGCTGGGCAACTTTTTGAATTTAATTAAAAAACAAAATAACTTTCTTTTTTCTAGACAAAATATTTATTACTAACCTCATAGTAATCATATCACATTTGAGGGGAACAAGTATATATAGAAGCATCTTCGGCATTAAAACACACAGTAAACTGTCTTATCCTTGTCCTAAACACTAGTAATACATAATACTGCCACATAACTAAAGGAGCAAGATATCTAAAATGTATCACAATTTACAAAATAAGCCTAATGAAAAAAAAAAGGCTCAGTCATCCAAAATCACATGTTAATATCAAATCCTTACCAAAGAAAACAAAGGCTAGAGTAATTTAAAAATGCCATGTAATCTAACTGTTTACAATTAAATATGTATAATATGTCAACGAAAACTTCTGGGAGAATAGACACATATAAAACAAACCAACAAAAATTAAATATTGTATTTTAAAAAAATATTTTTATTGATTTCAGAGAGGAAGGGAGAGGGAGAGAGAGAGAGAGACATAGAAATATCAATAATGAGAGAATCATTGATCGCTGACTCCTGCATGCCCCCTACTAGGGATCGAGCCCGCAACCTGGGAATATGCCCTGACCTGGAATCGAACAGTGACCTCCTGTTTCATGGGTTGACACTCAACCACTAAGCCACACCAGCCAGGCAATAATTATCTTTTTAGATTATACAGAGTTGAAAAGTTTAGGTAACAATTTAAATTTAGGTTAAAGCCACTCTTAAAACATTAGGATGGAATCACTATTTTAGGTTAAAAAAATTATAACCTCCAAGATATAACAATGCAATCCCTATCAAAATAACAAAGGTTTGGTTTTGTTTTACATAATTTGACAAAATGATTCTAAAGTTGACATGAAAGAATAAAAATGCATGAGAGTTGCTTTGAAACTTCTGGGGGTGTGCTGGGAGAAATATGGGCATTTGCGCTATCAGATATTGAACTGTACTACAAAGCTACAATAATTTAAATAATTTGATATTGGTACAAATATGAACAAAAGGTCAAAGAAAATAAATTTTAAAATCTAGAAAAAGAACCATAAATTTACAAACTTTAATATTTGATAAAAGTGACATTACAAATCAATATGGCAAGGATGACCAATTAATAAGCAGTAACAGGTCCTAGCTGGTTTGGCTCAGTGGACTGAAGGGGCCTGGGTTCGATTCAGATCAACGGTATATGCCTGGATTGCAGGCTCGATACCCAGTAGGGGGCGTGCAGGAAGCAGCCTATCAATGATTCTCTCTCATCATTGATGTTTCTATCCATCTCTCTCTCTCCCTTCCTCCTGAAGTCAATAAAAATATATTTTAAAAAATAAGCAGTAACAGGATACTGGTTGATGTACTTGAAGAAAAAAAAAAGACAGTATTGCCCGGCTAGTGTGGCCCAGTGATTGAGCATCAACCCATAAACCAGGAGGTCATGGTTTGATTCTTGGTCAGGGAACATGCCCTGATCTCCAGTAGCGGGTGTGCAGGAGGCAGCTGATCAATGATTCTCTATCATCATTGATGTTTCTCTCGCTCCTCTCCCTGAAGTCAATAAAAACATATTTAAAATAAAATAAAAAACAGTTTATTTGTCACACTACCATCAAAATAAATCCCAAATGATCTGCCTAAAGAAATATACATTGAAATAAACTATTAAAGTGCTAGAAGAAAAAAATCATAGAATTTTCCAAATCTTGGGATACAGAAGGTCTTCCTAAGCAAAAACAGAAATTCAGAAGCCCTAAAATAGGGGTGGGCAACCTTTTTGTGAGTGCGTGCCAAAACCAGCAAAATCTCTGACTCAAAATTCTTCTGCGAGCCAACCCTAATTTTTTGAGAACATGTTACGCCTACTTGATATCTCTTAAGGTGTACGTATGTGAAGAACCTTGAAGAAATAATAAAATTCATTCGACAGACAAAAACACAGTATATGATGATGAAAAATACAGTTATTTTTTCATGTATACATGTACACTGATAGTCCGACAGAAAACTTTATGACTCTGTTTGATATTATCAGTGGGACTTTTGCTGCTGCATCACTGATGACAGAGATTTTACATCAGGTTTATATTTCGTGACCTTTAGAGATATGGACGAGCTACTACTTTCATCTGTCAGGCTACTCCTATTACGAGACTTAACAAAATTCATCACTGAGAACAAAGATTCACAAGCATATGTGAATGAAACCAAAACACTGGTCAGATCTAGGAAGGCAGGGAGAGTTAAGGCAGAGGCATAAAAATTGCTCTTCCCCTCTCTCGTCAATCCATGGCTATGGTCTTTAAGATAACTTGTTACGTAAAATTATTTACTTATCTAAGATCCACCTACACTGAATTTATCTGAAAAATAAAAAACTTGATATTAAGAAAAAAATTGTAAATGGAAGATTATAAGAGAGGGTTTTGCGTGCCAGCAAAAGTTACTGGCGTGCCATGTTTGGCACGCGTGCCAGGGGTTGCCCACCCCTGCCCTAAAATAAAGATATATGATCAACTTAGCAACATGAACAAAAAACACATAAAATTAAAGGCAAGTAACAGAGTAAAGGATATATACACTATATGTAATGAAGGGCCAGTGTGCGAAATAATTAAAGATATTGTGTAAAGCAATTTTTAAATGGCAAATAAGTCAAAAGAAAACATGAGAACAGAATATGAGTAGTTCACAAGAATTATAAATGATTACAATATATGAAATGGTGATCAACCTTTTCAGTTTATAAACAGTAGGACAGCATTTTCCCCACCAGCCTGCCAAAGAAGTTACTCTCCCCACAAAGTAGAAATTATCACTGATCTACGTGCCTCTTCCTTAAGAAGAAATGGGAACACAATGAATACCTTGCCTTAAATTGCACAGCTATTTGGTGGTGCAGCCTGGATTCATTCCATGAAGTCAACCCCAGAATCTGTGTTACAAACCACTTCCTTATACCACCTAAGAATCTGTCCTACATATTCACACATGTGCACCAAGTATTCTGATCCGTTTTACAGCATTGTTCATCCAAGTAGAAAACTGCAAACAATCAGTTGGGAAATCATTATGTAAATAATTATATAGTTATAATAAAGTAGATATGTGTGTGTTGTATCAGAAGATGTCTATTATGCAGTGTTTTTTACTATTGAAAAGTAAGTTAGAGACTAACATATTTGATTTGTTTCTCTAAAAAAAATAAAGCACTTGTAAGGTTATACACCAAACTGTTACCATATCACAAAAGACAAAAGGGAGGAAAGTAGACTACTAAGTTATTTTTTTGAAAAATCTGTATTATCTGAATTGTTACAACAAACATCATTTTTGCCATTCAAATAGCCAACTTAAAAAAGAGAAATTACTTTCATTTCATTTAGGAAAATTAAATATGACTTTTGTTAATAATTAGCAGAAAAATGAAATGAAATATCTTCCTATAATTATTTCAAAATAAAAATATTTAAAAACAAAGAAATCGGCCCTGGCTAGTGTGGCTCAGTTGGTTGGGTGTCATCCCATGCACAAGGAGGTTGCCGGTTTGATTCCCAGTCAGGGGCACATGCCAGGGTTGCGGGCTCTATCCCCCGAGTAGGAGGCATGCAGGAGGCAGCCGACTGATGTTGATGTTGTGCTCTCACATCACTGTTTCTCTTTCTCTCCTTTCCTCCCTCTAAAAAACAATCAATAAACTATTCTGAAAGAGAGGAAGGAAGGAAGGAAGGAAGGAAGGAAGGAAGGAAGGAAGGAAGGAAGGAAGGAAAGAAGGAAGGGAGGAAGGAAATATGTATTTATAAACAATTAAGGCATCTTGGTTTGCAGACCCAGTTTTGCCACTATCAGTTTCCTCATATATAAATTGAGAGGTCTAGAGCCAATCTAATGCTCCTCCAACTTGAATATCCAAAAACTTACCTATAGAAAATACAGACTCAAACACTGGTTCTACCAACAGGAAATTAAACTAAAATAATTGAGGGGTGCTGTCTACACTTCTAATATACTTTTGATTATAACATTTTATTTATATAACCACAGCTTATTAGAGTTTTAAGTGAAGTAATTTATGGGATGCTGGAAAGGAAACAATATACGAAGCTTATGAATTGAAAAGCTTTCTAGAAAGTAAATTACTATAAATTAAAAATGACATATTAAGGCTATGCTTTTTAATTGCTCTTTTAGTTTAAAAAAGTTGGGAAGAGGATGAATCTTCCAGTTTAGAGGGATAAAAGGGAAAAAAATAAAGACAAACTAGCAAGAAGTCCCTTAAGATGGTTAACACAAAACCAAATACATTTTGTACACTTCTAGCACCATGGAGAGATGCCATGCAAGCCAGTGGCCAAATGCCATGCATCACACAACTGGTCAAATATAGGAGAGAAATCTGATGTGGTAGAAACACTGGAACACCCAAGTAAAAAAACTGACTTCTGTCTCATCTCTTCCACTAAGTATCTGTATGATTTTGGAAGACACTCAAAAGCTCTAAAACTCAATTTATTCATCTGAAAAAAAACTAAGAGACACAAAATTTAATGGAATTTCAAGTAGAGAGAAATTTCCTTTATGTAACCCCATTGAACTAAGCTTTTAAAATAAACTTTGAAATCAACTCTCTCCCTTCCAAATATCTTTGCCAGGATTTTCATTTAGGGAAGGGTAATTTTTATTACAAAAGCTAGTTAACTAATATTAAAATAAAACAATGATGCCGAAACCAGTTTGGCTCAGTGGATAGAGCGTCGGCCTGCAGACTGAAAGGTCCCGGGTTCGATTCCGGTCAAGGGCATGTACCTGGGTTGCGGGCACATCCCCAGTAGGAGATGTGCAGGAGGCAGCTGATCGATGTTTCTAACTCTCTATCTCTCTCCCTTCCTCTCTGTAAAATATCAATAAAATATATAAAAAAAATAAAAAATAAAAAAAATAATAAAACAATGAGTTGAAACAGTACGACACAGAATACAATAAGGTACAAGACACAGAAATAAAAGATGATTTTAAATGGAAAAAGGGAAGTAAAGCCAATGACTTTCTGGATGAGGTATGAGGGTGATAGCACAGAAGTGATCCATTTTTGATTTGGTAATTAATTTTGCCCAAAAAAATAGTTCCTTTTCACGTATACAATTAATCTTCACAATGACTTGGTAAAAACATACTATCCTATCTAATAATAGAGAATCATGGTAATTAACCGTAACTTCACTACCCTTCCCATTGGCTAATCAGCAAGATATGCAAATTAACTGCCAACCAAGATGGCGGCTGGCAGACAGGCAGCTGAAGCGAACATGAGGCTTGCTTGCTCCAGTGACGGAGAAAGCCAACGTTCCCCGCCTGCCTCCGCCCAGCTCTGAGCTGCTCTCTAAGCAACTATGTTGCAAATATAGAAGCTAAACAATCCCCAGAAACCTGCTTTCAGTCAGCCGGGATCTCAGAGCTGGAGTCACAACAAAGTTTCAAATACAGAAGGTAAACAAAGCCCAGATACCTGCTTTCAGCAGCCGAGGTCTCAGAGCTGGAGCCGAGCCTCAAAGCTAAAGCTGGCTCTGAGCTCCACTGACAGCCATAGAAGGTAAATAAATCCCAGAATAAAAAAAAAAAGAAAAAAAGGAGAGGTTGGGAGCTTCAGTCACCCGCCAGCCTGAAAACGGCCCTCAGCCCCTCACCCAGGCTGGCCAGGCACCCCAGTGGGGACCCCCCACCCTGAAGGGGGTGTGACCAGCTGCAAACAGCCATCATCCCTCACCCAGGCTGGCCAGGCACCCAAGCGGGACCCCCACCCTGATCCGGGACACCCTTCAGGGCAAACCAGCTGGCCCCCACCCGTGCACCAGGCCTCTACCCTATATAGTAAAAGGGTAATATGCCTCCCAGCACCAGGATCAGCGGAGCCACGAGGCCTCCCGAACCCGGGATCAGCGGAGCCGCGAGGCCTCCTGGCCCCTGGAGCAGCGTGACAGGGGGCAGCGCCCAACCCCCCTGATCGCCCTGCAGCTGTGTGTGTGACAGGGGGCTGGGCCACAACCTCCCTATCCGCCCTGCTCTGTTCGTGATAGGGGAAGGCGCCCCAACCCCCTGATCGGCCCTGCTCTGTGCCTGATAGGGGGGAGCTTCCCAACCACCTGATTGGCCCTGTTCTGTGTGTGACAGGGTGCGGCGCCCCAACCCCCCTATGGGCCCGCTCTGTGTGTGATGGGGTGGAGCCGCAACCTCCCCATCGGCCTTGCCCTGAGTGTGACAGGGGGGAGTGCCCCAACCCCCTGATCCGCCCTGCTCTGTGCATGACAGGGGGTGGCACCGCAATCTCCCATCAACCCTGCCTTGAGTGTGACAGGGGGCGGCGCCCCAACCCCCCAATTAGCCCTACCCTGAGCGTGACTGAGGGTGGCATCGCAACCTCCTGATCCGCCCTGCTCTGTGCATGACAGGGTACAGAGCCCCAACCCCCCTGATGGGCCCTACTCTGTGCGTGACAGGGGGCAGCACCCCAACCCCCTGATCGGCCGGTTCTGTATGTGACAGGGGTGGCACCACAACCCCCTGATCCGCCCTGCTCTGTGCGTGACTGGGGGTGGCGCCGCAACCTCCCCATCGACCCTGCCTTGAGTGTGACAGGGGGCGGCGCCCCAACCCCCCAATTGGCCCTACCCTGAGCATGACTGAGGGTGGCATCGCAACCTCCCGATCCACCCTGCTCTGTGCATGACAGGGGGCGGCGCCCCCACTCCCCAATCGGCCCTGCTCTGAGCCCGACCAGGGGCTGTGGGGCAGGCACCTAGAGATTGGTCTTGCCTCTTCCACCCGAGGGGTCCCAGACTGTGAGAGGGCACAAATGGGGCTGAGGGATACCCCCCCCACCCCCCACCCCCGCCAGTGCACAAATTTTTGTGCACCAGGCCTCTCGTCCCCTTATAAAAGACAAGTGAGGCCAAAGGGTGACCCAGCCTTTAAGTAATTGTTAAAGCCACAAATTGGAAGTA
>NW_005871094.1:2161898-2181001 GCF_000147115.1 Myotis lucifugus | reverse complement strand
ATAAAAAGAATGAAATTCTGATACAAGCTACAATATGGATGAGCCTTGAAAACATAATGCTAAATAAAATTAGTCACAAAAAGACAAATATCATGATTCTACTGATAATGAGTCATCTAAAGTAGGCAAATTCATTGACAGAGAAAGTAGACGTTACCAAGGGCTGAGGTCAGGAGAATGAGGAGTTATCATTTAATGGGTTACTTAACAATGATTAGTCTTTTAAAGGAGGACAGGGTTAAAAAGCGGGGGTGGGGGGGTGGAGGCGCACATTTAGCCTCTCTTATCAAGAAAGCTAACTGGTTGTTCTAATCGTATCTAGTAAACAACACATATTATTCCATCTATATAAACAGATTCTAATTTTATTAGTAAAGTTAGATAGTTGGCCAATGAAGGTTTTTGCCCCTCTAACAGTTCTTTTCTTTTTTTTTAATCTTCATTCAGTGATTCAATAAATAGTTATAAAACTCTTACTCTGTTTCAAATTCTAGTCTAGGTCTTTGGAATACATTAGTCAACCATAACAGACAAAAATCTCAGCCCTGCTGCCTAACTTTTAATTGGGCAATTCCAATTTAAATAGGCCAGTTGGGGGAGGAGAGACGGGAAAAAAAATAAAAAATAAAAAATAAATGGGCCAATTGGAGCAGGTTTCAAGAAAAGTTAACATTTAAAGGAGGTACTTGCGTAAGCTGTGCAAATATCTGAGAAAAGAACAGACCCAGGCATGAAGAAGTCAGTCAAGAGGCCCCACAGAGGGGACATGCCTGAAGTGCTTAAAGAATAGGAAATTCAGAGTGGCTGGAGTAGAATAAGTAAGGGAAAGAACAGTTTGAGATAAGGACAGAGATGTGAGGGGTCCAGGATCTTGTAAGGATTCATCATAGGCCACTAGAACAAGTTTGCCTTCCTTTGTGAAATAAAGGAAGAGGGCCAGAGAGTTTTAAACAGAGAAATGGCATAGGTTTGACTTATATTTTCAAAAAATCTCTCTTTGTTCCGCTTGCAGCTTGACAGTAAGGAGTTCTAAGAACCCATTCCCCAGAGAAATGGGTGAAAATTACTTAAAACCAACCATTTAAAGTATCTGGAAATGATCCTAAAGGCCTAAGGCAAATGAAGAAACATTTATTCAAGAAACTCTATTAAAATTCAGGAAAAACAGCAAGACTATATGGTATTTGAACTAAAACCTGTTCTTTCCCTTTCTCCTTCCCTCCCTCTTCTCAGCTCAGTGAAACTGAAACTCCACTCCAGATTGGTGCAGCCAAAATTTAGAGTGCCCTTTCACCATAGCTAAGGGTCAGAAAGCTACCCTGCCAGTAGTGGCAGGACATCAGTACTTCTCATCCTGCCCAAAGCTACCTGACACTAAAGCTAAATTCCAGGTAAGTGCAGCCGAAAGGTGGGGGCTCCCTTCTTTCACCCAACTGCCCACGGGAAAGAAGCCCTATGTTGCTACTGCATGTTGAAAATACTAGGACCTAGACTGCCTTTCACCCAACTACTCTGTAAAGCAGAGCTCCAATACCAGAAAAGGCAAAACAAGAAGACTTGAGGCTACTGCACACCAACCACTCCAGTAAGTGCTCAGTAGAACTGGGGGTATCTGTCACATGGAGTGGAAAGTGTACCACTACCCCACTATCCAACTCCAGAGTCAGCCAGAGCAAGAGATTTTGCCAGGAAGGTGAAGTAGGCTTAAAACAGCTCTGAATCTCTTCCAAAGGAAGATTTCATATGCAATAGAGCAGCGGTTCTCAACCTGTGGGTCGCGACCCCTTTGGGGGTCGAACGACCCTTTCACAGGGGTTGCCTAAGACCATCGGAAAACACATATATAATTACATATTGTTTTTGTGATTAATCACTATGCTTTAATTATGTTCAATTTGTAACAATGAAAATACATCCTGCATATCAGATATTTACATTACGATTCATAACAGTAGCAAAATTACAGTTATGAAGTAGCAACAAAAATAATTTTATGGTTGGGGGTCACCAAAACATGAGGAACTGTATTAAAGGGTCGCGGCATTAGGAAGGTTGAGAACCACTGCACTAGAGTGTAAAGTTCAGGCCTAAAGGCAATCTCAAAACCAAGAAGCTTGTGATGAAGGGCAACTGGGAGGAGATTCAGATACAGGCTAAACTGTAAACCAACTAGTTTGCAGGAGAGAATAAGGAGAATCAGGGAATAACACAGCTAGTATGAGTCCTCCTAGGGTCAGAATAAATTTCAAAGTCTGACCTCAAGAACTATCCCTGCAAGTGAGCTCAAATTTTTTTGGATCAAGTTGAGAAGCAATTTGTGTCCTAGGGCAGTGATGGCGAACCTTTCGAGCTCGGCGTGTCAGCATTTTTGAAAAACCCTAACTTAACTCTGGTGCCATGTCACATATAGAAATTTTTTGATATTTGCAACCATAGTAAAACAAAGACTTATATTTTTGATATTTATTTTATATATTTAAATGCCATTTAACAAAGAAAAATCAACCAAAAAAATGAGTTCGCGTGTCACCTCTGACACGCGTGTCATAGGTTCGCCATCACTGTCCTAGGGCATAGTTGAAAACAAGGAAGCGGTTAGTTGGCAATTAACATCTGGGTGTGGTCAAGGAAAGAGACAGTGGAAGTGGAAGAGAACCCTGCCAAAAACACTGTCATCCTAAGGTGCATGTGGGCATATCCAAGTCTGCACCCTCCAGGATCAATACCAGATGCTTAACACTGCAAAAGGGGAATAGATGTCACTAAATTAATCTAAGCAGTCACTAAACAAATAAGTAAATGACAGTAACAAGCCCTGGGAGGGATGGGAGACCAGTACCCTCAGTTGCTACATAAAATAAAATGTCCAGTTTTCAACCAGAAATTGCAAGCCATGCAAAAAAACAGGAAAGTATAACCCATATACACCAGGAAGAAAGCAGGCAATAGAAACTGCCTGTGAGAGACACCATATGTTGGATTTAACACACAAAGACTTCAAAGGAACCATTTTAAGTATGTTCAAAGAACTAAAAGAAACCATGATTAAAGTAGTAAAGGAATGTACAATAAAAATGTCACATCAAATAGAGAATTTCAATAAAAAGATATTTTTTAAATAAAGAAACAAATGGAAATTGTGGAGTTGGGAAGTATAACAACTGAAATAAAGTCACTAGAGGGGCTCAACAGTATGTTGTAACTGGCAAAAGAATGAACTAGTGAAATAGATGGTGGCAGATTAATAGAGATTATACAGTCCAAAAACAGGAAAAAAGAATAAAGAAAAATGAACAAAGCTTCAGAAATGTAAAACACCATTAAATATATCAACATACACATAATGGGAATACTAAAAGAAAAAATATTTAAAGAAATAATGGCTGTATAAAAATTAACAACTATAGCTACACAAAATACATGAATCTCACAAACATAATGTTGAACAAAGAAAGCAAGAGGAAGAATATAATGTGGTCATATAAATTTTAACAGATAAAAGAAAGCTATATTTTAGGGATGCAGGGAAAATGACAAATATCAGAACAGTGAATGCCTTATGGTGAAAGGGAGAGGGTTATGGACCAAAAGTGCATTGGTGGTAAAGGGGTATTCTGAGGTACCTGAAATGTTCTATATTTTTTCCTTTTTAAATTTTTTTTCAAAGCACTGCCATGACCAAACCCACCTCACTCTCTCAACTAGCTTCATACGTATATGGTGGCAGAGCTGGGATCAAAACCAGGTGTTTTCCAAAGCCAAGGTCCAACCGTGGGAATAGCTGCAGTAACCCATGCCCTATGACAACAAGGAAAAGTCCCCCAAACCTCCAAAACCAGTCTACTCTAAAATTCCCACCTCAGTCCAACTCCCAATACACACACTGGGCAACATTGGGCAAAAAAAAATCCTCTTATTTTCCCCCACATTCTAGCTCTCCACTTTCTGTAACATCTCATCCAACTCAGACCCAAGGCTTGAGAAGTTGATTCATACCTGGAGAAAAAATAAAATTAAAATAACAGGGCAGGTGAGAGAGCCCTTGGGGGAAGCTCTGGAATGACTGTAGAAATTGAGGAAAGAGCAGAGGAAGTGACAACTAGAGATAGGTACAGGCACTCATCCCAATTGAGATGGCTTCAGGATCCCAGGATCTGCCTGGGGCCAGAAAGTATTCCTTTCCCAGTCTGCTCATATCTAAGAAAGAACTGGTCTCTTCTCCACTCTTCCACTCAGCACTAGTGGCCCCCATGGCCTACAGTGTCAAGTCATAGCATCTTAGCCTGGCATAGAAGTGCCTCATTTTCTGTCTCAAGCAAGTGGCTGCAGCAGTCAGAACAAGACAGGAACTAGGCCATAGGCCAGTACCCTTAGGCCCGGGCTCTAAACCAGTAGGACTCCTGGCATGGGTGGAAGCACACAGCAGTAAAAAAGCAGAGAAGGCCATAGAAGAGGAGGAGGGAGAAGGCCCAAACCAGTAGCTTAGAGCTACACAGAGCCAGCTTCTCCAAGGTGAGCAGTTTGGTGAGCCCAAAGCCTTTTTGGCTCCAGACCCTGACACAATCCTCAGACGTCCAAGGGCTCAGGGTGGCATTTCCTGCTCCCTCCTCCAAGCAGGATATGGGTGGCTGGCTGCAGGGCAGGAGTCCTGGAGCAGCACTAAAATACAGGCAGATTCCTAGGGTCCTTTCTGTGGTCATCCTTCCTGTAATGAGGACCAGCTCTCCTGCAGAAGATCCTTTCAATTCCATCTGACTCCCCAGGACCTAGGCTTGGAATGTCTGGGTCTTATTCCTGTCTGGACCATCTCCAAAGTTCAAGGTGGTCAGCAAGCCAACAACATGAGACCCACACCACTTCCTTGTGACTGTCCTAGTCACAGGCACACAGTCAGCTGCCCAAAAGATCTCAAGACGGAGACCCAGTCCTGAGAGATGTCACAGCTTTGAAAGTCAGTCCTGTGAGTGAGAAGGAAGCCTCAAAGACCAGGCCAGAAAGGCCAAGAAGCAGCAGGATCAGAGTGGCACAGACCAGAGGTGGGTGGTGGGCCAGACAGAGATGCAGGTTGTACCATGCCTGGCAGCTGCTCATGGGGAGCCAGAGGGGCCTGGGCCTCCACAGAGAGCCTCCATAGAGAGACCCCTCCCCCCCACCCTCTTGACAAAGGTGAGGTTGGGATCCATGCTCTCCCCACAAACCCTCAGAGGGGATTCCCATGTGCAGTGAAATGTTCTATTTTTAACCTGGAGGGTGGTTATAAAGATGTTTGCTTCATAATAAAACTGTACATGTTTTATATTTTTTCTGAATATATACTTCTTACCTTTTTCAAAGTCTTAATAGAAAGAGATAATAGCTGCAAATTTCCTAGAATGGTAACAAATAACCCCCAGACCCAGAAAGCACACATACCCAAGATCAACAAACCTACCAGACACAAGAGAATAAAAGCACAAAACACTAAAGAATCTTAAAATCAGATATAATGAAAAGGACCCTTCACGCAATGGAATTATAATTATTAGAATTACAGTGGACTTCTTAATGGCAACAACTGAAGCCACAAGGGAATAACATATATTCAAGATACTGAGAGAAAATTACTGTCAACCTACAATTGTGCTCCTAAAAAAGCAGTAACTCTTAATGAGAGTAAAATAATAAAACAGCATTTTTTATGATAACTGAGGTTTTCACATGGACTGGATATTAGATGATATTAAAGAATTATTATTAAGTATGACAGAAGTATTGCATTTATTTTCTTTAAAGCTCTTTTACAGGAGAAATATTCTTAAGTAATTACAGACTTCGTGATGTGATATTTCAGCAGGAAAGGAAGCACAGAATGGGAAAGAGATGAAACTTTCAAAGTGTCCCAAGTGTCCATAACTACAGAAACTGAGGGATGGAAATAACTGGATTTTATTGTACTATTTGGTCTATTTTTGTGCATGCTTAAAAATGTCTATAATACATTTTTTAAATAATTGATAAAATCATAAGGCTAAATTAAAACAAATAAACAAAAATATAGCCTATTTACCAGTAAAAGACCTCCACTAAAGGAATCTGTCAAAATGTTCTTCAGGAAGAAGGAAAATGATCTCAAAAGGACAGTCAGATTAAAGAAGAGATGGTGAGGAAAGAATATGGTAAAAATGCATGTAAACTGAATCACATATTTCTATGTAAAATAATAAAATTTGATGGATTTAACAAGGGTAAAATAAAATGTTAAACAATAACAACAGATAAGGTGGGAGAGCATACTGAATAAACTGCTATAAGGTCCAACTTTGAGAGCAATATGAATGATTCAATTTCAAGGTTAAGTAACCATATATTCCCTATGATCTACTAATTCCACTTCCCTTAATTACCTTAGAGAAACATTTAGTTTCTGCCTTAGTTGCACATTTTTAAAATATATTTTTATTGATCTCAGAGAGGAAGGGGAAGGGAGAGAGAGATAGAACCATCAATGATGAAAGAGAATCATTGATCGACTGCCTCCTGCACACCCCCTACTGGGGATTGAGCCCACAGCCAGGCATGTGCCCTGACAGGGAATTGAACTGTGAACTAACTCCTGGTTCATAGGTTGACACTCAACCACAGAACTACACCAGCTGGGCCAGTTGCACTTTTTTTTTTTAATATATTTTATTGATTTTTTACAGAGAGGAAGGGAGAGGGATAGAGAGTTAGAAACATCGATGAGAGAGAAACATCAATCAGCTGCCTGCCTCCTGCACACTCCCCACTGGGGATGTGCCTGCAACCAAGGTACATGCCCTTGACCGGAATCAAACCTGGAACCCTTCAGGCCAACGCTCTATCCACTGAGCCAAAATGGTTAGGACCCAGTGGCACATTTTAATGAGGAGGCATATACAAATAGTTCCAGCACTGTCTGTAATAGCAAGAAGTCGGAAACCTGCTATCAATAGGAAATGGCAAAATTATGGTATATCAATAAAACAAAATAGTACATACCAGTTTAAAAGACTAACATGGACCTGTACATTCAAACATATTGAGTGAAAAAAACAAATTGCAGGTACTGTGTAACAGTTTTTATATTAAAAGGAAACCATATATTTTCTATATACACAAATATAAACCATAGATATTTGTGCAAAACCACAGAAAAAAATTATAAACAAGCTGGTAATAGTGGTTATATCTATAAAAATAATGAAGGAAATTGAATGACTTGGAAACCTGAGCTTTGACAATAATTATACATTTCTTCTATAATAGAAAATTAATTTTCAAAAATACCTTTTTAAGGATATTAAACTTTGAATCCCCTCAGTGCAAACACTGCATCTTTTGCACCTATTATATTAAGTAAATGTATATTGCAAATCATAGGGTCTCACAACTGAGGGGAGGAGTACATAGAAGACTGATTCAAAGGAAATATACCAAAATAGCAATTTTTCACTTAGTAGGACAGCTATGAGTAGTTTTTCCTTTTACTTTCCTCTACTTTCCAATTTTTAGAAAATGAACATTTACATTTGTAATGGGAAAAACTATTTTAAATTAGTTAAAAATAAAGTACAATTGAAAAATAAGAAGAGAATAAAATGAGATGAAAAAACTTTTGAATTATAATTAGAGAATCCACATCAACCTGTTTCCTATTAGTTCGTGCTCTCTCAGAAGGAGGCTAGGAGTTTTAAAAATCAAAGGCTAAGCCTCTTAGTGTTATTAATAAGATAAAATCAAATTGTACAAAATCAAAGAAGAGACTAATTAGTGTGCTAATTAGTTCTTTGCCATACCTGTACAGGTTGTCACAGGAATTGCCCTAGGCGTTTTCAATTCAGGAAAAAACAAAACAAAAAAAACATAAAAAAACACACATCTCTTTGGGCGGAAAGTGCATGGCGGAAAGGTATGCCTATTTTAACGTTTTTAAGGATTCACTCAGAGACCTATTTGAAATAAATGCATCCAGGCATCAAAAGCTAAAACTCTGCCCGGCCAGTGTGGCTCAGTGATTGAACGTCAACCCATGTACCAAGGAGTCATCAGTTTGATTCCCAGTCAGGGCACATGCCTGGGTTGCGGGCTTGATCTCCAGCAGGGGGCATGCTGGAGATAGACAATCAATGCTGATGTTTCTCATTGATGTTTCTATCTCTCTCTCCCCTCCCTTCCTCTCTCTCTAAAAATTAACAAAACACCTATTTTTTTAAAAAAGCTAAAACCCTACTAGTCACTCTGGACTTAAAAATTAGTCCTTTTAGAGATGCTTCTGTACATTAATTTACAATACACCAATAGTGACAGATAAGATAGAAAAAGAAATCCAAAGAGAAATACTAAACTGAAGTGCAAGGGCAGTCTCACCCTCTTGGTATTTAAAAAAAATAAAAATAAAGAAAATAAAAAAATTATATATATATATATATATATGGTTATTAGCATGGTTACACATGACCTCTTCTTTAGAGGTCACCCAGTCATTTAGATTCTAAATCCCCCTAAATTCTGATCCCAGATCACCTGCTGCCAATCAAATGCTCCTCTTCCACCAAGAGATCAGTTCCAATTAATCTATCCCTAAGTTCTTTCATCCTACTTTGGTCTTTCCACTACACAGCAAACACTGACAAATAAGGAAGGTCATCCTTCCAATTTTTTGGCTGAGTGGACACACTTCAGAATTCCCTGTTACAGTTACAACTAGTTTATTCCCATGAACTAGTCTCAAGCAAAAAAATGTTAAGCTAACTGTATTTCTGTGGAAAGTCTCAAGAAAAAAGAATGTGTCCAAATGTTTTAAACAATAAAACATTTTATAACAAAAGACCATTGTTACATGACATTGGCTCAATTACAGCAGTAAAACATATGTCATCACCCACCTACCAAAAAAAGAATTTGTTTTTAAAAAGCTTTAAATCTATATAGCAATGCAAACCTATTTGATCAACTCAAAAGTTGTATCTCCAATGTGCTTGTATTATTAATCTTTAAATTGCACGTAAGTATACTCTGTACATACTTTAAATAAAAGCCCATGATTAATTACAAGTGAAGCAATTTAGAAAAAACATATTCATTGTTAGCAGCCAAAATGGCCCATTTAAATAATGACATATTTCAAATGGTTTCATGGAATTTAAACCTATAGGTTGAAAGAAATAATATATACATGTAAATTCTGAGGAAGTGAAGGATATTCTGTTTATTCTTAATTGTGGAATGGAAAATATGTTAACTAAATAAGAGGCTCTAAACTAGGGATCAACAAATATTTTTTGTAAAGGGTTATATACTAAACGTTTTACACTTTGTGGGCCATACAGACTTGTAATTACTCAACTCTGATGCTGAAATGCAAAAGCACTTATGACAATACATAAGTAAATATATGGCTGTGTTCCAATAAAACTTTATTTAATACTTTGAAATTTGAATTTCCTTTTTCTCATATCACAAAATATTCCTCTTCTTTTTATTATTTTTCAATCACTTTAAAATATAAATACCATTCTCTTAGACTTCACAAAAGCAGGTAACAGGAACCCCTGCTTCTAAACTAACATAGAAACCTCACAAATTTGAGCATGAGTCTAAGCGTTAGACTTCTTTCAAATCTATTTATTTTAACCTTCTTCCTGAGTAAATCTTTATCTACACTAATAAAAGACAAACATGCAAATTGACCGTACCTTCACTATGCCTTAAGCCACGCCCACCAGCCAATCAGAGCAACTATATGCAAATTAACCCAACCAAGATGGCGGCCGACAGCCACGGAGCTGGAGCAAGCAGGAGGCTTGGTTGCCACAATGATGGAAGAAGCCAAGCTTCCCACCTGCCGCGGCTGGCTCTGAGCTCCACTCAAAGCAACAAAGTTTCCATTATAGAAGGTAAATAAACCCCAGATACCTGCTTTCAGCTGGCCGTGGCCACAGAGCTAGAGCGAGCAGGAGGCTTGGGTTGCCCCTGGCGATGGAGGAAGCCAAGCTTCCCTCCCGCCCGCCCTGGCCAGCTCTGAGCTCCTCTCAAGGCTACAAAGTTTCAATTACAGAAGGTAAATAAATCCCAGAATAAAAAGAAAAAAGAAAAAAAGGAGAGGCTGGGAGCTTCCGTCGCCAGGGGGGCTTAGCCAGCCTGAAAACGGCCCTCAGCCCCTCACCCAGACTGGCCAGGTACCCCAATGGGGACCCCCCACCCTAAAGGGGGTGTGGCCAGCCTGAAAACAGCCATCAGCCCCTCACCCAGGCTGGCCAAACCTCCATGGGGTGAGGGTCCCCACTGGGGGGGGGGGGGCGCGCTTGACCAGCCTGCAAACAGCCATCACCCAGGCTGGCCAGGCACCCCAGCCGGCCCCCACCCATGCACCAGGCCTCTATCCTATATAATAAAAGGGTAATATGCAGAATATGACCCTAACAGCAGAATGACTGAGAATGACTGGTCACTATGACACACACTGACCACCAGGGGGCAGACGCTCAATGCAGGAGCTGCCCCCTGGTGGTCAGTGCGCTCCCACAGGGGGAGCTCTGCTCAGCCACAAGCCAGGCTGACGGCTGCCAGCACAGCGGTGGTGGTGGTGGGAGCCTCTCCCGCCTCAGCAGCGCTAAGGATGTCCGACTGCAGCTTAGGCCTGCTCCCCGCTGGCAAGTGGACATCCCCCAAGGGCTCCTGGGCTGCCAGAGGAACGTCTGACTGCCAGCTTAGGTCCAATCCCCCGGGGAGCGGGCCTAAGCCAGCAGGTGGTTTTCCCCCGAGGGGTCCCAGATCGGGCTGAGGGACCCCCCCCCCCCGACTGCACAAATTTTTGTGCACTGGACCTCTAGTAGTATTATATTAGGCAAATGGTTTCTCTCCACTTTAAGCATTTACTTTTACTGGCCCTGCTGAATTGGCCCTAGCATGCTATGAGACACTACTAGCACAATTTTAGGACATAAAAAAGTCTCTAATTTCACAAACTTGAAGTAAACTGTAGGCACAGGCTTGTTTTCCAATGAGACAAACTTTAGGAAATCCCCTTTTTATTCTGGGATTTATTTACCTTCTATAAAAGTTTTAAGTCTTTGTTTTAGTGACATGTACTGTAAGACAGATATTCTTTCTTTTAAAAATTCTTTGAGCCGAAACCGGTTTGGCTCAGTGGATAGAGCGTCGGCCTGCGGACTGAAAGGTCCCGGGTTCGATTCCGGTCAAGGGCATGTATCTGGGTTGCGGGCACATCCCCAGTGGGAGCTGTGCAGGAGGCAGCTGATCGATGTTTCTCTCTCATCGATGTTTCTAACTCTCTATCTCTCTCCCTTCCTCTCTGTAAAAAATCAATAAAATATATTTTAAAAAATTCTTTGAAATATCACTGGTTTTATCCTTATTTTTTAAATCTTAAGATTTGCTGAAGCTCTTAAAAATCTTTTACTAAAATCCAAAATTGGTAAGAAAAGACAGTGTTACTTTTAAGTACCATCTTCATTATATTTAAAGGTGACCTCTTGGTTCATGGGCTGGTGCTCAACCACTGAGTCCCACCAGTTGAGGACAGTTTTACTTAATACTTTAACATGTATTATTTAGAATGGTATTGGTTTTATTGTAGTGGTCATATAGTAGATAAGTATTTTATGTCAGTATTTCTGAGGTACATTATTTTGTAACTTTCTATGGAGAACCCAGACAGATTGGCCAGAAATCCAAAAAAGACTTAGAGGTACCCCAAACTGCCTGCCCATCTGGCCAGACGGCCATCCCACCTAGTACCAACTACATTTGGCAAATGGGTTCTCCACTTATAATAGTTTGGCTCTTTTGGGCTTTTGTCCAATGTTTTGAATGGCCCATTCCCCGGGCATTTGCTGACGGACCCTCTGTTTCAAGGATCCATGCCAGCCCTGTCGCCAAGGGCCTGAAGTCTTGGGCCTCTAGATGCAGTAACTTTTCTTTAGATTTTTCTAGCCATCTATATAATAAAAGCGTAATATGCTAATTAGACCAGACATCCTTCCGAATGTCCTTCCTTCTAGACAAAGGCCACAGCGGGTGGGGGCCGAGGCAGAGGCCCCCAGCCGTGGCGGTGGTGGCGGGCGAGGTCCAGGGCAAGGCCCGCCTCATCAAGATGGGCACTCTGAAGGTGGCTGCCCAACACTCCTGTGTTCCCCAGTGAGCAAATCTTAAGCAAATCTAAGTCAAAATTCTATCTTTGTGGGTCATCAGCCATCCCAACCCTGGCTCCCCACTAATCTCCCTATGCTAGTTGTGGCTGTTCAACTCCTCTCTTTCCTGAGTAACCCCCTAAACAATCTTTAGGAGGATGCCCTCCCTCAAGTTCTCCCTCCCATTGCCATTACCTGAAGACACCCCCCGCCCCAGGCATGGAACACCCAGTGTCACTCTGCCTCTATCCCAGCCCATCACATAGCTACCCTGTTCACCTCCGCTCAACCCCTTTAACATGCTGTCTCTGGTAAAACCCATAATCTGGGTTTTACTATATATCTAAGCTTCAATGCTTGCAATTCCAATAAAGTATTCAAATGTAAAAAAAAAAAAAAAGGAAAGAAAGAAATTACTGCATAAGTAAGTTTTTCTTAAGGTATAACACAGTTTGAAGCTTTCTTAATTTGGTTTGGAAGAGAGTGTGAATTAGTAGATACTTCTTTGTATACATAATATATCTCATACATCAGATTATTATTGAAGCACTAAGTCATCAAAGATGAATTGGAAACAGCTTAGCTATTAAACTTGCTATCAAAGCAAGTTTTTAATAAATCTGGTTTATTTTCTAAGCTGATGATCTCTGGTTTTAATCAATTAACTTAATTTTAAATAAAAGAACAGGACTTGGTTAGGTGAACCAAGAGTACTGTGTACTTTCTATATATACCAAAGGCTAAGCAACTGCTGACCAGCTGATCGGCCGGTAAGTATGACACGCACTGACCACCAGGGGGCAGATGCTCAACGCAGGAGCTGCCAAGCAACAGCAACTTTGCAGAGTGCCCTCTCGCACTCCGGGACCCCTCAGAAAATGTCGGACTGCTAGTTTCAGCCCGATCCCCACAGGCCAGGCCGAGGGACCCCGCTCATTCCGCAGATGCCCTCCAAGCCCCGGTGCTACCCCAGGGAGGAAGCACGGGAGGTTGGCTCCAGGGCGTGTCCAGCCCATCTTGCCCAGTCCCACCCCACTGGCCACCTTCTAATTAATTTCCTTTCAATGTGCACAAATCCATGCACTGGGCCTCTAGCAAGTAAATAAAACCAGATGAAAAATGCAAAAAGCTTCCTAAAACCCACCTGAGGAAAACTAAGGGAAAGAAGGATCGAAACATCAATTTTTAAGAAGTGTGTGCCCTGACCGGTTTGGCTCAGTGAATAGAGAATCAGCCTGCAGACTGGGGGGACCTGGGTTCGATTCCGGTCAAGGGCACATGCCCGGGTTGCGGGCTCTATACCTAATCAGGGGCATGCGGGAGGCAGCCGATCAATGATTCTCTCTCATCATTGATGTTTCTGTCTCCCTCTCCCTCTCCCTCTCTGAAATCAATAGAAATATATTTTTTATAAAGTGTGTATATTTGGCCCTGGTGGGCGTGGCTCAGTTGATTGGCGCATCATCCCATGAACCAAAAAGGGTGACAGGTTCAATTCCCAATCAGGGCACATACCCAGGTTTTGGGTTTAATCCCCAGTCAGGGCATGTAAAGGATGCAGCCCATCGATGTTTCTCTCTCTCCCTTCCTCTCTCTGTAAAGTCAATTTTTAAAAAATTATTTTTTAAAGTGTGTATATTTGTGTGCATGCATAAAATCTCCAAAGCACTCTCTATATATGCCATACTGACCAGAGCAGTTACTTCACTAAGTAATGCGAATGGTAGTGGGATTCAAGCAAGAGGGACTTTTGCTTTATTTATACAGTTTGATTTTTTCAAAAAAACGCATTACTTGTATAAGTAAAGGTAAATTTAAAAAATTTTAAGAACAAATTTATACAAACACACATACACTTAAAAATAAGCCCTATTACTGCAATACAAAAACCATTGGTTGGGGCAGGTTTATATACTATATTTAAATATCTGGAAAAATAAATTAATGACAAGAAATAAATTCAATTAAAAAAAAACCTAATAGACTAGATATTTAGGCCAAACTCTTACTAATCCCTTAAACACATTTCCATTTCTAGGACTAAGCCTTTCAATTTTTAGTAATTTTTTAAGAAAATACGCTTTTGTTGATTTCAGAGAGAGAAAGGGAAAGGGAGAGAAGGACAGAAACATCAATGATGAGAGAAAATCATTGATTGGCTGCCTCCTGCACACCCCCTACTGGGGATTAAGCCCACAACCTGTGCATGTGCCCTGACCAAAATAGAACTTTGACCTCCTGGTTCATGGGTTGATGCTCAACCATTGAGCTCTATCAGCTAGGCTAGTGATGGCGAACCTATGACACGCGTGTCAAACTCATTTTTTTTGGTTGATTTTTATTAAATGGCATTTAAATATATAAAATAAATATCAAAAATATAAGTCTTTGTTTTACTATGGTTGCAAATATCAAAAAATTTCTATATATGACACGGCACCAGAGTTAAGTTGGGGTTTTTCAAAATGCTGACACACCGAGCTCAAAAGGTTCGCCATCACTGAGCTAGGCAGTAAAGTTTATTTTATTTTTCGCCATCTGTGAATTTTCCAGGGAACTGAAGTTCATCACTTTGAAACAATCCTATTAGGCACCTACTATGTGTCAGATATAGTAGTAAGCACAGTACTAGTCATTGATGATATTGATGATGATGACGACGACTAGTCATTGATGATATTGCTGCTGCTGCTGTTTGATGTTTGGGGGAGAAAAATTAATGACTAATAAATTTATAGACTCAATGACCTTTGCTCTATTTACACAGGCAAATTTCAGGTTCTTCCAGATTTAAAAATACATCAGCTATGTTCTAAACATAGCTGTGCAACTCTGCCTACTCTATACTGCCACAACTTTCCCCATCATCAATGTGAGTCAACATTTTTTTAAAATGCTGGAAAGTTTGAATGTCAAAGAAAAATATAGGCAAGGACAGTATCAAAGGCAAATATATATATATAAAAATAAATTCTGGTGCTTTAACTGAATCATGCACCACACTTGTTCTCATTTCCTTTACATATTTTAAAATCATTTGTGAGCTTGGAAAAATAAAATTGTTACAGATTACTTGATGTGTATACATTAAGATTATATTTTGCATACTTAATTTAATAGATTGAAAGCAAAGGAATAATATATTTTCCCATTCTCAAGCAAACAAGAACTCTACTAGAAATTTTTCCTCAAATTTTATTTATCTCTTCTTTCCCTGAACTTTGGTTTATAATAAACATTGGTGTATTTTCTACTTACCCCTTGTAGCAGAGTAGTATGTAGTTCACTGTATATCACAATCACTTAAAACCCCATGCCTTATTCCTAATATCACACCTTTTTCACCTTTTTAAAATTTACCTTCCGCCCAGAGAAGGGCAATGAGAAAGAAACAAGAACACAGACCAAGGCCTGAGTAATTACAACCTTGTAGAGAGACACCAGGGAAGGAAAAGGATGCATAAGACCATAAAAGACACTTAAAAGACAGGAGAAAAAGAGTATATTCTGGCAGAAGGATAAACTGAATGTTTGCAAAGGGAAGAGAAGGTTTCAAGAATGACTCCCAACATGACTCCCAGGGATGCCTAAGAACATTCATTCATTCATCAAATTATGTCCTGAGTATTTAATATGTACAAGCCACTTTTCTAGGTATGGGGATCACTTGAATAAACATATCCAGAGTTCACAAAATGTAAATTTTTAACTGAGACACATTTTGTATTTAAAGCTTTGAGATTGCAGGATACTGCCTGACCTTTCTCACTTATGTGACCCAAAATATTCTCCTTTTGTTAAAGCTAGTTTGGGTCAAGTTGAATCATCATAAGCAGCTTTATTCATAATAGCCAAAATGAAAACAACCGAAATGCCCATCATCATGTGAATGGATAAACCATGGTATATTCATTCAATACTACTCAGCAATAAAAAGGAACTGCTGATAGATATAACATGGACAAATCTCAGAAGCATTATGCTAAGTACAAGAAACCAGTCACAAAATTATTCCATTTATGTAAAACTAGAGGCCCAGTGCACGAATTCATGGACCACTGGGGTCCCTCGGCCTGGCCTGTGGGATCGGGTCAAAACCGGCTCTTCGACATCCCCCGAGGGGTCTGAGATTTCGAGAGGAAACAGACCAGGCCAAGGGACCCCTACCGGTGCACAACTGGGGCCGGGGAGGGATGCGGGAGATTGGCCAGCCGGGGAGGGACTGCAAGAGGACTCCAGGGTGTGTCCAGCCCATCTCGCTCAGTCCCGATAGACCGGACCCCAGCAGCAAGCTAACCTACTGGTCGGGGAATCTGCCCCCTGGTGGTCAGTGCACGTCATAGCAACTGGTCAACTGGTCGACTGTCTGCCCCTGGTGATCAGTGCACGTCATAGCAAATGGTTGAGCGGCCTTAGCATATCATTAGCATATTACAATTTGATTGGTGGACCAGACAACCGGGCACTTAGCATATTAGGCTTTTATTATAAAGGATCCCATTAATAGCCAAACTAAGCTGTGGTAACAGAATAAGAACAGAGAATGACTCTGGAAGACAGGTATTGAGTAGAAAGGGGAATGAAGGCATTTTCTGGAGTAATTGGAATATTATATATATTGATAGAGGTGAGATACACAAGTGTACATGTTTTTCAAAACTTCATTGAACACTCACTCAGGATTTATATGTCATTGTTTGTAAATCAGACCTCAAATTATTTAAATATCATTTTTAAATCCATAAATAAAATATTAGCTCAGCATATCTGTAGAGTCCTTACAGTTAAGCCTACTCTATTAGAATTTGGTTCCACTGTTCAGCTGGTGGTGAAGACCTGGAGGGAACCAAAGCACCAGTGGAAGGGTGAGGGGAGGGAGGGAAATCTAAATCCTAAAATACTCAAGATGACAGTCCTATATTACAAGTTAACCTTTAGTTAGTGGACTGGGAATAGAGAGAGAGGATTCAGGCTGACAATAAGTCACCATGCATGCAAAAACAAACAGAGACCACTCAAACTACTGAAGAAAGTTAATATTTTAAGGAAAGTTTTACTAGTATAAGTGTCTTTTTAAGACACCTATCTTGTAAAATTCAAGATTCCTAAACTAACAAACAAACAAAAAAAACACCCATGATTAAACTACAGAATGTTTTTATAATTATTTATCATTATGAGAGTTGTGACACATGCATAGAAGCAGCACTTGGAAACTAGTACTAAAATTGTAAATAAATACCTATGAAAGGATCATGTTAAAGACTAATTTTAAAGAGATCTGATTAAATTGTATTTGATGAAGCAAAATCATTGAGAGCTAAACAAATTTAAAGGTAGAAAATAGCCTTGAAAGTAAATTACTGATTGTTCTTTTCCTTCTCTCACTCCATTTATTCAAATCCTGAGTGCACACTGACTTGTATTGTTCATAACTGTATGACTTTATTATATACTAGAGGCCCGGTGCATGAAATTCATGCACGGGGTAGGGGGGCCCTCAGCCCAGCCTGCACCCTCTCCAATGAGGGACCCCTCGGGGGATGTCCAACTGCCTCTCGCAATCCGGGATCGCTGGCTCCTAACCGTTCGCCCACCTGCCTGCCTAATTGCCCCTAACCCCTCTGCCTGCCTGCCTGATCGCCCCTAACCACCTCTGCCTGCCTGCCTGATCACCACTAACTGCTCCCCTACCAGCCTGATAGCCCCTAACTACTCCCCTGCTGGCCTGATCACCCCTAACCGCCTCTGTCTCGCCCTACACCTGGGACCAAAGATTCCCTCCTCCAGCTGGTCGCAGGCACCTGGGACCGGGATCGGCTTCACACAGGCCGGCTACAGCCGCAGGAGACCGTGGGTGGGTGGCTTTTGCCTGGGCCGCAGCCGCAGGCACCCGGGACCATGGGTTGGGTGGCTTGTCCCTCTCCCAGGCCGCAGGCGCAGCCGCTGGTGCCCAGGACTACAGGGCGTGCGGCTTGTCCCTCTCCTGAGGCGCAGCCACTGGCACCCAGGACCACAGGGCAGGGGGCTCGGCCCTCTCCTGGGCCGCAGTCTGGCTGGTCCCCATTCCTCTCTTGTGAGCTTATTTGTGCCTGGATGGTCCCCATCCCTCTTTCCCCAGTGTTTAGTGTCTGAGCCATTATGGCGGGGTGGCATGAGGGTGTGACAACCATTTGCATATTAGCTCTTTATTATATAGGATCATTTTGTCACTCAGCTAGCCTATATGTTAGTGCCTTAAAGGCAGTGTCCCTATACCTAGCAGAGTTGGAAGGCACACTTAACTAGCCAAACA
The DNA here is from genome assembly GCF_000147115.1 of Myotis lucifugus. Lineage (NCBI taxonomy): Eukaryota > Metazoa > Chordata > Mammalia > Chiroptera > Vespertilionidae > Myotis > Myotis lucifugus. The sequence goes on along the minus strand of NW_005871094.1, from coordinate 2,162,554 downwards.
AGATCTTGCTACATATTGTATTAAATATTCCTCACTACAAGCAGGTCATAGAGTATGCATCTCACAGTACTTAAGCAACCTTTCCAAACTAGCCCTAAAACATGATTGGCACCAAAAGAAATTAAAGAGAGAAAAAAAACTTTTAAGTATGCACCTCACATGTTATAAAAAATTCTAAACAGCCCTGACCGGTTAAGCTCAATGGATAGAAGGTCAGCCTGCGGACTGAAAGGTCCCAGGTTCGATTCCAGTCAAGGGCATGTACCTTGGTTGTGGGCACATCCCCAGTAGAAGGTGTGCAGGAAGCAGCTGATCTATGTTTCTCTTTCATCGATGTTTCTAACTCTATCCCTCTCTCTTCCTCTCTGTAAAAAATCAATAAAATATATATTTTTTAAATTCTAAACAAAATAAGAGTTAAAAATCTTTTAGCCTGGTAGGTGTGGCTAAGAGGTTGAGTGTCGACCCATGAATAAGGAGATCACGATTCGACTGCCAGTCAGAGCACATGCCCAGATTTCAGGCTTGATTGCCAGTAGGAGGCAGCCAATCAACAATTCTCTCTCATCACTGATGTTTCTATCTCTCTCTCCCTCTCCCTTTCCCTTCCCTCCCTGAAATTAATAAAAACATACTTTAAAAAAAACCTTTTTTCT
>NW_005871094.1:2158496-2160892 GCF_000147115.1 Myotis lucifugus | reverse complement strand
GGAAAGCAAAATGAAAAAAGAATCCGAAAGTGTGAAGATAGTGTAAGGAGCCTCTGGGACAGCTTTAAGCGGACTAATATCAGAGTCATTGGAGTGCCAGAAGATGAGAGACAGCAAGATATTGAAAACCTATTTCAAGAAATAATGGCAGAAAACTTCCCCCACCTGGAGAAAGAAATGGACTTACAGGTCCAAGAAGCGCAGAGAACCCCAAACAAAAGGAATCCAAAGAGGACCACACCAAGACACATCATCATTAAAATGCCAAGAGCAAAAGACAAAGAGAAAATCTTAAAAGCAGCAAGAGAAAGAGGCTCAATTACCTACAAGGGAATACCCATATGACTGTCAGCTGATTTCTCAACAGAAACGTTGCAGGCCAGAAGGGAATGGCAAGAAATATTCAAAGTGCTGAATACCAAGAACCTACAACCAAGATTACTTTATCCAGCAAAGCTATCATTCAGAATTGAAGGTCAGATAAAGAGCTTCACAGATAAGGAAAAACTAAAGGAGTTCATCACCGCCAAACCAGTATTATATGAAATGCTGAAAGGTATCCTTTAAGAAGAGGAAGAAGAAGAAAAAGGTAAAGATACAAATTAGGAACAACAAATATGCATCTATCAACAAATGAATCTAAGAATCAAGTGAATAAATAACCTGATGTACAGAATGAACTGGTGACTATAATGAATCAGGGACATAGAAAGGGAATGGACTGACTATTCTTGGGGGAAAAGGGGTGTGGGAGATGCGGGAAGTGACTGGACAAAAATCATGCACCTATGGATGAACTCAGTGGGTGGGGAGTGAGGGTGGAGGGTGGGGTGGGAGCTGGAAGGAGGGGAGTTATGGGGGGAAAAAAGAGGAACAAATGTAATAATCTGAACAATAAAGATTTTAAAAAAAAATAAAATAAAAAAAATAAAAAAAAGAGTGATGAACCTGCCTTACAACCATGTTTTAATAAAATTATTGATTTGGAGGTTTTAATAAGAGTCATAAAAGTGCCATAAGTGGAAAAGTACATAAAAATATTCACTTAACCTATTAAAGTGTTCCTTGTCTTCTAACAAATGAACTGGTGAAATGCTTAATTTAAAAGATTAGTTTAAAAGATTTCTAAATTTATCATAGTTAAATTGCTTACAGCTTTAAGACTATATTTAAAAACAGTAAGGCCACATGGCGTGGCTCAGTGGTTGAGCATTGACCTATGAACCAGGAGGTCATGGTTCAATTCACAGTTATGAGGGTTGCAGGCTCAGCCCCCCAGGAGGAGGTGTGCAGGAGGCAGTCAATCAATGATTCTCTCTCACCATTGATGTTTCTGTCTCTCTCAACCTTCTTCTCTGAAATCAATAAAAATATCCTATCTAATAAAAGAGAAACATGCAAATTGACCATACCCCCGAACGCTTCCCATTGGCTAATCAGCAGGATATGCAAATTAACTGCCAACCAAAATGGTGGCCGGCAGCCAGGCAGCTGAAGCGAACAGGAGGCTTGCTTGCTCCAGTGACGGAGGAAGCCAAAGTTCCCCGCGTGCCGCTGCTGGGCTCTGAGCTTGCACTCTAAGAAACTATGTTACAAATATAGAAGCTAAACAAAACCCAGAAACCTGCTTTCAGCCTGCCGTGCTTCAGCCAGCAGGACAGCAACATTGTTTCAATTATAGAACAAACCCAGATCCCTGTTTTCAGCAGCCGAGGTCTCAGAGCTGGAGCCGAGCTTCAGAGCGAAAGCCAGCTCTCAGCTCCAGTGACAGCCGTAGAAGGTAAATAATTCCCAGAATAAAAAAAAAAGAAAAAAAGAAGAAGTTGGGAGCTTCAGTCGCCTGCCAGCCTGAAAACAGCCCTCAGCCCCTCACCCAGACTGGCCAGGCACCCCAGTGGGGACCCCCACCCTGAAGCAACAAGATGGCAGCTAATTTGCATACTGAAGGCGGGCGGCAGCGGGCAAGGCTGTTCGTGGTCTGGGACCCGGATCTGTGACCCTGCCGGGCGGAGGGCAACACGAGAGGCTGTCCGTGGTCCAGGACCCGATCCGTGACCCTGCCGGCGGGGGCAGCGCGGGAGACTGTCCGCGGTCCGGGACCCGATCTGTGACCCTGCCGGGCGGGGGCAGTGCTTAAGGCTGTCGGCGGTCTGGGCCCGGATCCGTGACCTGGCGGGCGGGGGGCAGTGCTTGAGGCTGTCAGTGGTCTGGGACCCAAAATCCATGTCCTGGTGGGCGGGGGGCAGTGCTTGAGGCTGTCTGCGGTCCCGGGACCTGGATCTGTGACCCTGCCGGCGGGGGGCAGCGCTTGAGGCTTTCGGCGGTCTGGACCCGGATCCGTGACCTGGCAGGCGGTGCGGCAGCGGCCAAGGATGTCTGCGGTCCGGGGACCCGGA
>NW_005871094.1:2150677-2158336 GCF_000147115.1 Myotis lucifugus | reverse complement strand
CCCAGTCACTCTGGGCAGGTGAGCAGCACAGAGAGCCTCTGGACAGGGGAGGCAGGCCGGCGGAGGGCGGCCTATACTACCCACATGGCAGTGGTGACAGCTGTGAGCGCGCCAAGCGGAGCTGCAGGCTGAGCTAAAGTAGCGCCTGCAGGTCATCAGTGCCCAGGAGGTGCTGCGCAAGATCCGCCTTCTGGCCCAGAAGGTGCAGGATCGCAGGGACAGCCACCGTGGCGGGCCCAGACTGACGTCCTCCTGGCCGCACCACAGGGGTTTGCGGATCTGCAAAGCCAGAGAACTCCGGTGTGCACATCCCCCCCTGACGTGTGAACATCCCCCAGCACACTGTCACCCTCCCACGCCTGCAACAGTTGCAAACCAAGGTGTGCACAAGTTCCCCCCTCCTCTCCACCACACTTCCATCAACCCAGCATGCCTAACACCCCTACAGGATGTGCACACATCCCCTCTGATGCGCTCACGTCCTTTGGAGAGTGTCTGGGTGTTCTGGGTGCTGAGGTGGGCGCCTGTGAGATGACAGTGAGAGGGGGGAGTGGTGATGCTCTGTTCCCACGGAGGCCAGTGCAGCTACAAGATCACCTCTAGGGGGTTAATGCAGGTGCTGAGGCGGGAGCAGATGCAGACAGACACACCTGGTGGGCGCGGGCGGCCCTCGCTGAGGTGCCTTAGGTCAGCGTTCAAGATCAAGAACCCAGCAGCAGAGAGGAATTCCGTCCTCTCAGTGAAACAGTGGGATAGTCGGGGCGACTGTAGAGGAGGAATGTGCACTTTGGGTGCCAGTACCCATGAGCGAAGCGCTGCCCTGACTGAGCCTCACTTGCTTGGGGCCTAGCGCACTCCTGCCGGGGAGCGGGTGACAGGACGTGCTTTTCCAAATTAATGAGAGAAAACGTTAATTCTCCTGCTGCCCACGAAGGTGGAAAGTGAAGTGGGGAGACATGTGGGGAGTGAGCGAGGTTCCCTGTCTGAGGGTTCCAAATCTACTGTTGGTTTCTTTCACCGCTGACTAGAGATATACAGGGTGTCCCCACAAAATGTATACATACTTTGAATACCTACTAATTCCAATGGTTTTAAGCATAAGAAAGGAACAACAATGGAGCTGTTATCTGTTAAAAGTGTGGGCACAAACAGGCAGTTGGACATTCCCTGAGGGGTCTCAGATTGGAGAGGGTCAGCTTCATAAAAATGAACTTGAAAATGCTCCCTCTATTCTTTTTTAAGACTCTGAAAAATTGGCATTAATTCTTTAATTCTTTTTTTTTAACCCTTTGCACTCCGCTGTCCCCTCTCAGGGGACATCGGAATTCTAGCATATCACTCGGATGTCCCCTCTCAGGGGACATTGCAGTTTATTAGTGATTACGGGGAATTGAGTTATTTCAACGCAACTTTTTGAGACATGCATGTTTCCCTGAAGTTTTATCTTGAAATGGCACAAGAAATTAAATCAAAATATCGTAAAATTACTAAGATATATACAAGAAATGTCAGCGGGTTTTGTGTCGGATTAAACAATAAACTACATATTCCCGATGTGGGACAAAGAAAACGGGACTGCATTGTGTGTTCTAACAGGAAAACACCTGGTGGCAGGCGTCAAACCACTTATTACTGTCAAACATGCACTAATCAGCCTGCAATGCATATTGGGGAGTGTTACAAAACTTATCATACTGTACAAAATTATAAACAATAAAATATTGTTTTTTTTGCAAATATACATTCCTCGATGTCACCCAATTCATATAAGTCCAATATCATTATAATACATTACTTGGTTCCAAAATTATACTAAATAATACGAGGGTCTGTAAATGCACGTTTCCGCCGCAAAGTAGCGTCGAGTAGCTGGTAGCCAATGTCCAGAATGGTTCGGAGTGCAAAGGGTTAATTTAAAAAAACAGTAAGGAAAAGTTGGGCTACACTACTATTTTTGGCTGACTAAAAAATAAAGAGAAACTATTAAAACATGACAAAAAATAGTTTTTATTCACTCCCCTGCAAAATATATTGTGGCATTACTAACTTGGCAAAGAAATAAACAGTTAGTTTTTTAATTGACTGAACTGAGCAGACATACAGAGAGATTTAAGCACAGTGACTGTCAAACTGCAGGATTAAAGTAGCATATTATTCTATTCACAGGCTAGGGGAACATAAGACAAAAGAACTCCTCTGTTCCAAGAGTACAATAGTACTCTATGACTTTTCTTCCAGGAATACTCTATTTCTAATAACCAATCTTAATTATTAAATAGGTTTTGATTCAAAGCATTAATGTAGTGAATAGCAAGTAGCATAATCAAAAGCTCTGGTTAAGAGTTAACATTTTCCAATCGTGCTGCTGATTTGTTGTTCCTATTAAATTTCTATACAAAAAAATTAAAATGTAAATTAAAGCAACTCCAAGAGACAATTTTACTCCTAGCTACCTAAGTAAACATTTAAAAATAGTGATAACTAACTCTAAAGAAAAAAATTGAAAACTGAGTTGCTTATACTGTGCTGATGGCATTATAAATTGGTTCAATTCTTTTGAAAATCTATACTATGCAAAATTCATAATGATGGCATTATCCTCTGCTCCAATAATTTCATTATTAGAAATACAGCTTAAGCAAATAATTTAACTAAAAGCAATGTAAGGTATTTCAACTTGTCTGGCTAGCACTTGAGAGTACAGTTAATACAATTTATCAGTCAATTTAAACAAGCTGAGGTCTGGTTTAAATCAGTATGAAGATCTATATTAAGACACCCAAATTGCCTTGCTGTACTACACAGGTATTACAAAAGACAACTACAGAACAAAATTTTACCAAAGATATGAATAAGTCACTTGCAAACAGACTACTTCATTTTAAAATCTCATCACTGGAACAGGAAGCCTCCAAAATAAAGAAGGCCAACCAGTACTTTTAGGGTGAAGGCAATTGAAAAGCAAAAGAATTGAAAGAAGAATTCTGAGACTCACTGAATGTGACATTAGTGTTTGCAGTCTTATAATATTAAAGAGAAATGCTTACCATTTTCTCACAGATTAGCTAAAAAATGAAACATCAGTCTTTTTGCCAAACTATAATATAAATGCACAGTTAATCAACAAAATTGGCAGACCATGACTAAAACTGCAAAAAATATGCTGCTGTCTAAAAACTGATGAGTCAACTTTTCTAAACAAAATTTCAGTGTGCAATATGTAGACAAACTGAATTTGGTAGAAGTTCAAATAAAAACTAATAAATACCAAAGCTATAATCTGTAAACTTAATTAAAAACAAAATCTAATCAAATTAAAAATGTTCATTCTAGATGTAAAAGGAAAAGAATCGATCTTAGTAAAAATAATGAGTAAAAAAATACTGGAAAAAGAAAGTCTGAAAAAGTTTAATGTTATGATGTGGATAACTAACCAATAAACTTAAATGATTTAATGTAATTTTCCACAGACGATAATCTGATTAAAATTCATTAATGTTGGCATGACTGATTAAAATGCTTGTATTCCTAATACCCTTAGAGCAGGAGTGGAGAGCCTTTCTTTCTGTCATAGGGTCACTTGGATATTTAGAACATCATTCTTAGGCCATACAAAATTATCAACTTAAAAATTAGCCTGCTATATTTGGTGAAACATTTAATTAACTCACCCTTAATGCCTTAGCAGGGCCAGACCAAATATTTTGAGGGCCTCATACAGTCAGCGGGCAGGATATGCACCACCCCTGCCTTAGAGGATAAATATCTCTACTGGATCAAAATCACACTCAGTTATAAAGGCAACCTAGCCCAGCCATTGTGGCTCAGTGATGGATTGTCAACCTATGAACCAGGAGGTCACAGTTCAATTCCCAGTCAGGGTACATGCCCAGGTTGTGGGCTCCATCCCCAGTAGGAGGTGTGCAGAAGGCAGCCGATCAATGATTCTCTCTCATCTTTGATGTTCCTATCTCTCCCTCTCCCTTCCTCTCTAAAATCAATTTTTAGGAGAATCAAAGATGGCGGCATAGGTAAACACCGGAGTTTGCTGCCTCGAACAACCACTTCAAAAATACAACTAAAAGTCGGAGCGGACATCAACCAGAACCACGGGAAGGCTGGCTGAGGAGAGTCTCTTCAACTAGAAGCAAAAACAACAGCATTCCGACGCTCAGCGGAGGCGCAGTGTGGAAAACTTAAAGGTACGGCGGTGCGGTGGTGAGGGTGCGCGCGCAAAGCGGGCTGGCGGCTGAGGGCGCGATTGTCGTTTTCAATCAGGAGTGAGTCTCAGACTCTGGGCTACAGATCCGGGCGAGTCTCTAGGGACCCAGACTCAAACGGGAGAAGCGGGACTGTCTGGCTACGGCCCCTCCGAGGTTTGCAGCGGTTGTGGGGACAGAGAGGCAGAGACCCGGGAGACGGACTGAGAGCGGCCATAGCTGCTCCCTCCCCCCGCCCTGTTGAGCCCGCCCCGCCCAGGCCCTGCGCAGAGCCATTTGCCGACCGCCTCAGGCAAAGGCTGGAATAGCGCCTCCCCAGAAGACAGACGTTTTCCACAGCTGATTCCTACAGCCAGTCGGCCTGGTGGTCAAACCCCTCTAGTGTTAACTACAACAATTAAGGCTTGGCTAGAACAAGACTGCGCACAGAGACCACAAGGGGGTGCACCAAGAAAGCATATAAGATGCGGAGACAAAAAAACATGACAGAAATGGAGGATATGGAGCTAAGAATCGCAATTTTGAGGGCTTGCCATAAATTTGTGCAGAGCCTCACGAAAACTAATGAGACCCTCGATGCTACGATAAAGAAATTAGAAAGTAAGCATACACGGACTGAAATAAAGAATATTATACCCAATAGCAGACCAGAGGAGCACAAGACTCAAACCAAAGATTCGACAAAAAACACCCAATTGGAAAAGCAAAATGAAAAAAGAATCCGAAAGTGTGAAGATAGTGTAAGGAGCCTCTGGGACAGCTTTAAGCGGTCTAATATCAGAATTATTGGAGTACCAGAAGATGAGAGACAGCAAGATATTGAAAACCTATTTCAAGAAATAATGGCAGAAAACTTCCCCCACCTGGAGAAAGAAATGGACTTACAGGTCCAAGAAGCGCAGAGAACCCCAAACAAAAGGAATCCAAAGAGGACCACACCAAGACACATCATCATTAAAATGCCAAGAGCAAAAGACAAAGAGAAAATCTTAAAAGCAGCAAGAGAAAGAGGCTCAATTACCTACAAGGGAATACCCATACGACTGTCAGCTGATTTCTCAACAGAAACTTTGCAGGCCAGAAGGGAATGGCAAGAAATATTCAAAGTGCTGAATACCAAGAACCTACAATCAAGATTACTTTATCCAGCAAAGCTATCATTCAGAATTGAAGGTCAGATAAAGAGCTTCACAGATAAGGAAAAACTAAAGGAGTTCATCACCGCCAAACCAGTATTATATGAAATGCTGAAAGGTATCCTTTAAGAAGAGGAAGAAGAAGAAAAAGGGAAAGATACAAATTATGAACAACAAATATGCATCTATCAACAAATGAATCTAAGAATCAAGTGAATAAATAACCTGATGTACAGAATGAACTGGTGATTATAATGAATCAGGGACATAGAAAGGGAATGGACTGACTATTCTTGGGGGAAAAGGGGTGTGGGAGATGCAGGAAGTGACTGGACAAAAATCATGCACCTATGGATGAACTCAGTGGGTGGGGAGTGAGGGTGGAGGGTGGGGTGGGAGCTGGAAGGAGGGGAGTTATGGGGGGAAAAAAGAGGAACAAATGTAATAATCTGAACAATAAAGATTTAATAAAAAAAATAAATAAATAAAATAAAATAAAATAAAATCAATTTTTAAAAAAAAAGGATAAACTACTGTCCTGGCCAGTGTTGTTCAGTGGTTAGAATATCGACCTGCATGCCAAAGCTCAAAGGTTCGATTCCTGGCCAAGGGCACATACCTGCGTTGCCGGGTGTGGGAGGCAACAGTCAATGTGCCTCTCTCACATCGATGTCTGTCTTTCTCTCTCTCCCCCACCCCTTCCACTCTCCTTAAAAATAAAAAAATTAATGGTAAAAATGTCCTCAAGTGAAGATTAACAAGAACAAAAGGTAAACTCTTGCTCTATGTAGAACTGTAGATCATCAAAAATTGGGAAATATTCAGATGTCCAATGGGGGAAAGTTTTCCTACCCAAGGAGGCCAACACCTTACCACCTTCAACCCACTAGGAAGCTTTGAGAGTGACAGATATGAACCCATGAAGAAAAAAGAGACTTTACACGCAACTCACAAGATCAGCCATCAATCCAATCAACGTAGAAACATTCCCACCAGAAACATAATGAAATATTAAGTACCACTAAAAATGATAACTTTAAGTTTATTTTTTATCACTATAGACAACTAGAAAACACTAATGTTACTGTAAGTAAACTAATACCAAAAAAAAAAAAAAAAAAATGTAAGAGGAAGTCCAAGATGACAGCAGCATAGGAGGACACTGAATTTGCCCCCTCCCATGACCAAACTCAAGTATACACATATACAGAGAGCAAGTACTCCCATGAGACAAATAATTAATATTTATCCTTCTTAAACTATTTTTTAAAATGTCACCCCAATACACCAGGATTGGGAGTTCCATCCCTGGTCAGGATACATACAGGAATCAACCAATGAATGCATAAATGAGACAACAAACTGATCTCTCTCTCTCTCTCTCTCTCTCTCAAGCTCTCAAATCAATTTAACTTCTTTGCAAAACAATACATAAAAAAAGGAAAAAAAAACTCATTTTATGAAACCAGCATTACTCTAATACCAAAACCAGACAAAGACATTAAAAAAAAAGAAAATTACCAGCCAATAATTCTTCAACATAGATGCAAAAATCCATTCAACAATATATCAAAAGGATTATACACTATGACCAAGTAGGATTAATCCCAGGGATGCAAGAATGGTTCAACATCTGTAAATCAATCAATTTGATACATTACACTAACAAAATAAAGCATAAAACCATATGATCATCTCAAAAGATGCAGAAAAAACATTTGACAAAATTCAACATCCTTCTATGATAAAAACTCTCAACAGACTGGACATAGAAGGAACATATCTAAAAAAATTATTGCTATTTATGACAAACTGACAGCTAATATACTCAATGGTGAAAAACAAAAAGAAACAAGAATGTCCACTATTCACCACTTCTATTCAAGATAGTATTGGAAGTCCTAGCCACAGCAATCCGACAAGAGAAAGAAATAAAAGGCACTTGAGTCTGAAAGAAGTAAACTCTCATTAGAGACTAGAATTTTCGTGCACTTGGGGGTCCCTCAGCCTGGCCTACACCCTCTCACAGTCCAGGAGCCCTCAGGGGATGTCCTAAGCCACAGCCTGGCCTCCCTCTGTGGGAAGCAACCAAGGCGAGCTGATCAGGGGACAGCGCCGCCAAGCGAGCAGCCTGCCCCATCCCCCCATTGCCCCTCTGCCGCTGCTGGTCACCGCCGCCCCTCCCCCCATCACCATCCCCTCCCTCTGCCTGCTGGCTTGTGCCTTGGCTGGCCTGGTGCCGCCTGCTCAACAGCCCCACCCCCGCCAACCGGTTGTTCTGCTGATCAGTCAATTTGCATATT
>NW_005871094.1:2084755-2150427 GCF_000147115.1 Myotis lucifugus | reverse complement strand
AACTGAACAAGATTCAATAGAAAGATATACCTTACTCATGGATTGGAAGAATTAATATTGTTAAAACATCCTTCTTACCTAAAGCAATATATAGATTCAATGCAAAATCTACTCAGATACCAATGGCATTCTTCTCAGAATTAAACAACTATTCCTAAAATTTATATGGTACCACAAAAGACCCCAAATAGTCAAAGAAATCTTGAAAAAGAAAAATTGAGAAGTATCACACTCCCCAATGTCAAACTATACTATAAAGCTACAAAAATCAAAACTGTGGTACTCAGCCCTGGCTAGTTTGGCTCAGTGGATAGAGCGTCGGCCTGTGGACTGAAGGGTCCCAGGTTCGATTCCAGTCAAGGGCACATGCCCAGGTTGCGGGCTCAATCCCCAATAGGGGGCGTGCAGGAGGCAGCCAATCAATGATTCTCTCTCATCACTGATGTTCTCTCTCTCTCTTCCGCTCTGAAATCAATAAAATACATATATTTTTTAATTTAAAAAAAACTGTGGTACTCACATGAAAATAGATATATAAATCAATAGAATGAATTGGGAACCCAGAAATAAATCCACAATTATGTAATCAATTAAACTACATAGAAGACAAGGATATACAATAGGGATAAATACAGTCTCTCTGAAGAAATGGTGTTGGGAAAACTGGACAGATACATGCAAAGAAAATGATGTTGGACACTTTCTCCCACCATAGTATACAAAAATAAATTCAAAATGGATTAAAGATTTAAATATAAGACCTAAACCATAAAACTCCTAGAAGAAAATATAAGCAGAAAACTCTTTCACATTGCTCTCAGTAATATTTTTTTAATAGTCTCTCCTTGGACAAGGAGAATAAAAGAAAAATAAACAAATGGGACTACATCAGACTAAAAAAATTTGCACAGGAAAGAAAACTATCAACAAAACAAAAGATAACCTACTGAATGGAAGAAGATATTCACCAATGATACATCTGATAAGGGGCTAATATCCAAAATACATAAAGAACTCATACAACTTAACACCAAAAAGACAAACAATTCAATTAAAAAATGGGAAGAGCCCAGCCAGCGTGGCTCAGTGGTTGAGCATCGACCTATGAATCAAGAGGTCACGGTTGATTCCTGGTCAGGTCAGAGCACACGCCTGGGTTGTGGGCTCTATTCTCAGTATGGGGCAAGAAGGAGGCGGCCGATCAATGGTTGTCTCTCATCACTGATGTTTCTATCTCTTTCTCCTCCTTTCCTCTCTGAAATCAATAAAAATTTTTTTTTAAAAATGGGCAGAGAACCTGAATAGACATTTTTCCAGAAGACATAAGGATGGTCAAGAGGCATATGAAAAGATGCTCTACATCACTAATCATCAGGAAAATTCAAATCAAAACCAAAATGAGATAACACCTCACACCTGTCAGAACGGCTATCATCAATAAGTCAACAAACAACAAATGTTGGAGAGGATGTGGAAAAAAGGAAACCCTCATACACTGTTGCTAGAATTGTAAATTGGTGCAGCCACTACGGAAACCAGTATGAAGATTCCTCAAACAACTAAAAATAGAGCTGCTATAAAATCCAGCAATTCCACTTCTGAGTATTTATCCAAAGAAAACAAAAACACTATATCAAAAAGATATATGCACCCCTATATTCATTGCAGCATTACTAGTCATAGGCAAGATATGAAAGCAACCCTAGATGTCCATCAATAGACGAATGAATAAAGATGATGTTGCATGTATATATAGGATGAAACAAAAGGTTTACAGTTGTTCATATGAAAAATACAATAATTCAGAAGTAATAATACAAGAATAAACTGTTTCTGTACTCACAACTGTAAACCTATTTTTGCCTCACCGTGTATGTGTGTGTATAATATTGTGTAATATAAGATTAAAAGAAAACACAGTAAAACAAACTTCTTAACAGTAGTTAACTTTGAGAGAATTCTACAAGTCATTTTCACATGTTCTACAATGAATATATGCTATATTAGAGGCCCGGTGCACAAAATTCAGCCCAGCCTGCACCCTCTCCAATTCAGGACCCCTCAGGGGATGTCTGAATGCCGGTTCAGGCTCAATCCCCAGGATCGGGCCTAAACTGACAGTCAGACATCCCTCTCACAATCCTGGACCACTGGCTCCTAATTGCTCACCTGCCTGCCTGCCTAGTTGCCCCTAACTGCCTCCCCCTCCTGCTGGCCAGATGGCCCCTAATTGCCCCCCTACAGGCCTAGTCACTCCTAACTGCCCCCCCACCAGCCTGATCACTCCTTGCCTCCCCGCTGCCGGCCTGGTCGCCCCCAACTGGCCCCCTATGCTGGCCTGGTTGCCCCTAACTGCCCCCCCTGCCAGCCTGGTCGCCCCTCATGGCCCCCGTGCCAGCCTGGTCGCCCCACGCAGCCTGCTGTTCAATTGTTTGGTCATCCCTCACTAACCCCCTGCCGGCCTGGTCGCCCCACGCAGCCTGCTTGTTCAGTCATTTGGTCGTCCCTCACTAACTCCCCTGCCAGCCTAGTCACCCCACGCAGCCTGCTTGTTCAGTCATTTGGTCATCCCTCACTAACCCCCCTGCTGGCCTGGTCGTAGGCAGCAATCTTGTGAGGGTGTGTCGGTTAATTTGCATATTACCTCTTTATTATATAGGATATTTCTTTATTTTACTCATTAAAAATGATCAAAATTAAAACACAATAAGAGTAACTATTAACTTTGTTTCCATCTTTCACAGCCTAATGACAATCACTGTAAATAATTCTAATGTACTCTTTTAGATATATTGACTATGTATATATAAGCATATACTTATGAATATCTTTTTAAATTGAAAATGAAAAGGACTGTGCACATTGTTTTGAACTTGTCCTATTTTACTTAATATACACTAGAAATCTTTTTATCCTATCACCTATATCACTACTTCATTCTTCTTCAGAGCTGCAGCATATTTCCATCATACAGATGTGCACGTAATTTAACAAGACTACTGACATAAATTTCTGTGCTTTCCTGACTTTTGATATCACAATATTACAATGCACACCCTTTAACATGTGTTTCTGTGTGTTAGTACATCAGAAACAAACCAATTCTCAAAAATTCATTCTGCAGAATTCACTTATTTACATATTCATCTCAAGGACTGAACAAATCAGACACATGGCCCTACAATATATTTGTGTTAAATACATGTTAGATTTATAGTGAAATAATGATTACTAATTGTGAAATGTTTTTCTGAATATTAAATATATTTATAAAACTCAACCAAGCTATGACCTTTAGTGTAGAACAAGTTGAAACTTCTTTAAAATAATGACAAAAGGAAAATTATCAGCAAATCTCATTGAAAACTCTTAAAACATTAAAATCACTCCATCCAACATAAATAGCTGTAAATTTTAGTCAAAAACATTTTAAAAAAGGTTGACAGATACACTTGAAAAGTGACCCAAAAAATCCTAAAAATACCAAAATGCTAGAAAGAAAAAAAACTTTTGAAAAAATTGTAAAGATATCAGAAAATGCTGGAAAAAACCATTTTTAGAAAGACTAATGATATCAGAGTAAGCTAAAAAATTATCCCATGACATAATGCAATTTTGTCCATGTGCATTAGAGAAATATTTTCCTGAATATATTGATACAAAGAATTGGTAAATTTGACTAGCCTATAGATTAATTGACCTAGAGCCAGTATATCTGTAGAACAAATTCCTAGAAATGAAATTGCTGGATCAAACATGGTATGTGCAATTTTTAGTTTTGACAACATTGCCAAATTGTACTTTAAAAAGTTGCACCAATCTACATTCTCATTAAAATCTATTAGAATCAAACATTTTATTCCTTATGAATCTAAAATGTAAATACTGGGCTCTCTCAGGTCCTCGTTCCCAAGATGACCAAGAAAAGAAGGAATAATTATCGTGCCAAAAAAGGCCGAGGCCATATGCAGCCTATTCGTTGCACCAACTGTGCCCAGTGCATGCCCAAGGACAAGGCCATTAAGAAGTTTGTCATTCGAAAAATAGTAGAGGCCACAGCTGTTAGGGACATCTCCGAAGCAAGTGTCTTCGACGCCTATGTGTTTCCCAAGCTGTATGTGAAGCTGCATTACTGTGTGAGCTGTGCCATTCACAGCAAGGTAGTCAGAAATCGTTCTCATGAAGAGAACACTCCCACCCTGATTTAGACCTGTGGGTGCTGCCCCACGACCTCCACCAAAGCCCATGTAAGGAGCTAAGTCTTTAAGGAGTGAAGAAAAGTTCTCTGGGGGGAAAATAAATGCAAATTGTACTTCAAAAAAATAAAATGTAAATACTGGAATCAGTTATTTTAAATTTGCGCTTTTAAAAATTTGAGCGTGTATGTACTTTATAATGGAATAAAGTCCTTTAAACTAATTAAATTATGAAAAAGCATAAAAGTATTTACACAATAAATTTTTAAATTATACAAAACAGCTTTACACTAATAAGAACAGTGTAAAAATGAGTTCACATATTAATAAGAAATCAAGATAACATGCAAAAAATGAAAGTGCTGTTTATTTCAGAATTTAGGAATTACCAGCTTTTTCATTTATTTTTAACAGTTATTATCATGCTGATTTTCTGTTAACAAAATGTTCTGGTGGCCTGGGAGTAAAAAATAATCACAGCTTTTTATGCCACCCAGGCCTTTTATTTCCTGTCAATGGCCCACCCAGTATTCAGTTGTCCAGTGCCAAAATTTGATCACAATCTTCAATTCAGCACTCTCTTCCATTCTCCAAACCCTGGTCATTAAATTCTATTGCTTATATTTCTTTAATTAACTCTCTCTTTCATCTCCATTTCTACTGGATAACTAATATAAGGATCTAAATGAAATCTCTCTCCTCTAGAATCCAATTTGCACACAGTTCTGTTTGATTAACTTCCCTTCACACGAGTGCTTATCAAACCTGATCATACATGACAAATCATCAGTATGGCCCTAGCCAATTTGGTTCAGTGGATAGAGAATCGGCCTGCGGACTGAAAGGTCCCAGGTTCGATTCCGGTCAAGGGCACATGCCCGGGTTGCGGGTTTGATCCCCACTGGGGGGCGTGCAGGAGGCAGCCAATCAATGATTCTCTCTCATCATTGATGTTTCTATCTCTCTCTCCCTCTCCCCTCCTCTCTGAAATCAATAAAAAAATAAAAATAAAAAACAAATCATCAGTATGTTGTTAAAAATGAGGATTCTGAGGTAGGGTATTAGATTCTGCATTTCTAGCAAGCTCCCAGGTTATGCTAATGTTTTAACTTCATCCTTCAAGACACTCTTTAGATTAAGAAGCTTTAAATCAACTACTACTTCCTGCTCAAATTTAAATTCTTTTTCTTTTAAGTAAGTATTTTATTGATTTTTTTACAGAGAGGAAGGGAGAGGGATAGAGAGAAACATCGATGAGAGAGAAACATCAATCAGCTGCCTCCTGCACACCCCTACTGGATATGTGTCCACAACCAAGGTACATGCCCTTGACAGGAATCGAACTTTGGACCCTTCATTCCACAGGCCAACGCTCTATCCACTGAGCCAAACCGGTTAGGGCTCAAATTTAAATTCTTTCTTGGTGCTCAAGAACCCTATCTCTCTACATTTATACTGCATAACCCTACAGCCTCACAGAATATCCTCCATTCTCCTTTTCACAGGCCATATTCATTTTGGTTTAGTAGTCCCCATATAAAGATAATGTTCCCCAATTTTCAACTTCCTTTCCCACTCCACCTACCACTCATTCAAGTATTATCTTTTTTTAAAAACCACACAAATTAACCCTGCCCTCATTCTTTACTCTTTTTCCAAATTCCTGTAATACTTCTCCAATAAATATCTGGCATATGTTGCCCTATACCAGGGGCCCTCAAACTTTTTAAACAGGGGGCCAATCCACTGTCCCTCAGACTGTTGGAGGGCCGGACTACAGTTTACAAAAAAACTATGAACAAATTCCTATGCACACTGCACATATCTTATTTTGAAGTAAAAAAACAAAACGGGAACAAATACAATATTTGTATTTGCATGTGGCCCACGGGCCGTAGTTTGAGGACCCCTGCATACTATTAGAACCATCACAGAGGATTCATTATGTGCTCTGAGAACACAATCTACTTACCATTTAATGCCTAGCAATATGCTTAGCATATAATTTCTAATTTTATCTAAGTTTATGCAGAAAATCATAGTGTATGGGTGCCTTTTAAAAGAATAAAAGGCACCCATGTTTCACCTTGGAGTCCTAATATTTCAAGGTCAATTTGCCACTACTGTAAGCACAAATTACACTGCCAAGATAAAAAACTAGTGACTATTTAAAAACAAAAAATATTAAATTTTATTTAAAATTATAGAAAATGTCAAATGAGACATGAGACATTAAAATAAAGAAATTATGGGAAAGAATTCTATGAGAAAGAAATAAGAATTAAAAAAAACAATTGTCTATATAAACCAACAATAAGGAACAGGAACCAAATAGAATAGATGGGGCAGGGAGTAGAGGGAAAGTTGCATAGAGAGAGGTAGGTGGTATTCCAATAAAACTAGGTAGAGTCAAAAATAAACAGAACATACATTATTTTCAAGTGCCCGTGGAACATTCATTCAAATACACAATATCTTGGGCCATAAAACAATCCTTAAAATATTTGAAAGAACTGAAATCATATTCTCTGACTATAATGGAATCCAACTAGAATTCAATAAAATTCCACACACTTGGAAATTTACCAACATACTACTGAATAATCCATGAGCCAACAGGAAGTCTCAAAGAAAAATTTAAAAATACATAGAGTTAAGAAAGATGAAAAACAACATATCAAAATTTGTCAAATGCAGCTAAAGCAGTATCCAGTGGAAAATTTATAGCATTAAATGCTTTCATTAGAAAAAAAGAAAGGTCTTATATCAATAATCTTAGCTCCTACATCACAAAACTACAAAAAAGAGAAAAACAAACTTGAAGCAAGCAGAGGGAGGAAATAATTATAAAGGGTAGAGTTCAATAAAATGAAAACAAAAACAGAAAAATTAAGGAAACAAAAAGCTGGTTCTTCATAAAAAACAATAAAATTAACACACCTTTAGTAATATTGACAAAGATAAAAAGAGAAAAAACAGAAATCACAAATATAAAAAAGAAATAGAAGATTATCACTACAGATTGCACAGCTATTAAAAGGACAACAAGGAAATACTAAGAAGAATTTTATACTCATAAATTCAATAACTTGGAAAAAAATGGACTAAGTCTTCAGAAACCACACTTTCTAAAACTCAATCAAAATGAAACAGATAATCTAAAGAGTCCTATGACCATTAAATAAATTGAATTCATAGTTTTAAAAATTCAGGAAAAAGAAACCCTCTGACTCAGATGGCTTTACTGGAAAATTTATCAAAAATTTAAAGCGTTAATTCTAATATTACACTATCTCTTCTAAAAAGAGGGAATACTTCCCAAGTCATTTTATGAGGCCAATATTACTCTGGCACCAAACCCAGACAAACACTGTACACCAAAGAACAGAAACAAAAACTTCAAGTCAATATGTCTCATGAACTCAGATGCAAAATCCTAAACAAAAATTATCAGTAAATAATATCCAGAAATATATATAAAAAGATTATTGGGATTTAATCTAGGTAAGCAATGCCAATTCAACATTTGAAAATCAATCAATGTAACCTACCATAACAAAGGACTAAAGAAGACAAATTACATAATCATATCAATTGACAGAAAAAGCATCTGACAAAATTCACAATAAACATTCTCAGTAAATTAGGAATAAAAAGGAACTTCCTCAACTTGATAAAGAACATCTATAAAAATCCCACAGCTATCATCACAATTTAATAGTAAAAACTATATGCTCCCCCCGCACCCCCAGGCTCTAGTACAAAGTATGGATGGCTGCTCTCATCAATCTTATTCAACACAGTTATGGAACTCTAGCCAGCAAATAAAGTAGGATCCTATATAATAAGACTCTAATATGCAAATCAACTGAACAACAGAACGACTGGTTGCTATGATGCACACTGACCACCAGGGGGCAGACGCTCAATGCAGGAGCTGCCCCCTGGTGGTCAGTGGACTCCCACAGTGGGAGCGCCGCTCAGCCAGAAGCCTCTGCTGCAGGCGGGCGGTAAGGAGTGAGGGGTCCTGGACTGCAAGAGCCCCGGAATGCAAGAGGGATGTCTGACTGCCAGCTTAGGCCTGATCCCCCCGCGATCCCGGGGGGGGAAAGGGCCTAAGCCAGAAGGCAGACATCCCCTGAGGGGTCCCAGACTGCAAGAGGGTGCAGGCCAGGCTGAGGGATCTCCCCCAGTACACGAATTTTGTGAACCGGAGCTCTAGTAAGTAAATAAAAGGCAAACAGATTGGAACAAAAGAAAAAAATCTGTCCCTGATTGCAGATGACATTATTTTCTACCTCAAAAATGCCAAAAAATCTACCCCCAAATTCCCTAGAACTAATAAGTGAGTTCTGCAAGATCACAAGATACAAGGTTAATGCACAAGAATCAAACACATTCCTATATACTAACAATAAACATGTGAAAACATAAATTACAAATACAATGCCATTTACAGTTGCTCCAAAGAAAATGAAATACTTACGTATAAATCCAAAAAGCAAAACAAAACATGTGCAGATCTATAGATTGAAAATTACACAATGTTGATGAACAAAATCAAAGTCCTAAAAAATTGTTCACTTATTAGAGGCACAACATAGTAATGATATTGATATTCCCCAAACCGATATATAGGTGTAATGCAATTCCTAGTAAAATCCCAGAAAGATTTTTTATAGGTATAGATAAAAGCTTATTCTAAAATTTGTGTAGGAAGGAAGAGGTCCTACAAGACCCAAAGCAATTTTGAAAAAATATGAATCAAGTGGGAAGAATCACTCTTCCTGATGTTTTGGCTCACTACAAAACAGCATAGTACTGCCCTGGCCACTGTGGCTCAGTTGATTGGGCATCGTCCCATGCACTGGATTCCCGGTTAGTACACATGCTTGGCTCAATCCGTGGTAGGGGGCGTGCAGAAGGCAGCCAATCAATGTTTCGCTCTCACATTGATGTTTTTTTGCTCTCTCTCCCTCTCCTTCCTCTCTCTCTAAAATTCAATTGAAAAAATCTTAGCATTGAACAGACTGACATACCTCGATGTGCGGTTGAGGGGACAAGGATAAACCAAAGAACTTACATACTTGTATGCATAGCCCATAGACATGGCCAATAGGGTAGTGAAGACCTGGGGGAGTGGGTAAGGGCTGAGAGGAGGGAGGTAAAGGAGGGAGGAAATGGGAGATATCTGTAATACTATCAACAATTAAAAATATATTTTTTTTTAAATCTTAAAACAAAACAAAAAAACAAAGTGTGGCAGTGATAGACAGACGTGCAAATGGACGGAACTGAACAGAAAATCCAGGAACAAGTCACACAAGTAAGCCCAACTGATTTTTGACAACAGTACACAAGCAATTCAATGGAGAAAAGGTATTATTTCGAACAAATGGTGCTTGAGCAACTGGACTTAAAAAGAAAAAACTAACCTCAACCTAAACTTCTATCTTGTGCAAATATTACCTCAAAATGGATCACAAACTTAAATGTAAAATATAAAACTATAAATTTTAAGAAAAAAAATCTTCAAGACTTTGTACTAGAGTTCTTAAGAGTTCTTAGACTTGACACAAAAGGCACAATACATAAAAGGAAGAACTGACATATTGGGTCTTATCAAAATTAAAAACTTTTGCTCTGAATAGCCCTATAAAGAGGATGAAAAAAGCTAGACTGGGAGAAAATATTTGCAAATCACATATTTGATAAAGAATGTATATCTATAAAGAACCCTCAGAACTTAACAGCAAAAAAAATATCCTATTAGAAAATGAGCAAAAGACATAAACTGACATTTCACCAAAGAGAATATATAAATGGCAAATAAGCACATGAAAAAAATGCTCTGTATCTTTAGCCATTAGAAAGTGCAAAATAAAACTACAATGAGATATCATTACACACCTTTGAATGACTACAATAAAAAACAGGGATAACATCCAATCTAATTAGAACACAGAGAAACTCATAAAATCCTTGTGGGAATGCAAAATCATGCAGCAACTTTAGAAAATAATCTTGCTGTTTTTTAAAAACTAAATATGCACTTACCAGATGACCCAGCAATTGTGCTCTTGGGCATTTATCACAGAGAAATAAAACATGTTCGCACAAAAATCTGCATAAAATGTTCCTAACAGCTCCATTATGAAGAGCCAACAAACTGAAAAGAATACAAATATCCAACAGGTAAATGGTTAAACAAATTGTGTTATATCCACACCATGAAATACTACTCAACGATTTTTTAAAAAATTGATATACAGAACATAGATTCAGAAATTATTCTTGTAGGATCGATCTAAATCTAAATCTATCTACACAGCCAACAGAAATCCTTAAAGCTTAGGAGGAACCAAAAAGGTAACAAGGATATGCTAAAATCTAGAAAACAGACAAGTAGCAAAATTTTGTTTCTATCAGAGTCTATAAAAAGTTATCCATATAAGAATATGAATTTAGTGAGTTCACTTTTCTTCTTTGTTCCCACAATCCCTATGATTTAAATTATCATCATTCTTTTCTCCCTAGCATTCTTCTTTTCCCCTAATTGTCCTTGCTTTAAAAACCCTTTTATCAAATCAAATCATTAACACACAAAAAAGATTAAAGCTTGTTGGCCCAAACTTTTTCACTTCTTGTACACTCTTCTTGTGAATGTGTTTGTATATAATTTTCAGTACCTAAGTATGTATGTGGACTCTTTGAGTGAGAATAATAATAATAGTTCTCCAGTAAATAAATTCTTTTCAAATGCTTGACAAAGTCATTTTTGTTCATGCCTTTATGGTAACAACATAACATGAATTATTCTGAAGTATATTTTGGAGCCCAGAAGTCAACAACTCCCTTAAATAATCCACAGCAACTGCATAATCAGTTGTTCACTTAAAAACTACCTAGATCTGAGCATATGCCACTTGGTTTTAAACACAGTTCAAGGCTTAACCTTAAAAAGCATTCATTGAACCCAACACATCAAAAGAAGTAATAAAAATACAACCATAAACTTAAATCTTTAAAGTACTAAACATGAAGGGAAAAACAGCAGTAATAATGGCTAAGATCCAAGTTTATAAAACCTATGACAGCAGACTGAGTTAATGCAGGTGTTTTTGCTTATTTGTTTACTGGATTTTACATTCAAACAGACAAAATCTCCTTTTTCATATGTAAAATTTTCTATCCATTTTATTTTTTACCATATATAAATTGCCTTTAAGTCTTAAAAATATACATTAATAATGGAAGAATTGTAAAATGTACTATTAATAGTCCTAATATTAAGAATTAAATTCTGCTACTTTTATTTTAATTCTCCTTCAAATTCTTCCAGGCAATGTAGAGAGAGTAACTTGTGCTTATGTGGTACCATGATCAAGATATGGCAAAAGTCAAATGGTTAAAAAAAGAAAACTCAGGGTCTGAGATAGTTAATAACAAGAAGAACAACATAAGAGTATTTAACTTCAGGGGGGAAAATCCCTTTATAATAAGTAATACGAAAATCATTTTTAGTAACTATATAACAGATCATAACTGAGTTAAAATAGCTCTATAAGTGTAGAGACAAAGAGAAAGATAAGTTTAAGACGGCAATGTCCTAGCAAAATATAATGCAAACCTCATATATAATTTCACATTTTCTACTAGCCACATTTAAAAAAACAACAGGTCCTGGCAGGTGTGGATCAGTTGGTTGAGCATCGTTGCATGCACCAAAAGGTCACTGATTCAATTCTCAGTCAGGGCACATGCCAGGGTTGCAGGCTTGATTCCCAATAGGCAGCATGCAGGAGGCAGCCAATCGCTGTTTCTCTCACACATCAATGTTTCTCTCTTTCCCCCTCCCTTCCTCTCTCTCTAAAAAAATTTAATAAAAACACTTTTTAAATACCCACAGGTAATTAATTTTATTTAACCCAATCCTATATAATAAAAGGCTAATATGCAAATTGTCCCATCAACCAGGAGTTTGATCGGGGGCAGGGCCGACCTACCAACCACCCGCAGCCCCTCCCCCCAGCTGGCCCTACCCCCAGTCAGCCCCCCTGATGAAGGCCAGGGCCGGCCCACCAACTGCCTGCAGCCCCTCCCCCTAGCCAGCCCTGCCTCCTATTGGTCCCCACCACCCTGATCGGGGGTGGGGCCAGCTGGCTAATCTCCTGTGTCCCCTTCCCCCGGCCCAATCGGGGTGGGCCAGCAGTCCACCCATGCATGAATTTGTGCACTGGGCCTCTAGTATATCTATAATATCAATTCAAGATGTATTATTTTTTTTAATTACTAATGAGATATTTTATAATTTTTTTTGTGCTGAGGATTCAAACTTAAGTGGGCATTTTGTACTTAGTACACATTACAATTCAGACTAGCCACATTTCAAATTCTCAACACCAACATATAGCTTGTGGTTACCATGCTAGATAACACAGGTCTAAGAAATGGCTTGAGAAAACAGGCATATATCTACCTTCAGACCAAGAGATTAAGTACAATTATCTGAAAGGATCTAAAATCAATAGTAATGCATACACAACATCACAATTTGCGATATAATTGCTGATCCCAGTATATGAGGACTCTTTGAAAGATAATCAAAGAAAAACTCATTAGAGAACACTTGCCTTCAAAAAATATAAAAAGATAAGTTCTTTTTTGCCAACCAATCTCCAAGCTTCTTTATATGTAGTATCATATAACGCCTCTAGAAATCATTAGCATTATGACAAG
The DNA here is from genome assembly GCF_000147115.1 of Myotis lucifugus. Lineage (NCBI taxonomy): Eukaryota > Metazoa > Chordata > Mammalia > Chiroptera > Vespertilionidae > Myotis > Myotis lucifugus. Next base: position 2,137,492 of record NW_005871094.1, on the reverse strand, counting down.
CATATTCAATGCACAGTACCCAAATATCTTTAAATTTCCCATAATTCTACATATGATTACTTCTTCTCCTATTTGTATCAATTTCCTTTTTACTATCATGTTCAGTATCATTCTGTTGGAAGCTTTATTAACAAAAGTAAAAGCAACTCACATCAAAACCTTAAGAATGGGTTTCAGAATATCTGAAGAAAGTTTAGAGTATAAAATACTAATTTAAATAGAGTCAAAAGTCTAAGGAAATACATTTCCATCCAGAAGTAGGGGAAAAAAGAGAAAGGTATGAGTAGAGGGAAGACACTAAATTTGGCAGGGGTTAAGAGGAAAGCAAGTATTGCTAAAGGAGGTTATAGGTAGCAGTGAAATAACAGACCTCTCTTAAGAAAGGGTGGTCCAGAAGCATTATTTTCAGTCTGTTGAGATCTTCCTTCCAGGCATATCCTTTGTTTGGCACAAGTAAATTTTTACCCCAAAAAAATTTTTTTAAAGAAAGAGTGGTCCAGGCTTCCACTAAAAGCCACTTTTTGGAATAGCAATCAACTCATACCCTCTATTTGCAATTTCCTCAGGGATACAGATGTCACGTCTTCCTGTGTGTAGGGTGGAGGGTTAGTAAGAAGAAAAGAAGGCGGCCACAAACTATCCCTGACAACTCCTTCCCCACCCATAAAATTGGCATAATCTAAACCTACATTAAAGATGCCTCCCAAACCTTCAGATTTAGTAAAATTAGACTAGAATATTCTCTGATCTTATCAACTCATAAAATTTTCTTAGCATAGAACAAAATCTCTTACCATCTAACTTGTTTTCAAAGGATCATTCTGTTAGTAACAGACTATAGAAAAAAAGGTTAAAAGCAGGGAAATCAGTTAGAAGGCTGTTGCAATTACCCAGCAAGAGATGATGGTGGCTATGGAATGGTAAAAACTGGTTGAATTCTAGGTATGTTTTCAAGGTAGAGCCAACTATTTCCTGATGGAAAGAATGAATGTGGGATGTGCGATAGAATCAAAAATAACTCCAAGATTTCTGGCCTGACCAACTTGAAGCTGCCAACAAGTGAGATGAAGAAGGCTACATATATGGGTGGAGCAGGTATGAAAGGGCAGAAATGGTAGGGAAAAGCAAGATTCTATTTTGAACATGTTGAGTTTAAGATGTTTAAGAGTGATTGAAGTGGAGATATTGAGTAGACAACTACTAGTAGATATACAAATCTGAAGTTCATAAGAGTGGTCTAAAATGCAGAAATAGCTGAAACCGGTTTGGCTCAGTGGATAGAGCGTCGGCCTGCGGACTCAAGGGTCCCGGGTTCGATTCCGGTCAAGGGCAGGTACCTGGGTTGCAGGCACATCCCCAGTGGGAGATGTGCAGGAGGCAGCTGATCGATGTTTCTCTCGCATCGATGTTTCTAACTCTCTATCTCTCTCCTTTCCTCTCTGTAAAAAATCAATAAAATATATTTAAAAATAAATAAATAAATAAAGTGCAGAAATAAATTTAAGAGTCATCCACATTTAGAATGTATGCAAAGCCATGAAACTAGCAGAGATCACCAAGGCAGTGAGGACAGATAGAGAAGATAATCAAAGTTAACTAAGCCCTGGAATATTCCAATGGTAGAGGTAGACAAAAAGGAAGATCTACCAAGAAAGTCTGAAGAGCAGCCAATGAGTTTTGACGAAAAGCAAGGGGATAAGTTATCCTAAAAGGCAAGTGAAATAAATATATCAACGGAGACAAACTTTGTCAAATGTAAATTAATCACGTAAGATAAAAACTGACGAGATTTAACAATGGCATTGTTGGGAGACTTAAACAAAAATAATTTGAGTACAATGGTCAGAGCAAAATGATTGGAATAGGTAGAAGAAAGAACAAGAGAAAACTAGAACAAGTGCATTTAGACAACACTTTAAAGGGTTTCTACCACAATGGAAATAGAGAAAAACAAGGAAGAGTGATCAAAGGAAGATACTTATATGAGAAAAATAATAGCATGTTTGCATGTTGATGAGAATGATCCAGAAGAGAAGGAAGAACTGATGATGTACCAAAGAGAGGGAAAAAATTACTACAGCAATGTCCAGAGTAAATGAAAGGGGTGGGAATGCATCAACCAGAGGGACTGGGATTAGAGAGAAGCAAAGACAGTTCATCTAAAGTAATTTACAGCAAGCAAGGTCTGTGAGTCAGATTGCAAGATGTGATGGTGGAGTCTGTAAATGTTCTTCAAACTGCTTCTATTTTCTCAGTGAAGTAGAAAGCAGGTCTGAAAGTGAACCAGAAGAGGACAGTTGAATATTTAAAGAAAAAGGCATCTAAGAGTGGGAAAACTGAATAAATTAAGGAAATGGACTATGATTGCCAGACAATATTAAGGGCCACCTGAGGTTTCTTACCATGAATTTAAAGTGAGAATGGTCATACTGTTGTATTTTCCTCCAGGCACCTGCAGCTGCATTGGTGCAGACATGAAGTGCTTAGAGAATCTGACTTACATTGAATTAAGATTTTGATACGTACGAAGAAGAAAGGAGCAAGGGAGTTGAAAGTATATTGAAGGGAGTGCATACGGTAACTAACCACTAGGTAATGAATACACGCTAAGTAATGAGGGAAGAAAGGTAATCAAGGGGGCAAGGGACAGTGAAAGGGGAATAAAATCTGTGGACTGGAGGACCTAATGACAATAAATGATTATTGAGTTGAGGTAGTAGGTAGAATGAGCTGAAAATACAGATAGTAGTCAGAAAAAGGGCTGCATTAAATGAAAACCATAGAGGGGTTTAATATAATAATAAAAGTGTAATATGCTAATTAGACCAGACGTCCTTCCGGACGACCTTCCAGACAAAGCCGGGGCTGTGAGGGCCGGTTTGCCTTGGGACGAGGCAAGCGGCTGTGGCTGCGAGGGCCGAGCCACTTGCACGAATTTCGTGCATCGGGCCTCTAGTCTATATATATAAAAGGCTAATATGCTAAGTGTCCGACCATTCGACCGGTCACTATGATACACACTGACCACCAGGGGGCAGACGTTCAACTCAAGAGCTGCCGTGACGCGCACAGCCATTTACAGAGAAATGGCACTGTGGACCTGGCACCAACAAACCAACTCTTGGCTTCCCCCAACAAGGACATAGGCCCCGTCACCACCCCAAAGCGACAGCCCACCAAATCGCAGCCAACACTGCCCAGCTCAGCCCAGAAATGTGGCCCACAGCCCAGCCCGGAAACAGTAGCTGTGGGCGCCAGGTAATGATTTCACACAGCAATGCCCAGCTTCCTCTCCCTAGCTACTAGCCTTCTTGGAGTTTCTTCAGTCCAGGAACATGACTTGCTTTATAGCCAGATGGAAACATTTTACACTTTAATCAAATGTCTGTGAAGCATTTTCCCATGCCTCATCTCATTTGATCCTCACAGAAGTCCTGGAGTAGGTAAATAGGAGACTCAGTGGAATCCTATTTTCTTTTCATTAGCCAGAAAACAGAGATTAAGAAAGCTTAGAAACTTGACCCAACTAAAAAGAAGAAATGGTGGGCCTTGAAAATGACTTCAGGTTTTCTCACTGCGCAGAATATAGTCAAACACTGCTGCAGTTAAATATTTTACCCTTTGTTCTCCCAGCGTGATCTACAATAATAATCTGCTTCCTGTTGATATTTACTGCTGTGTTGCTGACAATTACCTGAAAGAGAAGTTGGGGTGCTTCACTGGGCTGGAAAAAGTTTAGCTACATCAGAAAGCAGGTCTAATTAAGCAAGTTTATTCTACATATATAAAAGGCTAAGTTGACTCGCACATGCGCGATACATATAAAGCTCTCACTGGCGCCAATCGCATGTGTATGTTTCGATCGGTCATTGTCAATCATGAATTTGGTTGACACTTCTATTATAGAGAAAGGGTTAATAGCAGTATTAAAATATTTCTTCTAATTAATTTCCTTTCAATGTGCCTGAATTCGTGCACTAGGCCACTAGAATTGGTAATAACAAAGCATAAAATATAACCATAGAATGAATGGCTGAGGTAAGGTAGAGAGCAAGATTATTAGAGAAGAAGAATTTTAGAACTTTATAAGCTATCGTATTAGAAGTACCATAGATACTACATGTTGAAATTACTAAGAATTAAAAGAGGCATAGAGTTGGTAAGAATGACAGTGAGCTAGGAGCTAAAATAGTCAAGAAAAGATAAGGAGTAACCCAGGGTGTAGTAGACGCCAGCAAACATGATGATTTATGGACAATATGACCTGTTAGTAGATGAGTTTTAGGGAGAAGAGGAGAATGAAAGACATTAGCCCCATTTGCAGGCTCAGTGAAACCAGTCTTCCTCTTGGACTCCTGCTGCTGACTCTTCATGGTGATAACATATAAGAAAAAAATGAAAAACATAACAGCAAACACCTAAAAGGGCTGCGGGGCAAGAGTGTCTTCAGAAAAGTAGAAAGTGGAGGAAATGTTCAAGGGGAAAAAACAAGGACATGTAAAAATTTTGCTGATGATGGAGAGGAGTGAAAAAGAAATCATTCACAACATTGTAAGGATTAAAGTGGGAAACATGAAGTATCAACTAGGAAACTGATGGTGACTGACACAAAAAGGGATAAATGATATAATAAGATTAGTCCTGATGGACTTCAGGCAAATAATAGTGTCAAGGCTGTGAGTGTTGACAGGAGGAATGAGGACTGAGAAGCTCCCTGTCAATAGAACAAAAGTCAGGGAAGCATGCTCTTAGCCTCAGTGCAAAGGGCTTCTCCCTCACCACTAAAGATGACTTGCAAGGAAACTGTAATGTACTTGTAAGGCTGTTGTAGAATTTTTAAAAATTAATAATATAGTGATTAGAACAGTGCCTTGCATCTAATGAGCACTCAAAGATAAGTTTTACTATCAAATGTAAAATATAATTATTGTAACAAAAAGAGATTCATCATACATTTTACTTTCCTCAGCAAATGGATTTCCCAACTGATTCCCAAAAAAAAACAGTATCAAAATGGACCGAGAAAACTCATTTGAAAAAGAAGAAGTCTCTGAGGTCAACTTTTATGTAGTGTCCATCAATCTCAGAAAATTGGCTCTCCTCCAAAAAGCACCACCACCAGCCCTTGAATTCATATTTCTCCATCCACCCAACTTCAATGGTAAAATTATATATTTATTCAAAAACCATATACTGAGCACCTATTATGCACCAAGTACTATTCACAGAACCTAGGATACATCAGGAAACAAACAAATGTCCCTATCCTAGTAGATGGAGATTAACAACAAACAGTATGTATAACGAATAAGTGGTTTATATGTTTGAAGACACAAAAATAAAACAATACAGATAATGGGGTGAGGGGCCTGGATTTAAATAGTCAGGGTAGACCTAGTGATGAGGAGATCACCTGAACAAAGGTCTGAAAGTTGAGATAGATATTTGGAAAACTGCTCTCTAGGCAGAGAGAACAGCCAGGGCAAAGATTCAAAGGCCTCTTCATTTAGTTCTTGCCACTACTTGGCAATAATTTTTTTAAATGTTTTTACTGCCCTAACTGGTTTGGCTCAGTGGATGGAGTGTCAGCCTGCGGACTCAAGGGTCCCAGGTTTGATTCTGGTCAAGGGCATGTACCTTGGTTGTGGGCACATCCCCAGTAGGTAGTGTGCAGGAGGCAGCTGATCGATGTTTCTAACTCTCTATCCCTCTCCCTTCCTCTCTGTAAAAACTTAATAAAAAATATTTTTAAAAAAATGTTTTTACTGATTTCAGAGAGGAAGGGAGAGGGAGAGACAGAAACATCAATGAGAGAGAAACATAAATTGGCTGCCTCCTGCACACCCACCTCTGAGGATGGAGCTGGCAACCCAAGTATGTGTCCTGACTGAGAATCAAACTGTGACCTCCTGGTTAAGGGGACAATGCTTAACCAACCGAGCCACACCGGCTGGGTAGCAATAATTTATTTTATTTTTTTCTGTATTTTTTCTCTTCAAGCCACTAATCCTACTCTCTACTCTCCTTCAGCAGTGGATTATTATAGCTAATATTTATCATTCGTTTACCACCTACCAAGCATTGTTCTAAATGTTTTTAAAAGAAATAGGTGCTACCATTGCCTTCATGCAGAAAACTGAGATGCAAAAAGATTAAGCAGCTTTCCCTAAAATTAGAAAGTTAGCAAGTGGCAGAGCCCTGCAAAGTATGTATGTATAATGTATTGACTACTAGAAAACTTGACATTCAGCACAAAATACCTCGTTTTCTCATCTCTAATTTGTAGAATTTCTCCAAGTACACATTCGATAACTATGAAAGCTGCTATTATAATGTCTTCTTGCCATTTTTCCAGTCATTTTCTAGACTAGTCTTTACATAGCATCTACACCTACTACTTTCCTTAACCTCTCCCCAAATTTGATTATAGTCCTACTCTATTAAAATTACTCTAATGTAGTTAGTGATTATCACACCTCAAGCTAAACGGCTTTATCAATTCTCATTCTCCTTGAATGTTGTGTTAGACTATGTCAACTCCTTTTCTTCTTGAAATAGAAGCAACACCATGCTCGATCTTTCTATCCCTATCGGTGATTTCTCTCTGCTGGTCAATTTCTTCCTTTGTTTTCTAAGACTTATACTTGTCCATCTTCTTTCTACCTCTCCAATTGTTCCTTTAGTATCTTTTTCACTTCTGCCCCTTTAAAGGTAGAGATCCCAAAAGTTTAATTAGGATCCTTTCTGCTTCTATGTCTGTTAGCTCAGTTTCCCTTAAGGTTATAAAAAATCATATAGCACCTTCTTTCTACCAGGCAAATTGTATGGTCATTCAGGATAGATCAGCGAACAAAATAGACCAAAAAAACCCACAAAAACCTATGCTACCAAGGACACTCAAAACTATCTCCTCTTAAATACTATTTTAAACACATCACTCTCCTGACTTCAAAAAAATAAAAATATAACCTTGCAATGATTCCCCTCTTATCAACCAAATCTAAATGCCTCTGCCTTCGTTCAAAACATTCCATCACCATTTTCCATCATACTTATCCAGATTTATTTTCCACTACTCACTGATTCAAAAAATTTCCAGAAAGACTAGTCCTTGTGATTACTCCCTCAACACTTTGTGTTCCAACTGATCAAATAACTTCTGAAAACATTTGTCCAGTACCTAGATATTAAGAAGTATCCTATATAATAAAAGCATCCTAAATAATAAAAGCATAGTATGCAAATTGTCCCTTTGACCGGGAGTTTGACCATGGGGCGGGGCCAGCCAGAGGAAGGGAAGAAGGCCCTGGCGGCAGCAGGTGGCCGGGGGAAGGGAGGGAGTACCTGGCCACTAGGGACCCTACCAGTACACAAATTTTGTGCACTGGGTCTCTAGTATTGAATAAAAAGCTAAGTGTTCAAAATTGGATGTTTTTTAATTCTTTCAAATGTATTAAATAGCAAACACTTTTACAAGGCTTGCCAAACACTATTCAAAGCACTTTGCGAACATGAATTAATTCATTTACTCCACACAACAATCCTATTATCTCCATCCTACAACTGAGGAAGCTGAGGCTCAAACAGAGTACAGTAACTTGCTCTAAGTCTGACAAGTATTAAGTGGTAGAGCCAAGATTCACACTCAGGCAGTGTGGCTCCATACTATACTGGATAATCCTAGTAAGAACAATAAAAAAAGCAAAGAGAGCCCAGCAGTGTGGCTCAGGAAACAAGAGGTCATGGTTAGATTGCAAGTCAGGGCCATGCTAGGGTTGCAGGCTTGATCCCCAGTAGTGGGTGTGCAGGAGGCAGCTGACAGATGATGTTTCTCTCTCGTTGGTGTTTCTCTCTCTCACCCTCTCTCCTTCTCTCTCTAAAAATCATATTTAAAAAGCAAAACAGGAAAAGTTCAAAGGGCCTGCAGAAAAAACTATATTCAATTATGTAAAATCATTTAAATTAGTCCTTTACTCCAAATATGGAGTAATATTTCCTTTAATATCATACCAAATTTTTAAAATTCTACAATTTAGTACTATATAATAAAAAGTACAATCTATAAACACAAACACATGATATATTACTCAGAGTTCTACAAAGCTATTGAAAATATTTGCTAGGCATGACTAAAGAATATATGGTGACACATGACAAATGTTCTTTTATTAGAATGCCTGTATTAAAGTGTTTTACTGTCATACTTGTTTTCACCATATTCAAAACAGATATGAATACAATTCAGGGAAGATAACTACCTTAAAGAAAGACTAACTTTAATTTTTGGAAGCAAAATTCACATCTAGAACAGGTCCAATATGACAAAAGGTTTTAGTAAAACCAAGAAATTCCAAAAAAGTTCCATTAAGGATCTAACTTACATACTCTTCAACCTATCACAAACTTTATAGTTAAAGGGCCTTTTAAGAGGTTTCTGAAGATTCATCTATTAAATTCATGAAGCTATTTTATAACTAATTACATAAAATTAAAAATAAGAGGCAGAGGTTTTCCATAAAAAATATCTTAGAATAATATAATCCTAACATATGAGCAGATGAGGAGTATCATATCTATTTTTTTCTTCTCTTACCTTTTTCTCCTTGCCTTCTGGCAGAGAAAAGACACAAAAATTATCAGGTTTTAAACTGGAGAGATTAAATTGCATAAGTCTATATGAATAATAGCTTGATTTAGAAAAGGCTAAAATTTGTAGCTTTCTCAATTCATACTGATAACCTAACTTAGAAAATCTAAAGTATGTAGCCAAAGGCAGCAAAGAATGCCTCTCAGGCAAAAATACACAGTAGCCATTATTAGACTTTGAAGTCTCCCCACTTAGTATTTTTTCCTCTCCTCTCTTTTCCTGAGTTTACAATGCACCTACCTCCTGGCTACCCAAGACACCTCCTAAGCCACTAGCACAAACTCAGCTCCCTCCCAAGAATTATATGAATGAAAACTATGCAAAATGTTAATAATTTGAGATTAACTCAAGTTATTAAATCTGGAAGAGATTCTTGGAGCAGGGAGCCTACGTTCTCCTTTCCCCACCACAAACCCACCATGACACTTAACAAGTGGCTCCACACTCCAAGAGATTAATTAAAATTTCTTGGGAGAAAAGAATGGATTGGCAGCTACCACTGAAGATATTCTCAAATACTGTACTATGTATTTGATATTTACTTTCCTCCTACATGCAATGAGAAAGATGCATAATCCTTCTCAAGACTGTCCCGCACACAGTGGAACTCAATTCAATCTTAAATCCAAAATTAACACAAAAGCCCCTGTTAAACTCCCAAGGAGAGGACAATAGCTTTCTATTCTAGTGACCACATTAGCACACGTGAACAGCTAACTAAAGAAGTACCAAATATCAAAAATAGCTGTTACATTTCCAGAATTAAGGTGGTCTTAGAATGGAAGAAAGGAATGTCAATGAAAAACAGATTTTTCCCAATAATGTACTATATTGCATCATCGATATTATCCTTATTAATATTTCCCAAGTACCTAAAAAGTGCATGCTATTATGGTAGATCATACCTTTTATAATAATAAAAATGAAAATGATTGGTAAATTAAGATAAATTTAATTTTGAAGCTGTAAGTACCTAAGCTTGAGATGGTTTCAGACTCAACTGTAAGAATCCTTGAGATCTCACATGCTAAATACCGTGGAGAGAGAAAACATCATATGAAAGAAGCAGCAAAGAGAATAAATTATAATAAATAGTACTATTCATTTACTATTTACAAAGCCAGAAGCAAGTAATCAATCTACCTTTCCCCCCTGCTTTAAGATAAAATGTGAAATCTTCCTTCATAAAACAAAGCAAGCATGCTATCCAGAAATACACAACAGATAAAGAAAGTTGGCTTAACAAAGAGTCAACAAACCAAAACAAAGAAAAGAATAACTTCAAAGGTCTCAGTTCTTTTAAAAAATCCAAATAAAACAAATATGGCTGCTGTTGAACTAGATCTGTTTTTGATAATACTTTTGCAAAGCAAAGTATGTCAAAATAAATTAAAGAATAAACTTTCATTTAATAATGTCTCTACATTCTTCATTGGTCTGCTGACCTAACCTTATCTACCCTTAAGGGAGCTTGGAGCTGACAATATTTAGCGCCCTATTTTATCAGAATTTCTTCTGTTCTAACCAGGTCATTATTAAACTTTAATGATACCCAGTAATATATACTGGTTATAAGTTTCCTAATACCTTTTGAACTCATACACTCATAGGAAGCAGATCAGGGACAAATTAACTCTTCTACAAATGAGTTCCATATCTTACTATTATATAATAAAATTTTCTTTATCTTCCCAATGCTTATACCTCAGTGAATAAATATCTAAAACTATTTGAAAACACTGGTAGCTTTTATCTACTGAAATTTTTTGAGATTATTTAAGTAGTCATGCATCATTTCCTTACCAAAAGCTGGGCTTAAAATTGCAGTTTACTATCAAAGACAAATAGACTACATTTCCTCAGTTTTCTATTCTCCAAAACCTTGGTGTCATTTCTGGATATAAGTGACTGAAAAGGAGATAGAATCAATTAGCTGCCAAATCCTGTAAAATTTCCACACTAACATCCCTTAGATGACCCCTTACCTCGGTGGCTAGATGTTAATTTTTCACACTCAAGTGTCAACTCCAAAATATGCTGCACTCTACTGAAGAGCAATCTTTCTAAAAGCACTTTTATTGTCATCTTCTGCCCCCTATCAACTTCTAATGCAGTGGTTCTCAACCTTCCTAATGCCGTGACCCTTTAATACAATTCCTCATGTTGTGGTGACCCCCAATTTCATTGTTACAAATTGAACATAATTAAAGCACAGTGATTAATCACAAAAACAATATGTAATTATATATGTGTTTTCCGATAGTCTTAGGCGACCCCTGTGAAAGGGTCGTTTGACCCCCAAAGGGGTCGCGACCCACAGATTGAGAACCGCTGTTAATGGCTCCTTACTGCTTAACATATCAAATTCAATTTGACACTGAATTAACCTTTCATAATCTAGCTCTACCCTACTATACTACCTTCTCCAACACCATTTTCGGAAACTAACACCTTATTCTATTGAGACCAAACTCGTTACATCCCTCTCACATCATGCAGGTCCCACCATTTACGGGTTTGTTCATGGTTCCATCCCACACATGAAATGTATGGAATATTCTCCTTCTGGAGATGTTTTGCCAATGCAAATAGTATATATTCTTTTTTAAAAATATATTATTTTATTCATTTCAGATAGGGAGAGGGAGAGAGAGAAACATCAATGATGAGAGAAATTCATTGATTGGCTGCCCCCTGCACGCCCCTACTGGGGATTTGCATGCAACCCAGGCATGTGCCCTTGACCAGAATCAAACCCGGGACCCTTCAGTTCGCAGGCCCAGGCTCTATCCACTGAGCAAAACCGGCTAGGGACAAATAGTACATATTCTTTGTTCAAGTCCAACTTTCTCCAGGGAGCCCCACATCTAGAATTTTAGTCTGAAGAAACCCCTACACTAACATGATTCAGACTATATGTACCATACATTATTTGTATAATGCTTTAGATAATGCTACTTATGTAATGGAAGTATACCCAATTAGATAATAAACTCTTAGGAGAGGTTGGATCATTTCCCTAACAAGTACTCAATGATTATTTGACAAGCTAACTAAACAATCCTGATTTTTAAAAATCAAGGTATTTTATGTCAAAAGAGTTCTAGCACAAATTAAATAATGTGACGACTAGGATTTGCTTCAAAACAATCCAGGTCAAAGTGAGGGGAACAAAGGAGTAAGAAAGTGGGGATACAGATAAACTCTATAAATTGATCATCTTTGGCCCAGCCACGTGGCTCAGTGGTTGAGCATCAACTTATGACCAAGTAGGTCTGGGTTCGATTCCTGGTCAGGCACATGCCTGGGTTGCAGGCTTGATCCCCAGTGTGGGGCATGCAAGAGGCAGCCGGTCAATGATTCTCATCATTGATGATGTTTCTATCTCGCTCTCCCTCTCCCTTCCTCTCTGAAATCAATAAAAATATATTTTAAAATTAAATAAAAATAAATTGATCATCTTTGAAGTGACCACTATGTGGAGGTTTACTTTTATACCTGTTTAAAATTTTTCACATTAATAATTTTATTTTTAAAAAGTACCAATAGTCTCTTTACTTCATTTTAAATGACAAAACCAAAACACATTGTAACATCTTATTTACACAACAAATACCTAAGTCCACATTTAAAGTAAGAAAAAAATTTCTGGAAAGATATAATTTGGTAGGGAACTTTAATGATCCTAATTCTTACCTAAGCATTAAACAAAAATAGTTAGAGGAATCATCTAATCAAAATGTCAGGGAATCTTAATCAAAAGAAAAAAATGACCTTACCACCAAAAGCAATACTATTTATATTTCAAATTATTATTAAATCACAGTGTTCACAAGAGGGTCCACCCAAACAACTGCTGAATATCAAAAACACTGAAAAAAGTCATAAGCAAAATATGAAAGGCAGAAAATCGGGGGGGGGGGGGGGAGTTGCTACAAATCAGTCAATGTTGTTTCATGAAGACACCTATTGCTCTTAACAAGGAATGAATTAGTTTCTTAAACAATCAGAAAAATTAGCACTTCCTCTTTAGTCCAAGGACTGTAAAACATGCTTAAGAAATGTCAGATGCCTAACCGGTGTGGGTCAGTAGTTGAGTGTCGACCTATGAACCAGGAGGTAATGGTTCGATTCCCGGTCAGGGCACATGCCTGGGTTGCGGGCTTGATCCCTAGTGTGGGGTGTGCAGGAGGCGGTGGATCAATGATTCTCTCATCATTGATGTTTCCATTTCTCTCTCCCTCTCCCTTCCTCTCTGAAATCAATAAAAAAAAATTCTTTTTAAAAAAAGACATTTCACATATTTGGCTTAATAACAATGTATTTGCTTGTTGCTGCTAAAGAATGAAACCCCTTTTATATTTCAGTCTGTAGCTACTTTTCAAAATTCAATCACTACAATTTTTCCTACAACATTATCACTAATTTCTTCCAAAAGCAAGACTACAAAGCAGTATAACACCTAGTATCTTAAATTGATAGCATTTTATTCTTATTATACTGTTCTTTTGCCTTGACTTTTTTCCCCAAACTGGTTTAAGGCAGATATACAAACTAATCTTATTATTCTGATTTCCTCATCTCTAATTTTCTCTAAATGCTCAAGAATTGAGATTTTAGTTATCATAACTAAATATCTGACATTTATTTTGCACAAATATCTGACATACACACATATACAAATAGCAAGGTTCATCCTAAGAGTGATACATCATCCACCCATTACCCAATGCAATTAAAGTTTAAAACAGGGCAACTATCTTGTATAAAAGATTAGTAAGAATGAAATCCTCCTCACAAATAAAAAATTCATACTAAAATTGCCTCGTTACTTGTACTATCTTTATTTTTTTAATATTTTTATTGATTTTTAGAGAGAAAGGAAGGGAAAGAGAGAGAGAAATATTGATGTGAGAGCGAAACACTGATCAGTTTACCTCCTGCACCCCCCCACCAGGGATCAAGTTCCCAACCCCAGCATGTGCACTGACCTGGAATGAAACCTGAAATCCCTTGGTGCATGGGCTGATGCCCAACCAACTGAGCCACACAGGCCAGGAGACTTGTAATATCTTTAAAGTTAAGTTTTCCTAGCAAGTAAAAATAATCATCTTTTTAGTAGCATGTAATTTCTCTCTTCTGGTAAAAGAAAATCTCTGATATGGGAAAGTTAACCTAAAGTGCCTAATATTGAAATTTTCTCTTCCATAAACTGCTTTCCGATAAAAAAAAATAAAAGAAACAGCCCTAACCGGTTTGGCTCAGTGGATAGAGCGTCACCCTGCAGACTGAAAGGTCCCAAGTTCGATTCTGGTCAAGGGCATGTACCTTGGTTGCGGGCACATCCCCAGTAGGAAGTGTGCAGAGGCAGCTGATTGATGTTTCTCTCTCATCGATGTTTCTAACTCTCTATCCCTCTCTCTTCCTCTCTGTAAAAAAAATCAATAAAATATATTTTTAAAATAAATAAATAATAAAAAATAAATGAAAGAAACATACTATGAAAAAGAAATGTGACAAAACCCCTGGATTATACTATTACTACACTTGAAAAAGTTGACATTTACCACACAATCTTTTCTAATAAAAACCACATAATAGTAAGATTAAAAACAATGCTGGCGAAAGTTCTTTCATTAAACCACTAAATAGGTGATTTAAAAGTCCCACTTAAAGAAAGAAAAAAGTCCCACTTATCTTCTTTTCTTGCATCACTAATTCAGTAAATTACGTCATCTTTATAATTTGTGTACTCTCAACTTTTGAAATCCTGTCTAATGAAGACAGGATATGCAAATTGACCATCACTTCAAGACAAAGATAGCAGCACCCACAGCCAATAAGGAGGGAATATGCAAACTGACGTGACAAAGATGGCGGCGGCCAGGCCAGAGCGAAGGCAGGAGGTGGCTCTGGCCCCGGAGCCAAGGCCTGGATCCTGGGTACAGGAGGGAAGCCGGTGCCAGCAGCCAGGGGAAGGAAGGCCTATTCTTGCACGAATCTTTGTGCATCGGGCCTCTAGTATGTGTGTGTATATATATACGTTTATACATATACATTACTATCTTTAAAATATCAGGGATATTACCACATTTTATATAAGAATGGACATTTGAAAATTGGTCCTATTATTTCTGTGGTAACAAAGTTTTTTAAATCTCAGAATATATTGAGGGAACACTTTGTAAAGTATATGATATATAATTGCTATGCTGAACACCTAAGACTAATATAAAATAATGTTGAATGCAAACTGTAGTTGAAAAAAAATTTAAATCTCAGAATGTGTTAATAAGTTTTATCCAATACATACTATTCCAATGGGATGAAAACCATTTATAAATTCCACTTAGATTAAGAAATCCTTTGAGAAAAGTATGTAGTACATTCTAGTTACACTATTTCTAGAACACTAAAAATCTCTATAACCTATTTCCCTATTGTTTTTCTTTGGAACCAACTGAGGTGAATGCAACTTCTTTCACAAAAAGTCAAGACAGTACCATATTTAATAACACAAAGCTAACTAAATTTTTACAGAGGCTGAAGTTTTCACAAATTAAAACTTTCTATTTCCCCTGATCTATAAAAATAATCATAGTGACTTAAAATAGATTCTACAGAGTATTATTTGCAGGTACCCCTCCACCCCCAAAACACATTAAAATAGTGTATATAGCTTCACCTTAAAAACAGTATGAGAGAAGGAAAGACTTGTAAAATACATTACTTAAACCGAGAAGATATTTTTCCATTCTCTTAAGACACATAATTTTAAAAATAAAACTCCCCGACTGCAAGGAGTTCATCATTAAGCAGTACCCTCTTTCTTTTACACAGTAATGAGTTGCAAATTATTACGAGTGCTCCCATTTATCCTTAAGTTGAGGGCATTACAAAACAATTTTCCTGCATTTTGCCATTTGATTATAACTCATCCTAATAAAATGAAAGATTTCTCTTCAACTTTATGAAAACAAATGTTATAATAAGTCAACTTTAAGTAATTCGTGCTCAAAAACCTTCCTATAGAAATAATCTATTCATCTGAAGAATTCAACAACTGAACCTGGCAGAAAGTATTCTAACCATCAAAATTATGAAGCTGAAATGTTCATAATGTTACATCTAAAAATTTAAACCATACAAAAATATTTTGAAATCTCAGCTCCCTATTTCCTATCAAAATATCAAACAACTTTAAATTCTTTAGATGTGATAAAGATCCCAAAGTAAATTCATTTTGACTTTAGAGTGCTAAAACTAAGAATTTGATGATTGCAGAAAAAGGAAGTGTGCAGTGGAGAAAATTACTTGTAATTTTATTTACTGAGGCAAAGTGTCTTTACAAAAGAAAAGATGTATTAAAGTCATTTACCCTCTTCTGCCAGATAAACAGTCCTCTCCTAGAACACATTGCTTATAATTCAGCCAAATATGACTGCCAAGAGTTTCTAAGTCTGTGTGCTAGGTTTGTTCAAAGTGGGAAGCTTCTCCACCAGCATATTACAAAGAAAAATGAAATACATTTTTTACTTAAGAGTGAAGATCAATTGTATTAAACACATTCCTACTGATAAACTAAATGTAAGGAATCTTTTTTAAAAAAAACCTACTAATAAAGTAAATGTAAGTAATATTTTTTAAAAACCTCAAATTATAACTTAGAACAAGGTTTGCTATATAAATTGCTTCCAATTCCCCAGAGTAGGGATCTATTTAGTTTCCCCAGAGTGGGGCTTAAGTAGCTAAAAAGAAAAAAAGAAGTTTTATAAACAGCTTTTCTACCTCGGTTTACAGTTGATAAAATAGACCATTTATCACAATCAAGTGATCATAATGCCAAAAGTAAGATTACTCAAGTATTACAGGTAAAATTTGTAAAAATCACAACACAGTAATGTGCAAAAGTGATTAAAAAGGCTAACTATGTATCTCTATTTACACTTGAAGTATTACTTTAGCAAGTAAGAGATATATTGCTGCATGAAATCACTATTATGACTTTTAACATTTTTACATATATCTTAAGAACACAATGTCTTATTTCAATGTGAGATGTATGTATCTGATTTTTGTAATCCTGTTCGCTTTTCTGATAATCTTTTTTTTCACAGTGGTCTGATTAAAGCAAAGGCTCCTTCTTCTCATTTTGCCACTAGTCAATGTATTTCAACTTAGCTCTTGCCAAAACATAGACATCATAAGCCACCTCTTGCTTCTAGTTTTGTGTTTTAGGTAATAATGACAGTGATTGCCACCAAATGCATGTGTGTGCATACTTTGTCATTTCTTTCCCCCAGTCCTTCATCTCTTCTATGGAAAAATGAGGAATTTAATATGGGGGGCGGGAGGGAGTGGGGGGCAATTTACTTTTCTTTTGAATACAACATCTAATGGGTTTTCAAAAGAAAACAATGTATTCAAATACTTACTATTCTAAGAATGTCAAAGAGAGAACTTCCAAAATCCAAAAGTACTAAGTCTGATATTAGCTGGAGAGGAAATTTCCACGCAAACCATAAATAAAACATGCCATCAATTAAGCTGAACATCCCTATCATTCCTTTAGTCATTAATCAATATGGAAGGGATCTGTAACCCACAGACCTGCATATAATCAAAATATCACTTATATCTGCTTGAGGAGTTCCCAGATGACTTTGGCTGTGTGCCAGATCTCCCTTATTTTGAAATGTCAAGGCTAACATTTGTTAGTATAATCAAAGCCAGCATTAAGTGTCCTGGGGAGAGGCAATTCAGAAGAACGCTTAGCAGCACGGACAAACCGGTCCAAAATGAAAAGAGGAAAACAAAAAACAACCAACCCTCCCGACAGAGCGAATAATCCACAAATGACTGAACTCAAAACGAGAAGGTCCCTCTCCGGCGCAGCCTGAGCAGACGCTCTGCACTCAGGACCTGCACTCGTACCCTTCCTCGCTCCCTTCACTCCCAACTTCCTCCACTCGCCCGGGGCCAACATGGGGCACCCCGCTTTCCTGGAAGTGAACGTGCACCGAGCCTGCACGGGAGCGAGGGGAGGAACGGGCAATTCCCAAGAAAGCGGTGAAACAGGTGGGTTAGGACGAGCAGCGGCACCGCGGAGGGGCAGCTTGGAAATGACAGATGCGGTTCAAGCTCCGACTCCACGCGTCGGAAGACGCTCTCCCGGGGCGGGCAGGCCGGCCGGGGGCTGGTTGCAAGAAGGGGGCAAAGGCTAACTCCGGAGCCGGAGCGGAGCACAAACAAGCCGCGGGGCGAGTGGGCAGGCAGCCGTGGGATCCGTGAGCAGCGGCGGCAACACGGGTCAGGGTGGCAGTGATGGCTTTGGTGTTGGGAGACAGGGGCCACGGCGAAAGGCCGTCCGAGGGGGAGAAGGGGCTGGGGAACCAGGCGTCCTGAGCTCTAAGGTTCCTGCCCCAACGAAAATGTAGAGGAGAGAGAGCAGAAGACGAAAAGCCGCCCCGACTCCCCAATTGGAGAAATTTCCCCGGGAGTCGCTGCTCGCCGCCACGGCGCCTTCTGCCCGCTCCCTTTTCCTGGTGGTAACTGCTGTGGCGTAGAGCGGAGAGGGAGGAAGAGGAGGAGGAGGAGGAAGACCAAGAAAGAGGAGGGTGAAGATGGGGCGAGGGTGGGGAGCGAGGGGGTGCGGCCTGCACAGTTCCAGCGAAGCCTCCGCTCTCTCGTAGCCGGTCAGCGCCGGGTTTCCCCTAAGCCCAGCCCTGCATAGACTCACCCGCCTGCCTTGCCTCGCTTTTCCCTTAGCCGACTCCACGAGCTGCCGCGTCCTCACAAGAGACCACTGGACGAGTGTCGAGGAAAAAACTCTCCAGAACCGGGCCTGATTGCTTCAGCGAGTCCGACCTTTACGGCTGAGAGAGACACCCTCAGCTTTCGGTGGGTTCCACAGCCAGACGGGCAACCATCTTACATTAGGGTAAGACTCCTCTGGCTTCCCATGCGCAGGCGCACGCCGATCCGCCAGGGAGGGGCGGGGGAGGGGCGGGAGGAGCGGTGGGCGGCCTCTCCCACGGCACTCTGGGAGTTGTAGTTTTCGGACGGTAAGCGCCCAGTTGCAAGCTGGGAGTTGAAGTTCTCAGGGCTGCTAGGCTCCCTCACGTGGCTGCTAGACTACCGCCTTTCTTCGTGTTTTGCTTCCTTCACTGCCCGCGTGTGCTGCTCCGCTGTCATTTGGTCGGCGATCTTGTTTGTGGTTCCGTTTTCTCGGTGTTTGCTCAAATATGGGATACCAAAACTCGGGGTGAGCTTAACCAATTTAGGGGGAGCCAAGAACGTCTCTCCCCTGCCCCGCCTACCATAGATACTGAAGGGGCGGGATAGAGGCTGACTGGCAAGGTAAGGAGCGCGGGATCTGATCTAGGGTGAGAACTGGATACTGAATTGTCTGTTTCCGAAAAGAGATCCGTAGGAGCCGCTAGTCTTGATCCCATCCTCACCATTAATCTCCAGTAAAGAGATAATACAGGTGTACAATGGGAGATCCTTGCACTTACAAAAATGTGTTTCTGATTACAATAAATTTGAAAACATTTTGCGGGTTTTGGTGCAAATTATTGTTAGTTCGGTTTTCAGCCTGCACAGCCCTCACAGCCCTGCGCACAGTTTAGAAAGTCCTCACACATCAACACATCCCAAAGAATATAAAAATACACCCGCAATTCCTTTGAGCGCCAAGTCACAGGAATCAACTTACTGGTTCCTCCCGATTGCTTCCTAGAATTCTGGTGAAAGTGGCGCTCCAGGCAGTCGTTTCTGTTTATTACGTGTATTCTTCCATTCATAAAACAAATACTGAGCTCCTCCTATGTCCCTGCACTGTTCTATACATGGGAAGATGTTGGTGAGCAAAACACAAAATTCCCTCTTCCCATTCTAGGAATGCCTGTATTCTAGTGTGTGTTGGGGTGAGGGAAAAGGGAGAGGAGGCAATTTTTTTATATTATTAAATGAATAGTATATCACAGCTAATGAACATTTTAAAACAAGGAAGGGGAATAGGTAAAGAGGGTGCAATTTTATTTTTTTTAATTTTTTTATTTATTAATTTTAGAGAGAGAGGAAGGGAGAGAGCGAGAAACATTGATTTGTTGTTCCACTTACTTATGCATTCATTGGTTGATTCTTGTATGTGCTGTGACCGGAGATCAAACCTGTAACCTTGACATATCAGGACACACTCTAACCAACTGAGCTACCCCACCAGGGCAAGAGGTTGCAGTTTTAAACCTGTTCACCTACTCTCATAGCAAGAAGCCTTCATTCTTTTTTAAATACATTTGTTCTTTGTATTTCGGTTTCTTCATTATGGAGCCTAAAGACAACAGTTATGTGGTGAAAACTTAAAATATGTAATAAATTCACAATTTACCATAAATTTCTAATTGTAGAATTATAAAATTATCTAGCAAGGAAACTTGGGGAATCATTTGGATTCACCTTTAGATAACTGTCTAAACAGCATAGATGTACAGGAGTGGGGAAAAGTAGGTTTACATTTGTGAGTCTGGAAAACACAGTTTATTCTTGCATTATTTTTTATTTATTGGTAATAATAAAAAAGAACATGTGTCTTTTTCCATATGAACAACTGTAAACCTACTTTTGCCCAACCCTGTATTTTTTTTAAAATGTGTGGTTTTTACATTATCAGTCTTATGGTGGAATATAAATAAAGTAATAAAAACAATAAAATATGACCCCTTCCCATTATTAAAGATTAGAAACATTTCATTAAAAACTAGGATAGTTATTGCCATTTCTTGTCCTGGTCAGCGTAGATCAGTTGGTTGAGTGTTCACCTATGCAAAAAAGAGTTACCGGTTCGATTTCCTATCCAGACACATACCTAGGTTTTGGGTTCGATCCCCAGCCAGGGTGCATATGGGAGACAACCAATCAATGTTTTCTCTCACATCAATGTTTCTCTCTTCCTCCCTCCCTTCCTCTCTCTAAAATCAATAAAAGCATTTAAAAAAAAAGAACTAGTATAGTTTTTAATCATCATCTAAGTATTAATAGTTCTCAACCTTATTATACCGAACACACCTTTTTTTAAATTTTATTTTAGAGAGAGAGAAAAAAACACACATTGATTTGTTGTTCCACTTATTTATGCATTCATTGGTTGATTCTTGTATGTACCCCCAACCGGGAACAAATCTGCATCCTTGGCATACTGGACGACTCTCTACCCAACTGAGCTACCCAGCCGGGGTCGCAACATTCCTTTTTTTAATTACACATATTTCTATAACATCTCCTTCATTAACCTAAAATGAAATTCATAGATAGTATTATCTACCTACACATATGATTTTGTAATATAAGAAGAACAAAGAGCCCTGATTGGTTTGGCTCAGTGGATAGAGCGTCGGCCTGGGGACTGAAGGGTCCCGGTTCGATTCCAGTCAAGGGCATGTACCTTGGTTGCAGGCACATCCCCAGTAGGGGGTGTGCAGGAGGCATCTAATCGATGTTTCTCATCAATGTTTCTGACTCTCTATCCCTCTCCCTTCCTCTCTGTAAAAAATCAATAAAATATATATTTTTTAAAAGTAATTTATAATATAATAATTCATATTTCAATGTACAAATACTCAGGCATGACTGTTCTATAAAATGTAATCAAGTCATCATTTGCTGGCAGTTATAAAATTCCCATGAATGTGAAAGCTGCAAATGTCAGCTGACACAAGTATGGCATTTCGGCCACCTCTGATGGACAACACTAATCTGTCCTCAGTGTCCACTGTAAATGCATTCCTAAAACATTCACTGTTAGAATTATGTAAACATAAAATAGGTTAGGTTTTAGGTACATATTATTATAAATAGAAACATTATAAATTTTTCACATATGCTGGGGCATTTAAAGTTCGTTAGGTACACAAAATAATTTTTCATGTGAGGAACACTCACACAAGCAGCAAGTCTTGCTTACTGGTCCTGGCTCTCTAAAGGCCAGTAGTACCTCCCAGACCACCCAACACTAGGGGGCAATACCACACTTACTGAGAGTCATTCATTGGTGGAGAGCAGCGATTTTCAACCTTTTCCATCTCACGGCACACATAAACTAAGCACTGTACTGAAATTCTCTGGCACACCAAAAAATGTATTCTATTTTTGCCGATCTGACAAAAAAAATAGGTATAATTTTGGTTCATTCACACCAGACAGCTATTGTTGTGTTGGCTGTTGTCATTTTTTTAATTTGACAACCTAAGGGAAAAGAGGTCAATGCCCCTGACTAAATAGTCAGGTATTGCATATTTTAAAAGTTCTTGTGGCACACCAGTTGAAAAATCAATGGTGGAGACCAACATTTCCTAGGTCACCAATCAATTAGGGACAGAATTACTACCCTCTCATGCCAATGTTCCTTTCACTATACTATATTACCAATTTTTCATATATTATATGTATGTATATGTATATATGTTTAATTTTATGTAACAATTCTCTATAATTTTAAAAGTTAATTAACATTAAATTCTATTGCCTAGCTGCCTAGTGATTCCTCAGCATAGGACATCTATTCACTTAGTAAATACATTTTACATGTAAGCATGTGCTTGGTGCTGGTAGTACAGCAAACATTGCCCTCATAAAGCATGGTGCCTAGTGAAGAAGGTAGAAAAGAAATAATCAAACATATAAATAAATACAACTATCTAATAATAGACAAACATGGTAATTGACCATACCTTTGCTACACCTCCCATTGGCTAATCAGCACGATATGCAAATTAACTGCCAACAAAGATGGTGGTTAATTAGCATACGTAGGCTCCAAGCGGTGGAGCGAAGCCTCATGGCCCGGGGCCAGTGGAGCAGTGAGGCCTGACGTTTCGGGGCCAGCTCTGGCCAGAACTCGGCCAGAGCAAAGGCCTGGGCCCCGGGTGCCGGAGGCAAACCGGTGCCAGCAGCCAGGGGAAAGGAAGGCCTATTGCACGAATCTCTTCGTGCAACAGGCCTCTAGTCCTATATAATAAAAGCCTAATGTGCTAAGTGTCCGGTCATCTGGTCAGCCCTTCAACCAATCAAAGAGTAATATGCTAATGATATGCTAAGGCCACTCAACCACTCGCTATGATGTGCACTGACCACCAGGGGGCAGCTCTCAACACAGGAGCTTCACCCTAGTGGTCAGTGCGCTCCCACAAGGAGAGCGCCGCTCAGCCAGAAGCCGGATCACGGCTGGAAAGCTCAGTGGCGGTGGCGGGAACCAACTGCTGGCTTAGGCCACAGGGAGCAGGCGTAAGCTGTCAGTCGGACATCCCCCGAGGGCTCCCGGACTACAAGAGGGCACAGGCTGGGCTGAGGAAGCACCCCTCTGGAGTGCATGAATTTTGTGCACCAGGCCTCTAGTATAAATATAAATGCTTATATGTAATTAGAGGCCCGGTACATGGATTCGCGCACCGGTGGGGTCCCTCAGCCTGGCCTGTGGGGATCGAGCTGAAACCGGCTCTCCAACATCCCCTGAGGGGTCCTGGATTGGGAAAGGGCGCAGGCCAGGCTGAGGGACCCCACCAGTCCACAATCAGGGCTGGGGAGGGACCGCGGAGGGCTTCAGGGCATGTCCGGCCCGTCTCACCCAGTCTGATCAGCTGGTCCCCAGCAGCAAGCTAACCTACCGGTTGGAGCGTCTGCCCCCTGGTGGTCAGTGTGCATCATAGCGACTCATCGAAAGGTCGAACAAATGGTCAGACACTTAGCATGTTAGGCTTTTATTATATAGGATTATAACTGTGATGAATACTAGAGGCCTGGTGCACAAAATTTGTGCATGGGGTGTCTCTCAGCCTGGCCTGCACCCTCTCCAATCTGGGACCCCTTGGAGGATGTCCAACTGCCACTTTAGGCCCAATCAAGGCAGTCAGACATCCCTCTTGCAATCCAGGACCTCTGGCTCCTAACCGCTCGCCTGCTGCCTGCCTGATTGCCCCTAACCACCTCTGCTTGCTGGCCTGGTCACCCATAACTGCCCCCCTGCCGGCCTGGTCACGCCATAACTGCTCCCCTGCTGGCCTGGTCGCCCCTAACTGCTCCCCTGCCGGCCTGGTCACCCCTAACCGCCTCTGCCTCAGCCCCCGCCACCATGGCTTTGTCCGGAAGGATGTCTGGAAGACATCTGGTCTAATTAGCATATTACCCTTTTATTAGTATAGATCAGGGGTCCTCAAACTTTTTAAACAGGGGGCCAGTTCACTGTCCCTCAGACCATTGGAGGGCCGGACTATAGTTTAAAAAAAAACTATGAACAAATTCCTATGCACACTGCACATATCTTATTTTGAAGTAAAAAAACAAAACGGGAACAAATACAATATTTGTATTTGCATGTGGCCCACGGGCCATAGTTTGAGGACCCCTGGTATAGATTATAACTGTGATGAATACTATGAAGGCGTTAACAAGATGTTACGAGAACATTTAATAAGGGGACCTAATTTAGATTGGTGGCAAAGAGGAGGATAGTCAGTGAAGATCTTTACAGGTTAATTGTGGAAAATATGCAGGGACCATGCAGTAGAAAAAAACTTAAGACTAGTGTGGACTATGGTGAGCAAGTAGTCTTGAATTTTAATAGAGGAATATGATGAATTTTAAGAGAAGCATAATCTAATTTACATTAAAAGACCATGCTTGCCGTAGCCAGTTTGCCTCAGTGGATAGAGCATCAGCCTGCAGACCAAAGGGTCCCAGGTTCGATTCCGGTCAAGGACACATACCTTAGTTGCAGGCTCCTCCCAGACCCAGGCCCTGGTCAAGGCACATGCAGGAGGCAATCAATTGATGTGTTTCTCTCACATCGATGTTTCTCTCTGTCTTTCCCTCTCTCTTCCACTCTCCCTAAAAGATCAATGGAGAGAACCACGATCGCGGCGTAAGGTACAGACCTGTGCGTGCTGCCTCCCACAACAACATTGAAAATACCAACTATAAGACAAAACAGCTATCATTCAGAACAATGGGAAAGCTGGCCCAGTGGGAGTTCTACAACTGGAAGGAAAGAAAGAAGAGCATTGACACTGAGTAGGATATGCAGAGGTGCCAAGAACAGAGGTATGGAGTCGCGCGCCAGGCAGGCTGCAACTGGATGCACTGTTTTTTTCAATCGGAAGGGGTTACAAACTCTCGAATCCACTGAGCTTGTTTGGGGCAGGATTCTGAGGTCCCAGACCCCTACGGGGAGAGGCGGGATGGCCTTGCAGTGGGTCAGAAAGCGAGGGTGGCTTTCTCACGGAGCTGCTCGCCGGCACTTGGGGACACGGAGATGCAGAGTCATGGAGAGGCGAGGAGTCGCGGAGATGCCATTGCTGTTTGCTCCGCCCTGGTGACTCCCTGAGACCCCACCCTACTCAATTTACATCCCCACCCAAGCTGTGCCAGTGGCATAAAAGGAACCACCTGCGCTTTTGCAACATAACCCAACAAACTGCAGATTTCAACTCCTCGCATGCATAAGGGACACACTCAAGAAGCAGAATCAGGTTCGGAGGAAGCCGGAGTCGGACCCGGCTGGGCCGGCAACATGGAACCGCTGTACCAGCAAACGCACAAACAGGTCCACCAGATCCAGTCTCACATGGGATGCTGGGAGATGGCAGACAAGCAGTTTTTGCACTTACTAGAAAACGAAATCCAAGCAAGCATACCAGATATTCAGCCAGCAAGAATGCCTGGAGATTTTGTCCTGCAAGGAGCCGCCCAACAAAAGACAGAATGCCAAACTTCGTGTTGACCAGTTAAAGTATGATATCCAGCACCTGCAGACTGCTCTCAGAAACTTACAGCATCGGCGATACGCAAGGGAGCAGCAGGAGAGACAGCGAGAGGAGCTTCTGTCTAGCACCTTCACCCCCAATGTGGGATGCGGCGCCCCCTGCGAGGCTGCGACAGCCCCCGTGAGGCTGAGACGGTCCCCATGAGGCTGAGACGGTCCCTGTGAGGCCGAACACAGGGACACGTCGCGGATGGAAATAGCTACATTTTCCATGTGTATGACCCGGCAACAAAAAGTGTACACCTATGGATGAGGACAGTGTGGGGTAAGGGCAGAGGGTGGGGTGGGAACTGGGTGGAGGGGAGCTATGGGGGGAAAAAAGGGGAACAACTGTAATAATCTGAACAATAAAGATTTATTTTAAAAAAATAAATAAATAAAATAAAAGATCAATGGAAAATATCCTTGGATGAGGATTAACATAATAAATAAATAATAAAAGATTATGCTACTGAATGTCCATCACTGGGGAAGTTATTAATTTATTTTACTTCCATTCTCAGAATATTACATGCCATATATATATATATATATATATATATATATATATATATATATATCTCAAAAGGACAGGGATAGCCCTACCCAGTCTGGCTCAGTGGATAAAGCGTCAGCCTGTGGACTGAAGGGTCCCAGGTTCAATTCCGGCCAAGGGCACATGCCTGGGTTGCAGGCTTGATTGCCAGTAGGGGCCATGCAGGAGGCAGCCAATCAATGATTCTCTCTCATCAATGATTCTCTCTCATCATTGATGTTTCTATCTTTTTCTCCTTCTCCCTTCCTCTCTGAAATCAATAAAGAAATATATATTTTTTAAAAAGGACAGGGATAAAAGAAAAATCAAACAATTAATAAGAGAAAGGCGAAGAACTACATATTGACCTGAAAGAACGTTCATTATCTACACTAATAAAAGAGAAACATGGTAATTAGCGTACGACCGCTACCCTTCCCATTGGCTAATCAGCATATCCTTATGCAAATTAACTGTCAGCCAAGATGGCGGTCGGCAGCCATGCACTGAAGCGAACAGGGAGGCTTGCTTGCTCCAGTGACGGCAGACTTCAACGTTCCCCGCCTGAGTTGCCGGCCTCTCAGCTGCAACTCTAAGCAACTATGTACTATGTTGTAAATAAGAAGCTAAACAAAACCCCAGAAACCGGCTTTCAGTCAGCCAGGTTCAGCCAGCCTGACCGCAACATTGTATCAAATACAGAAGGAAAAACAAGGCCAGAAACCGGCTTTCAGCAGCCAAGGCCTCAGAGCTAAAGCTGGCCCAGAATTAAAAAAGAAAAAAGAAAAAAAGGAGCTCTTGGGAGCTTTAGTCACCCGCCAGCCTGAAAACGGCCCTCAGCCCCTCAGCCAGACTGGCCAGGCACCCCAGTGGGGACCCCCACCCTGATCCAGGACACCCTTCAGGGCAAACCAGCCGGCCCCCACCCATGCACCAGGCCTGTATTCTATATAGTAAAAGGGTAATATGCCTCCTGGCACCGGGATCAGCAGAGCCGCGAGGCCTCCCGGCACCGGGATCAGCATGACAGGGGGCAGCGCCCAAATCCCCTGATCGCCCTGCGGCTCTGTGAGTGACAGGGGGCGGGGCCACAACCTCCCTATCCGCCCTGCTCTGTGTTTGACAAGGGAAGGCGCCCCAACCCCCTGATCAGCCCTGCTCTGTGGGTGATAGAGGGTGGCGCCCCAACCCCCCTCCACCAGCCTTGCTCTGTGTGTGACAGGGTAGAGCCATAACCTCCCCATTGGCCCTGCCCTGAGTGTGACAGGGTGCAGCGCCCCAACCCCCTGATCCGCCCTGCTCTGTGTGTGACAGGGGGCGGTGCCCCAACTCCCCTATCGGCCCTACTCTGTGAGTGACAGGGGGGAGCTCCTCAACCCCCTGATCGGCCCTGCTCTGTGCATGACAGGGGGGAGCTCCTCAAGCCCCTGATGGGCCCTGCTCTGTGCGTGACAGGGGGGAGCTCCCCAACCCCCTGATCGACCCTGCTCTGTGTGTGACAGGGTACGGAGCCCCAACCCCCCTGATGGGCCCTGCTCTGTGAGTGACAGGGGGCAGCGCCCCAACCCCCTGATCAGCCCTGCTCTGTGCATGACAGGGGGTGGCGCCGCAACCTCCCCATCGACCCTGCCTTGAGTGTGACAGGGGGCGGTGCC
Source organism: Myotis lucifugus (assembly GCF_000147115.1). Lineage (NCBI taxonomy): Eukaryota > Metazoa > Chordata > Mammalia > Chiroptera > Vespertilionidae > Myotis > Myotis lucifugus. The sequence goes on along the minus strand of NW_005871094.1, from coordinate 2,109,860 downwards.
CCAACCCCCCAATCGACCCTACCCTGAGCGTGACTGAGGGTGGCATCGCAACCTCCCGATCCGCCCTGCTCTGAGCCCGACCAGGGGCTGCACCTAGGGATTGGGCCTGCCCTCTGCCACCCGGGAGCAGACCTAAGCCAGCAGGTCGTTATCTCCCAAGGGGTCCCAGAGTGCGAGAGGGCACAGGCCGGGCTGGGGGACCCCCCTCCCCTCCTGAGTGCACAAATTTTTGTGCACCGGGCCTCTAGTATATATATATATGACAACATGATATATTATATATAATGTAATCCATTTTTAGAAATAGAGTCAATAAAAATATTTGTATATATTTCTGCATAGCACAGTAAAAAGAATTGGAAGATATGTACACATCAAATTTTAGTATGTGGTTGGTTACCTTGGGGGATTGCACTTGGAAAGCAATGGAGGGAGAAAATAACTTTTTCTTTATAAGTTGCTGTATTGATTTATTGTGTGTCTAAATTAGTTTTTTTTAAAATATATTTTATTGATTTTTTACAGGGAGGAAGGGAGAGAGATAGAGAGTCAGAAACATCGATGAGAGAGAAACATCGATCAGCTGCCTCCTGCACATCTCCCACTGGGGATGTGCCCGCAACCAAGGCACATGCCCTTGACCGGAATCAAACCTGGGACCCTTCAGTCCGCAGGCCGACGCTCTATCCACTGAGCCAAACCGGTTTTGGCTAAATTAGTTTTATACATTTTAAAAAATAGATCATTCTGCTCTTTGGAGAATGGATAGGAGGGGAAAAAATGAATAAAAATGGCCTGGCTGGCTCAGTGGTTGAGTGTCGACTGGCCAGTAGGGGGTGTGCAGGGGCAGCCAATCAATGATTCTCTCATCATTGATGTTTGTATCTCTCTCTCCCTCTCCCTTCCTCTCTGAAATCTATAAAAATATTTTTTTTTAAAGAAGGAAAATGGAGCAATTAAGAGAACATTTCAGTTATTCAGATGTTGGTTCTGATTATGATAGCAGTGAAGATAGAAAAGAGGTAATAAATTCAGATATATTTTATGAGATTGAAACAATAGGACTTGGTGATGAACTGGATAATGGGGATGTTCTCATGAATGGCTCTAAGATTTTCTGACTTAAAAAATGGCTTTGTAGACTGTGGCTCCTTTGGTAAAAGGAGAATGGTGAATATTGAAATAATGTCTATAGCAGTGGTTCCCAACATGGGGCACACGCCCCACATGGGGGCAACTTGATTTTTAAGGGGGACAATTTGAGAATGAGTTATTAACAGTGAATTTTTTGCATTTCTTACGGTTCTAGGGGCCTCTTATACCGTATATAAACATATAGTGACATATTTATGCATTTCAGTTCTCTATTATATATTTTGAAACTTTATTGGCTATTTTTTCATATCACTGCATATTATTATTTTTTAAAACAATTTCTGGGTTATTTCTTCCTCAGTAGTTCACCTATCCTTTTATTCTTTTATTTTTCTCTTTCATGGATGCCATGTTCTTTGGAAGTTGTTTAGACAAAGTTAATGGCCTTTTTTAGGCTTCCTCCACATGAATAGGAGTTCACTTTTTCAATAAGAATTATATGTCACAGGGGGAGCATCAGGATTTTAGAGATGCTTAGGTGGGGCATGGCAAAAAAAAACAAAAGGTCAGAACCACTGATCTATAGAGAGTAGGAAAACAGCTTCATCATAAAAACAACAAGCTATCAGAGAAATAATGATTGCCCATTTGAGATTGGTGAACTAAAAAATCATGGAGATAGTATTTTGCCCACTTACTGATTTTTCTCTAATGCTTATCTTCTTGGGTTCTGCTATAGGAGCAACATATTCTTGGGCTTATCTAGGCTAGAGAAGGAGAAGGCCTTCTTTGCTAGCCTAGATAAGGGGAAGGTTAATGGGCAACCAACATTATGGGTTGTTTCTCATTTTTTCAATCTTCATAAATTATATATATAAGAATACTTTTAATAAATAAAATTTTCAAGTTATTCTTGAATATAGTCTTAAATGTAGACCTGCTGGGCTGAAGGGAATGATCAGTTTTATGATCTTTGTTATGGACAGATTAATATTCATTTAATGTTAATGAATATTAATGTCACTTTATTTGTGGAGCTTCCCCCCCCACCCCAAAAAATAACATTTACTTTGAGTATTACCATTATTATAATTTTTTTAAGTTTTAATTATTCTATGAGTATTTCAGTGCTAAATATTGGGTAGATGGTAGTGAGCTCCCTTAAAGATCTTAAGGTTTAAAAGGGAAAACAGAAAAAAGGTAAACAAAATATTAAGCAAGTAATAGGATGGAAAAGGAACAGAGTAATAGAAATATCGGGGGTGGGATTTACTTTCCATTGGAAAGCTTCTCTAAAGAGATAACTTAATCTGAAATTTAAAGGATTAGAAGGGATCACCCATTTAAAGAATGGCCTGTGCCAAGACCCTGACTTAGGAATGAGTTTAGCATATTCCAGGAATGGAAAGTTAGCCAGTGAAGTTGGAACATATAAAGGCAGAGTGGTAGGAGAGGAGGCTGGGGAAGAAGGCAAAATTCAGATTATGAAGGGTTTTGTGTGGGATTTGGATTTTATTCTAAGTAGATTAAGAGAGGATTGAATAGATTTGAAGCAAAAGAGTGACATAAATCAATTTATCTTTTCAAAAGATCAGGGTAGCTGCCATGTGGAGATGAATCAAAGAAAGGTGGAGAGACAAGTTAGGAAGCCTTTGTGCAGCCTGGAATAAATAAATGGCTTAGACTAGGGCAAGGCTGGGACTGGGACAAGGCTGGGACTAGGGTGATGTGAGGGAGGCATTTGCTTTGGACACAAAATGTAAGCAAGCACAAAAAGATGCAGTATAAAGGTAGATGATATTTTGAGATAACATTTTTAGAAATCAAAATTAATGCCAAAAAAATCTGATGAACAAAATGTCATCTGGCCAGTGTGGCCCAGTGGGTAGGCATCAACCCATGAACCAGGAGGTCATTGTTTGATTCCCTCCAGTCAGGGAACATGCCTGGGTTGCTGACTCAATCCCCAGTGTGGGGTGTGCAGGAGGCAGCCGATCAATAACTCTCCCTCATCATTGATGTTTCAGTCTCTCTCTCTCCCTTTCCCTTCCTCTCTGAAGTCAATAAAAAAAAATTTTTGTGTCAAAATATAAAATAAAGACAAAATGAGCCCCTGAATTGACAAATCCCTGCCTTACTTCCCTCCCCCTAATCCTGGCTCTGGTTCTAATAAAACTTTATTTACCAAATAGGTAGCTGGCTCTAAGGCTGTAGTTTGCTGATTTGTTTGTTTTTTAAGTGTTTATATAAGAGGAAATAAATAATGGCCCATTAATATGTACCCTACAACCAAACAGTTCCTCTCCTGGCATACACAAGTATGCCAGGAAAACTAATGGCAGCATTAGTAGTAAGAGCAAAAGCACTGGAAACAACCCAAATGCCAATCAATAGTAGAATGGATAAATTGAGTAATTTAATACAGTGTAATATTACACAGCAAAAAAATGAATTAACTGTAGCTACACATTTCAATTTCAAGAATGAATTTCCAAAACAAAATATTGGAATAAAAAAAAAGAAGGAAAAAAGTCACAGATGAATATATAACAGTATGATGCATTTTATATGAAGTTCACAAATAGGCAAAACTAAATAATATTGCCGAGAGACATAGATTAACATTACAAAGAAAAACAATGAAATGTTTTATACAAAATGCAGGACGTGGTTATCTCTATGGGGAGAAAAAGGGACATGATCTCAGAAGGTTACACAGGGAACTGCTAAAGAACTGGTGCTGGTCTATTTCTTTATCTTGTAGACTCACGAGTGTTCATGTTACTATTATTTCTAAGAAATGCAGATACATTTTGTACTCTCCTTTGTGTGATATGCTTCACAATTAAAACAATTATATTATTCAGGGACATACTCATGAAAAATTGGATTAGTAGTCAGGTTTCCCCTGCTGAAAGACACTAAGTCAATATTTTTGCAGGCCAGTTTTGGCAATCATTCAAGAAATAGATAATGCTTCTCTTATTCAACTCTTCTTTTTTAAAAAAAATATATTTTTATTCATTTCAGAGAGGACGGGAGAGGGAGAGAGAGATAAAAACATGAATGATGAGAGAGAATAATTGATCGGCTGCCTCCTGCACACCCCTTATGGGGATCAAGCCTGCAACCCAGGCATGTGCCCTTGACCGGAATCGAACCCAGGACCCTTCAGTCTGCAAGCCGACACTATCCACTGAGCGAAACCAGCTAGGGCTTATTCAACTCTTCTTAATCAATTTCTTTACTTATGGAAATAAATGCACCATAACTTACTACATCAACAAATTAAAGTAGGAAATACATATGATCTTTAAGATTTCTTTTTAATCCAAGATATATATATATATATATATATATAGAGAGAGAGAGAGAGAGAGAGAGAGAGAGAGAGAGAGAGAGAAACATCTACGTGAGAGAGAACATCGATTGGTTGCCTTCCTTACATGCCCTGACCAGGGGTCAAACCCACAACCTTTCAGCAATGCTCCAACCAACTGAGCCATATCAGTGATATTTTATGAATCACTTTTATTAAATAAGTAGTTGGCCATATCTTCTTTTGTTCCCTCAAGCTCTTTTATTAATCCAGTCAACAAATGTTTATTAAACACTGATTTTGTTTGCCACTCACTGTGCTAGACACAGGGAACACTACAGTCCTGCTCCTCTCTGCCTGGGAAAGACACACAGTAAACAAGACTTAGATACACTGTGGTTAGTGCTCTGAAGATGACAAACATGATGGGCTGGGTGAGGCAGGTTTGGAATGGAGGGATCAGGGAAACCCTCTCTAAGCAGATGACATTTGATATTCTACTTTGAACCTTACAGATTATTTTTAATAAAGTAAATATCAATCTTTAATATCCCATATTAACAAAAAGTTCTTTATGGGTCCTCCCCGCAGCCCTCAGAGGAAAGGGGTCTTGAGATCAAAAACTGAATAAACCACTATGGTTTGTCCTCAGCTGTGATTGGTCATCTCTTGCTCTGACCGCATAAGGAATTACAAACTCCTATATAAGGCCCTGGCTGGGTTGATGATTTTGTCCTTTATGGTGCAGGAGGCTGATTTGTGGTGACCTGTTGGACTTGAACGAGTTAGCTTTCCTCCTCCCCACCCCACCCCCCTTTTGTTTCTTTTTTATTTATTCTTTTTCTCTTTTCTCATTTTTCATTTTTCTCACTTTTTTCTCATTTTTCTTGTCTTGTTTTCTTCTCATTTTTAAATTTTTTCTGTTTTTGTTCTTTTTCTCATTTTTTCTTTAGAATTTTTTAAGTTCATATAGTTAGTATTGGTATAGTTAGTATAGTTAGCAATTGTTTATTAGTATTATATATTAGCATAGTTAGGATAGTTAATATTGGTATAGTTAGTATACTTAGAATTGTTTATTAGTATCGTTAGTTAGCATTGTTAGTATTAGTTACCATAGTTAGTTTTGTTAGTATTGTTAGCATAGTTAGTAAGCTTAGTTAGTATTGATAGTATTGTCAGTTAGTGTCGTTAGCAAATCACCATGTCTAATGGCCTTGCAGCCATCTTTGCCCCAATTGGCCATTACAAGCTCCTGATCACCATTGGCCAGGGTGAGGTTGGCCTGGCACATCATGACCAGGACAGGGTGGCTGTCAATCATTAATCAGTGGGGCTTTTCTAGACTTTTTCAAGAAGTCCACTGTATGAATGGTTTGAACCTCCCAAATATTATAAAGTTATTCGAGGTGATTGTCACCAGGGAAACATCATTCCTCTTTATGGAGCGTGTGAGAGAGGGGATTTGTTTGACTCTCTGGAGGAACACAGCCGCATGGCTCAAGTCATATTTTGGCAGCTAGTGTCAGCCGTTCAGTACTACCACCAGAGGGGCATCGTCCACAGGGACCTGAAGCCAGAGAAAATACTTTTAGATGCTGACCTGAATGTAAAACGTGCAGACTTTGGCCCAGTTGTGAATTTACAGGCCATAAGCTGAGCACATTCTGTGCCACCCCAGAGCTCTTCCTGCACCAAACCTATGGTGGCCCTGGGGTTGATGTGTGGAACCTGGGGGTAGTTCTGTGTAGGATGGGGATGGGGTCCCTGCCATTTGTGGGAGAGGGCTTTTGGGAACTGAAGCAGCAGATACTAAGAGGCACTTCCATGTCTCATATGTCATATCTATAGAATGTCAAAAGCACAAAATAAAAGTAATGACCCCCAACCCCAGCAAAAGAAGGATCCTGGAACATATAATGAGACCCATGACTCAACATGGGCCAGGAGGAGGAACTCAGGTCTTACAGTGAGCTGCCCTGTGGCAACGTGGACCCCCAGATAACAGAAAATGAAGAACCTGAGCAAGATGACATCCAGGAGTCAAAAACAGGAAGAAAGTACAACAAAGTGATGGGCACTTTGACCCTGAGTACCAGGAAAACCAAGATAACGGCTGCACCATCAGGGTAAGGCCCTGCTCTTCCCCTGACCCAGCAGCTTTAGTCCTTCCCAACCTGCGAGGTTCAGCCATCAGGACAGAAGACCAAAGAGCTTGCCACTCCCCAACCCTGCTTGGAGTCAGGATGACCACCCCGAGCCCAGGTCTCCAGCATAACCCTGGGAGCTCCCCCTCTACCCACAGCAGCAGCAGTAGTGGAGACCCAGAGGGAACCAACATGGCAAATTCCCTCCTAACTGGGCAGCCTGATGGTGGCACCCCAACCTCTCACTCTTGCTACAGCCGGACCGGCAGAGGGTGATTAGAAGAGTCTTTCATTTCCTATTAAGACTCATGTTCTGTAGGCCATCTACCAAGAAGCAGCATCTCAAAAGGACAAGAGTCAAGCCAATATAATTTTTAAAATATATACATCTTTGATTTCAGAGAGGAAGGGAGAGGAAGAGAGAGATAGAAATACCAATGATGAGAGAGAATCATTGATTGGCTGCCTCCTGCACACCCCTTACTGGGGATTGAGCCTGCAACCCAGGTATGTGCCCTGGACCAGAATCAAACCCAGGACCCTTCAGTCCTCAGAGCAACTCTCTACCCACTGAGCCAAACCGGCTAGGGCTAAATTTTTAAATTGTGGAACACCAAGGCAGGGCCACAATCAAACACTCTGGGGGAAGTCAAGCCACACTCCCTGCATTTTAAATGCCAAACTTGAAGGTGCTGAGCTCCTGTGAGGCCAGCCACATGGTGCAGGAGATGTGCCAGAGGCTAGACACAAACACCTGTACATGAGAGCGTGCCAGAAATATAGGCTGTGTGTGCAAGATGAGAGGACTTGGTCCAGCAGACGATGGAGGTGTTCAAATTGCTGTGGCATTCTCTGAACAAGGCTCACATCAAGAGGGTATCTAGCATCTTTGTGGCCTTCAGAAGCATCTTATCCAAAATACCTGCTGAGCTTGGGAGGACAGGATAGCCTGGAGCCCCTTGGGGTCAAGAGGAGATGCCGCCCTCACTGTGGGTCCACGCTGCTCTTTTTTCTCTCATGTTTGTGGGGGCTCTTTTCTTTTCTTTTTTTTCTTTTTTTGTTAATCCTCACCTGAGGATATTTTTCCACTGATTTTTTAAAATATGTTTTTATTGATTTCAGAGAGGAAGGAGAGGGAGAGAGAGAAACATCAATGATGAGAGAGAACCATTGATTGGCTACCTCCTACACACCCCCTACTGGGGACCAAGCCCACAACCCAGGCATGTGCCCTTGACCAAAATCAAACCCAGGACCCTTCAGTCTGCAGGCCAACGCTCTATCCACTGAGCAAAACCAGACGGGACTTCCATTGATTTTTAGAGAGAGAGGAAGGGAGGGGGTGAGACAGAGAGAAACATTGATGTGAGAGAGACACATTGATTGTTTACCTCCCACATGTGCCCTGACCGGGGCCAGGGATCGAGTTTGCAACTGAGGTATGTGCCCTTGACCAGAATCGAACCTGGGACCCTTCAGTCCATGGGCCGATGCTCTAACCACTGAGAAAACTGGCTAGGGCTATGGGGTTCTTATTAAAGTATTTGGTTCTTCCAAATTTGGTAATAAATTTGATGCTCCAGAAACAAAAGAAAGGAAATACATATGATGATTCTAAAAGATGCAGGAAAAGAAAAAGTTTTCAATAAAAAGTCAATTCAGTGATTAAAATATATATTTTAACAAACCAAGAATAAAAGGGAAATTTCTTAATCAACTAAAAACCTACAGCATAATTACACTTAAAATTAAAGTTATAAATGCATTTTCTTTAAAACATGGCAAGGATGTTTATTCACTACTATTACAGTTACTATTTAGCACACTGGAAGGTCTAGTCTGACTTTAGAAAGTCAGAGTAGGTACCTTCCAGCGAGTCATCTAAGTACCCAGTTTTGTCCTAGACTGCCAGGTAGAAGGAAACATAAATTCTAAAGAGAAAGCCTACATTATCCTAACTTTTAAGTCATTCCTACAAGTAATGTTTAAAATAAAATGTCTAAAAAACAATGAGAGATTATGGAATACATCTCAAGTCAAGACAATACAGGATTAAATGCCATTGCCTACCATAGTAAACTGATCATTAATGTACCCTTTCTTTCTCTTCCCTGCCTCACTTTCCATACTTTCTCACTTCCTATACTCCTACATAACTACTCTCACCCAACTTCTTACCTCTAGTTCTGCTTCTGAAGGACTCTAGCCTCACACAGCAGGTATACAGTCACATAAACCCCACCACAATCCAGATATAGAACACCCTAACAAGTTTTCTCATACCCCTTTGTAGTCAATCCTCTCTCCATAACCTCAACTTCAAGCAACCACTGAACTTCTTTCTATTACGATCATTTTGCTTTTTACCCACTTATATATATAAAAGCCCAACAACTAGGACAGCGGAACAACCAGAACGACCGGTGGCTATGATGCACACTGTGGCAGCCAAACAGCCTGATCCAGGCCCCGAAAGGCGCCCCCCCCCCGGCTGGCCCCACCCCCAATTGTCCCCCAGCACCCCGATGGGGGGTGGCTCTGGCTGGTCAACTGCCTGCGGCTTCTTCCCCTGGCCAGCCTTGCCCACATCCCCTTCCTCCCACTGGCCCAGCCTGATGGGCCCCCATCATGGCAGGCTGGCCAGATCCCACCCGTGCATGAATTCATGCACCGGGCCTCTAGTTTTCATATAAGATAAAATCTTGATTTAAATTTTTTTTCATCTTGTTGATTTCATTGCATGTAAGTTAAAGAGAATTTATTGTATACTAGTGACCTGGTGCATGGATTCGTGCACATTGAAAGGGAATTAATTAGAAGGTGGTCAGCAGAGCGGGCTGGGCGAGATGGGCCAGACACGCCTTGGAGCCAACCTCCCACGGCCCTCCTCAGCTGGTGGCACATGGGGCAGTGCCAGGGCTTAAAGGGCATCTGCAGAGAGAGTGGGGTCCCTCTGGCAGGTGGTGTCCCTCAGCCTGCCCTGCGGGAATCAGGCCGAAACCGGCTCTCCAACATCCTCCGAGGGGTCCCAGAGTGTGAGAGGGCACTCTGCAAAGTTGCTGTCATACAAGGTGTGGAACACAAATGCAAGTGTGCAGTAAACCAGATTCAGGGCCGACTGTGCCCCAGCAACAACATAACCCACAGCCGAAGGTGGAATCACGAGGCCCCATGAGAAATCAGGCTCCCTCCTCTCTGGTTTCAGGGTGCATCACCTGAGAACTGCCACTGCCAAGTCACTGCAGCTCGCAGCTCCTGCATTGAGCATCTGCCCCCGGTGGTCCGTGCACATCATAGTGACCCGTCAGACAGTCAAACACTTAGCATATTAGCCTTTTATATGCTAGTATATAGATGCTTGAAACTGCTAACTTTGTCCAAAAAGGATCCTAGGGAGATGAACCTCCAGGGAAGAAACTAGCATACAAGATTAGTCATTGGAGGGTCAGGGGATGATACTGAGTCATGTTTTCTACTTAGACCTGTGTCCCAGTTCAGCCCCCTCCGTAAACTCATAGTTGAGTAATATGGGCAGCCAAGTGCAGCGTGTATACTGGGGAGAGGAGGAAATGTGAGCCATGAGTCAACTCTGAAAAAGCAATTTCCCTAAAATCTCTGTGTGACATTGCTATACAAGCATCGTGTCTTTAATACTCGCTCATGAAGCATGACACCCAAAGCACATCTGCCCAAAATTCGAGGAGCTTTGGCACCTTGAAAAATCCTGTATATCTGCCACAATGATGCACAGAGAGGGGGGAGGTGGCAACCAGGGCAGGTGACAGCTTGGTGAGCACCAACAGCCATGATGGGCATCTTTGCATGGTTTGGCAGGCAGCAGAATCCTGAGCAATTACAACCACTGGGGTCCAGGAAGTAGACAATACAGCCCAATGATTAATAATTTGGACCTCAGAGTCAGACAGGTCTATATTGAAACCCCAAATGTCATTCCACCCTGCCTACATGAGGTGCCCTGTTGTGACTAATGCTGACTAATGGTGCATGTCCAATCGTTAACAACTATTTCATTCCCTCAACAAATACTTATTGAGGACCTAAGTATAACAGGCACCGTTGAGGACATGGCAGTGAGCAAAGCAAATGAGTTCCTTTCGCTAATGGATGAAGTACAGAGGCTCAACTCCCTCTGTGCTGGTATCCTGGTGTCTTAGTATTTCCAAGTTATAGACCCTTTATTACCTGCTACCAAGCTCCCTTGAAACACTTGGATTAGAAGTCTGCAGCTTTGCCCTGGATACTCTCATCAATTTCCTCTTGAGTCTCTGCCCTTCCCCTCTCCTGCGCCCGACCAGTTCCTCTTTGCTGGGAGAAGAGCATTCAGATACTCTGGTAACCTCATCAGAAGAAAGGAGAGCTGTCTAATTCCCTGAGACCAGTGCCGCCCTTATGTACCTTTGCCCTGCCTTTTGCTTCTCTAGCCTTTCATTAAGAGACCAAGTTAATAGCCCCGTGTTAAAGATGATCCCATTAAGGACCCAGTCCTGGGGATCTCTGTCCCTGTCCTTATTTCAGTCAGAGGCTGACTCCAGCTGAAGTTGCTTGCTTACTTCATGTTCACTTTATCAGCCAGGCTTCTTGAACACAAAGAACAGCAATGGAACATAAGTGGAAAATAAATTTATTAGAAGAATATTGGATGACTCACAGAATTGGCTGGGAAATGGAGAACCAGTCTTGGAAAACAGGCAGGAATCAGGGGCTGGCAGCTGCAGCAGTCTGGTTAAGAGGACAAACACCGCAGACATCACACTCATCACCGTTGCTCTGAGTGGCTCGCCTGGCACTGTGGCATCTGCTGCTAACTCTTCCTGCTTGCATCACTGAGTCCTACAGTGAGCACCTAGTTGCAGAGCCTAGATTACATGCCTGAGCTGTAGCTGTCTAGAAACTCAAGCAAAACTTGATGACATATTAATTGATTACTCTCTTTGTTTTCCCCAGCTTCCCCTGGCTGATACTTCTCCCCCCGACCCCACCCCCAAATTGGAAGGACCAGAGTTGGTCATGGGTTGAGATGCATAATCATATTTGCAAAGAGGCTTCCATGGGTTTCATGCTGACCCCATTTGGGCCCGTCATTGTATAACCATCCTTTGGATTTTGTTATTATTTCTTTTTATTGAGAGTTGTCTTTAGTTTCGTTGTAAATCCCTTGCCCTAGTCCTCTACCTCTTACTTTGCCATGTTTCTCTGCAACAGTATTTGAACCTGTTCATTCTGTTCATTAGTGTTTTCATGACTAAGACCCTTCTCCCAGCCTTAGTCCTTTCAAACTGTAGTCCTGTGTTCTATACCTTTTCCAGCTTTAAGGCCATTACACTGGAAAAATCTGTGCACATGTAGCTAAAATTATTTCTTTAAATAATTTTTTATTTTAGAGAGAGAGAGGGGGGCAGGGGGGAGAGAGAGAGAGAGAGAGAGAGAGAGACATCTGTTGTTCTATTTATTTATGCATTCATTGGTTGCTTTTTGTATGTGCCCTGGCCAGAGATCAAACCTGCAGCATTGGTGTATTGAGACGACTCTCTAACCAACAGAGCTACCCAGCCAGGGCTAGCTAAAGTTGTTTTTCTTCAACCACCTCATTCTGCTATCGAAACAATTCACTTAGCTCTAGAACAATCCTACTCATAAAATCCAGTTTTCTTTTGCATGTTACAAACCTCTAATTTCTACTATATTTCATTGTTCTCCTAAATTCCTTGAGATTTTACTTTTTTTTGGTGTTTTTTTTTTTTTTAATGTAAACCAAAAGGTTTCAAAGAGCCTCCTTTTTCAGTATTTACCTAATGTTTTTTTTCCCCTCTTAAATACTTGTCTGTATATTTAGGTATTTTTTTTGCAGTGTCACTTATAATAGCAAAAAATAAGGTCAGACAGTCTAATGATAATAGACTGGCTAAAATATTGTTGTATATTTATATAATGAAATTCCATATAGTCATTTAAAAGAATTGTACTGATGTATCTACATTGATATGGGGCTGTATTCAACATATCATGATATGAAAAAAGCAGGGGACAGAAGTATGTGTATATTATCATTTGTGGGGGAAAAATTTGTATATACAAAGAATATCTCTGGAAGGGTACACAAGAAATTAGCAATGGTGATTCCCTCAGGGGAAAGAATCTTTAGCTAGTGCGGAGGGGTGGGAGGGAGACATTCTTTTCACTGTTTACTCAATAGAGTGCCAAAATGAAATAAATTATTTCTACAGGGGGAAAATACAGGGACAGAGGCAAGAACTGTAATAATGTGTGATTCATCCAGAAGACCTTGGAAAATGACTCCATTTAAAGATTTTTGGTTCGTGGTTTAAATAATTTCTGATTTCTCCTCTGGGTTTGATTGCCACAAAAACTTTGGGGAAAACAGGATTTTTTTTATTTCACTTTATCTATTTGGAGGGACTGACCTCCATTTTTGAAGAGTAATTCTAAGACATAGGAGTCAGATATCTAACTGTATCTTTCCTTCTATGTTACCCCCTCTTCAACAAGTATGTACTAGTATTGAGCACCTGCAGGGCCACCAGGCCAGGGGCTACTGACTGAGGTGGCCCATGTGCTGCAAACAGGTGTCATACTCTGATGAGAATAAAGTGGGAAGAAATATAAACTTGACCATGATAACTCTTGCTTCATCATTGAGGGCACAGTTCTGCATGATTTTCTCATTCCAAGTCCTTGAAATAACAGTAAAAGAGATTTATAATTTTTTTAAACCCCGTAAATATTCAGACACATTTACTTCCCAGCTCTGCATATTTTTCTTTCAATATTCCAGTAGGTGTAAATAAATTTGAAGAAACCAAGATTCTGTTTTCATGGCACAAGCTTTAGTAGAACAAATCAAGCAAATAATAAACTGTAGAAAATTCATAGCAGAAGTTTCTGTTTATGTTTTAAATACGTGTATTTAATTTTGTTTCAGTATTTTTCACAATTTTCTTTGGATCTGAGGGATTTCAGCAAATCATACTGCAGGTTTAGAAATAAAATAAATTTTTAGCCTTTTTTTCCCATTTGGCACTCTACAGACATCTAGCAATGCTATGAGAATCCATTTTTTTTAGTTATTTTCCAAAGATTTAAACAACTGTTTCCACACATTTTTATTTTATTTTTTTACACATCTGTAGAGACTAAAAGCAAGGTAACTGAGACAGAAATATCTGGTGCTTCACTCAGCTGACTTGCAATTGTAATATTCATCATTTTTCCACTGGAGGAGGCCTGGAAAAATAACAAACCTAAGCCATAAAGGAAGCCATCAAGAAGCCACTAGGAAAACAAATTGACCACAAAAGCCTAAGGAACAGCAATCCCAGACTATATAGTGTATAGAGAGATAGGTCATTCTTCATTCACATATTCATTGCGTTTAGAAGTTAAGAACATGGACTGGAGTCAGACTGCCTGAGTTTTAATCTTGACTTTGTTACTTACTACTAGTATTCAACTTCTGTGTGCCTCAATTTCCTCATCTGTAAAATAGTATGGACCTCATAGGGTTGTTTAATGTTTGCTTTTTGAACAGTGGCTTGACACATAGTAAACATTAAAGAAGTGCTTAAAGAAGTGCTGGTTAGATTACTTTATTAATCAGTTTAACAAGTATGCATTGAGCAACTACTATGTTCCAGGCATTGAGCCAGGTGCTTGGGTTACAATGGTGAATGAGACTCACAGCATCTGCTTCCATTCTCTGAGACTATGGATAAAGACAAACAAGTGGTTACAGAAATGTGAAGAACATTTTGATGGGACATAAAAGGTATTATGGGAGCACAGGTTAGAGAGACGTTTCTAGCTCAGGTCAAAGTCAGGTCTGGCTGTTCTTGGAAGGAGCTTTGCAGACACCAGAAAAGTCAGTACAAGAAGTGGCTAAGTGGCCCTCGGAAACCCAGCTCTCTGAGTGTAGCAGGCTCCATCACTACTTATGTGACCTTAAGCAACTTAATCTCTCTGTACATCAGATTCCTCACTTATAAAATGCGAATCATAATTGTGCCTGCCTGTTAGAGTTGTAGTGATGATTAAATGAGTTTACACATCCTTAAACAGTACCTGGAATATGGTAAGCGCTAAATGGGTCTTAATAAGTGTTACTTGAATATGAGGTATTATTACTTAACTAACGAATACGTGCACCAGTGGGGTCCCTTGGCCTGGCCTGCGGGATCGGGCTGAAACTGGCTCTCCAACATTCTCCAAGGGGTCCCTGATTGCAAGAGTGCAGGCCAGGCCAAGGGACCCCACCAGTGCACAATTGGGGCCAGGGAGGGACGTGGGAGGTTGGCCAGCTGGGGAGGGACCGCGGAAGGGCTCCAGGGTGTGTCCGGCCCACCTCTCTCAGTCCCAATCGGCCAGACCCCAGCAGCAAGCTAACCTACTGGTTGGAGTGTCTGCCCCGTGGTGGTCAGTGCATGTCATAGCGAGTGGTTGAGCAGCCTTAGCATATCATTAGCATACTTCGTGCATGGGCCCTCAGCCTGGCCTACACCCTCTTGCAATCTGGGACCCGTTGGGGGATGTTCAACTGCCAGTTTAGGCCCAATCCCTGCAGTCAGATATCTGACAGTCAGACATCCTCTCGCAATCCGGAACCACTCACCCCAAACCACTCGCCTACCTGCCTGCCTGGGCGCTCCTAACCACTCGCCTGCCTGCCTGCTCAGTGTGCATCATAGCGACCATCATTCCAGTCATTCTGCCGTAATGGTCACTTAGGCTTTTATATATATAGGTTACACTTTGGTTGGTGGAACAGACAACTGGATGACCAGACACTTAGCATATTAGGCTTTTATTATATAGGATAATAAGTATTATTATATCAAGAAAATAAGATAATAATATGATAATATTGTAATTGATCTTGTCTAGCTCTATTTAGCTTTACCTCTCCTTTTATGGGGCAGGTGAAGATTTTAGATTATCATGTTTTTCCCACATCTTTTGCCTAAAACAACAGTATAACTAAAAACTTCCTCCTCCCTCTCCCCTTTTAAGTCCAGCTTTTAGCACAGATTTTAAGGGGCTCTTTAAAATTTTAAAGTCATTGCATGCACAAATAATACCAGAAAGCCTCATAATGTATTTTGGCTTTCCTCCTTTGAAAAAAAGCATTAAACTTGTAGTCAGAAGACTTAGGTTTGCCAAGCCGGTGTGGCTCAGTGGATTGAGCACTGTCCTGTGCACCAAGAGGTCACTGGTTTGATTCCCAGTTGGTGCAAGTGCCCAGATTTCAGGCTCAATCCCCAGTAGAGTGCTTGTGTGAGGCAGCCAATCAATGTTTCTGTTTCATTGATGTTTCTCTCTTTCTCTCTCTCTCCCCCCTTCTTCTCTCTCTAAAAATCAATAAAAACATCTTTTAAAAAAAGAAGACTTAGCCCTAACCAATTTGGCTCAGTGGATAGAGCATTGGCCTGCAGACTGAAGGGTCCAGGTTCGATTCCGGTCAAGGCACATGCCTGGGTTTGCAGGCTCGATCCCCAGTAGGGGGTATGCAGGGGGCAGCCGATCAATGATTCTCTCATCATTGGTGTTTCTATCTCTCTCTTCCTCTCCCTTCCTTTCTGAAATCAATAAAGACATATTAAAAATAAATAAATAAACAAACAAATAAAAAGAAGACTTAGGTCTTATGGCTCACTGGACTTTCTGGATGGTCTTAGACAAGTCACTTAAATTGTCTGATCTTCAGTTTTTGCATCAGTGAAATTGGAGAATAATAATTCTTCATTTACCAAGTTGTTACAAGGACAGATGAGATAACATATGAAGGAAGAGGACTCTGTAACCTGTAAAGATCCATCCAATTAGAAATACAGCTGATCTCATTTACACGTGGAATCTAAAATAGTCAAACTCATAGAAACAGAAGAGTGGTTGCCAGGGGCTGGGGGAAGGGAGGAATGTGGAGGTAGTGGTCAAAAGGTACAAAGTTTTAATTATGCAAGGTAAATAAGTTCTATTTTACAGCATAATGCTTATAGCTAACTACTGCACACTTAAAACTTGCTAAGAGGGTAGTTCTTAAGTGTTCCTGTCACATACACAGACACTAAAAATCCTATATAATAAAAGCCTAGTATGCCAAGTGTCCAGTTGTCCGGTTGGCCGTTCAACCAATCAAAGCATAATATACTAATGATATGTTAAGGCCGCTCAACCACTTGCTATGACGTGCACTGACCACCAGGGGGCAGTCAACCGGTCTACCAGTCATTATTATGTGCACTGACCATCAGGGGGCAGATGCTCCGACCAGTAGGTTAGCTTGCTGTTGGGGTCTGGCCAATCAGGACTGAGCAAGATGGGCCGGACATGCCTTGGAGCCCTAACGCAGTCCCTCCCCAGCTGGCCAACCTCCCGTGTCCCTTCCTGGCCCCGATCATGCACTGGTGGGGTCCCTAGGCCTGCCCTGCACCCTCTCACAATCCAGGACCCCTTGGGGGATGTCGGAGAGCCAGTTTTGGCCCAATCCCGCAGGCCAGGCTGAGGGACCCCACTGGTGCACGAATTCGTGCACTGGGCCTCTAGTTAATAATAAAGGAGGCGGGAAGAAACATTGGGAGGAGATGGATATGCTTATGGCCTTGATGGTTGTGATGGTTTCACAAGTATATACTTATCCCCAAACTCAACAACTTGTACACTTTCAATATCTACAGCTTTCTACATGTCAATCATACCTCAATAGTATGGTTTAAAAAAACATTGAGAAACATAGTCACGTGCATTTGCGTCCTAAAATCTGATCTAGTTTTCTATAGCTAGCCACTTGCATGGCCCATTCATGTTGCCCAGTAACTCCTCAGTCATCTATCTGCCCGAAATCTTTAGCTACTTCCCTCAATTCTAGATCAGTCTAGGACAGTGATGGCGAACCTTTTGAGCTCGGCGTGTCAGCATTTTAAAAAACCCTAACTTAACTCTGGTGCCGTGTCACATATAGAAATTTTTTGATATTTGCAACCATAGTAAAACAAAGACTTATATTTTTGATATTTATTTTATATATTTAAATGCCATTTAACAAAGAAAAATCAACCAAAAAAAATGAGTTCGCGTGTCACCTCTGACACGCGTGTCATAGGTTCGCCATCACTGGTCTAGGAAGCGGAATGAGGGCTTCAATTGCAAGAAGGGTAGGTTTGTGGGAATGGGGAAAAAACTAAAATTGTTTTCCTTCTGTTTTTTTGTTAATCCTCACCAGAAGATATTTTTTTCTTTGATTTTTAGAGAGAGTGAAGGGAGAGGGAGAGAAAGGGAAGAACATTGCTGTTATCAATTGGTTGCCAACATGCTCCAACTGGAGCCAAGGATCAAACCTGCAACCCAGGTACATGGCCTTGACCTGGAATCGAACCCAAAAACCTTTGGTATGTGGGCCGACACTCTAACCATTGTGCAACACTGGTCATAGCAATCATTTTCTTTTTCTCTCTCTCTTTATTCTCTTTCTCCTCTCCTTTACTTCCTGAAAAACCCTTGATTTGTCCAATCAACAAAAGGAGAAGAGCTAGGAGGAGTTATTTTTGTTCCTTATCTGTATTTCTGTGCTCCTGCATCACAAAGAATTATGGTGTATTGTGGTTATGTGTTGATATATCTGTTACTCCTACATACCTCTCTTTAAAAATTTGTTTTTCATGGTGGGCTCTCAATAAATGTGTGTTGGATTGAATTAACCTGAATAGAACGTAATAAAATTGAAGCTATTCAGAGCTCAGAACATATTTCACACACTCCGATCAAGTGATTTATTCAAAAGGAGTTTCCAGGGGGTTAAAAATAGAGATCTGGGTCCTGGCAGTTTTGTTCAGAGAATTTTGAGGGGGTGAAATAGCTCTAGCTGCAGGCTAAGGTCTTTGTTATGAGAAAAATGCAAATATGAAGAATTGCACAGCACTGCCAGGGAAATGTCTGGTTATTTTTGAACCTTTGGCAGAGCTGTATTTCTGTCTGGAATACACTTCCTTCCCTTTGCTCACGTCTTCTAAGCTTAGTCACGGCTTAACCCAGTAACACATAATAAATAGGCAAGATGTAAATCCTGATCCCTTGAAATTATGACCTGGCAGTTTCTTCCCCACCCATAATTCTGAAGTTAACATGATGTATGAATAAGGCAACTGCATGTCTTGACTTTTCTGCCTCATTTTTTTAAATTAAATTTATTGAGGTGACATTGGTTAATAGGGTCATATAGGTTTCAAGTATACATTTCTATGATACAGGATCTGTATGCATATTGCATTGTGTGCCCACCACCCAAAGTCAAATCATCTTCTGTCACCATATATTTGGCCCCCTTTACCCTTTATACCCCCTCTTTCCCTCTTTCCTCTGGTAACCACCATACTGTTGTCTGTCTATGAGTTTCAGTTTTATATCCCACATATCTGCCACAGTTTTTTTAAAAAATAGATTTTTTTGATTTCAGAGAGGGAGATATAGAAACATCAATGATGAGAGAGAATCATTGATTGGCTGCCTCCTGCACACCCGACACGGGACTGATCCTGAAACCCAGGCATGTGCCCTGACCGGGAATGGAACCGTGACCTCCTGGTTCATAGGTTGACAATCAATCAGTGAGCCACGTGGGCCGGGCTGCTTTAGTTAGTTTTGTAACTTAAATTTTATATTGTTGACACTATTGCAGCTGTCCCCTATTTTCACCCCCTTTGCCTACCTCCATCCAGTCCCCCCACCCCCACTGACCCTCACCACTCTACCTCAGTTTTGATTTAAAATATTGTCTTTCAATATCAGACTTGTCTTGTTTTTGGTTCATATTTATGGAGGTGCTATAATAAACAGTGTATCTATGTGAGAAAAGATCTACATAATATCATCTGTAAGGTATGCTTCATTTCCTCATGTTTTAAAATATAGAGTAGGAGAGTATTTGGACCTGTAAAGAAATTTATTTGAACAAATTCTCGAACTTCACCAGCAATAGAAAATACAAGTTAGGATGTGAAGGGGATCTGGCTATGACATCTGTATCCCCACTGATCGCCAGGGTTGATTCGGCTGATACAGCTGGCTAGGTGGGTGCTCCCTTCCTCCCTCCCTGCTCCATGTGCGCCCCTCCCAAAGCTGCACGTTTGTGCTCCTTGGAAGGGGACGACTTTCCCGATAGAGAAGAGGACCATTCTTCCGTCAAGGGTATACGAGCAGCTATGCTCCCTTGCTAGAACCTCCAAATAAGCTCTCAAGGGTCATTTGTAGGAGATCACAGGGTGGTTAAGACTCCAGACACATCCAAATGGGGGGAGGGGGTGCAAGTTAAAATTAGATATCATTTTTTTTTTTTAAATATTTTATTGATTTTTTACAGAGAGGAAGGGAGAGAGATAGAGAGTTAGAAACATCGATGAGAGAGAAACATCCATCAGCTGCCTCCTGCACATCTCCCACTGGGGATGTGCCCGCAACCCAGGTACATGCCCTTGACCGAAATCGAACCTGAGACCCTTCGGTCCGCAGGCCGACGCTCTATCCACTGAGCCAAACCGGTTTCGGCTAGATATCATTTTTATATAGAATTTTTAATTTGCTTTCTATTGGTTTTTAGAGAAGGAGGAAGAGAGAGGGAAAGAGAGAGAAACCCATGTGTGGGTATGGAACCAGCAACCCAGCCATGTAACCTGACTGGGAATAGAACTGGCAACCTTTTGGTGCATGGGACAATGCCCAACCAACTGAGCCACCCAGCCAGGGCTAGATACCATTAAAAACAACAACAACAATTTCCCAATAACATATATTTTTAAATTATAATATGTAGTACTGGTAAAGGTTGGAGAATCAGGTACATCCTCTAATAGGAATGTAAAGTCTTTAAAACAATTTTTCAGTGTCTATTGAGAGTACTAAAAAATTCAGGCATATTAAACTAATACTGTTACTTCTATGAAACCTTTCTAAAGGATGTGGGCAAAGAGTCATACATAAAGATGTTTGTCAAAGTATTTATAACAATGAAAAATTAGAAGAAATCTAAATATTAAGTATTAGGAGTTCAGCTACATAAATTTAGGGCTTTATTTTTATGTACTGGATTTAATATGCTGGCTTTTGAGTTCTTTCAACATTAAGTGTTCTCTGAGTGAAATAAAGTTAAAAAGGTAATTTTGAAGAATAATTAATGATGCTCAGAATGTTCTTATGAAGAACATAAGAAACAAAGAAAATATATAATATTAATAATGTATATTAAATCAGTATGTCCATCTGGAATTAAGATCTCTGACTATGGGGTCATGGGTAATTTCAGCTTTTATTCTTTGCACCATTCTGTGTTTTTAAATGCTCTGTATAACCAGGAAAAAAGATAACTAAATATTTTGGAGGCTTATCAGTGAACCTTAACATAGAGATAAAATATATAGGGTGCTAGGTGGGTGAATAAGGGAGTCAGCAGAGGTTTGTCAAAGAAATTTGTGCTGCTGCCCCCACCCCCAAGTTCCGCTATTCTGACGTGCCTTTTGCACATCTCCCACCAGGACAATCAGTCCTCTTCTGTTTGGGAGCCCTTTTTCTTCTCACCCCTAACCCCTCCTGGCACCCAGCCACCAGCTCAGGGGTGCCCTCTCCCCGCCCTCCCCTTGTGGCCAGCCGGGCTGGTTTTGTAAGATACTGAGTTTGTACACAGTGATTTTTTTTCCTTGTAATTTAAACAGGCCCAGCATTGTTGATTCTATTTAATGGACACAAGATAATGTTAGAAGTTTTAAAGTGATTAAACTGACATACCTATGCAATTGAAAAAAAGAAAAAAAAAAGAAATTCGTGCTGGGAGAGAACATCACAGAGGATCACTCTGTAGACCCAGGAGTGAGCATTCAGCTTTGCCAGTTACAATCCAGAGAATATGTAAGTGCTGAGAACTCAGTAAGCCAAGATCATGGGAGAATTCGGTTTGAATGTGCCTTAAATAATTGAAAACTTCTCTATGTAGCAGGGGAGATGGTCAGAGAAGAGAGCACCAAGAGTTGAGGGAGAGTGTTAATGAAAACTGATAGCTATGAAGTGACATGGCAAGGCAGAACATTGTCTCCTGGAAAAATCAGCCAGCTACCCAAACAGGTCCCCCACCTCTGCCCAGGAAGGTGGAAATTAAGTAATTTATTATTCTCATTATCATTCTCATTCATTTATTTATTTATCCAAGATATTAAGTACCTCCTAAGTATCAGGCACTGTGCAAGAAAGGCCCAGGGAATATATTGAGAAATAATACACCAGGAACATACTTGTAACTGAACAACTTGGGTTTATTAACTCACTGCTGCTAAGGAGAACACACACTGTGGGGAACGGTGGGGCATTTCAGTAAAAGGGTATTAGAAAGGCCTTAAAGGCTTTGGGTTTGAGTTAGGTAGCTTAGGGGAGGGTCCAAAGAAACAGAGGTTTGCTCTGCATTGGGTGTTTTCAAGAAATGGGGTAAATCGATGATTGGGCGTATCAATATATCTTACCTGTAGGGAGGGCACACGAGAGTAAGACTAAAACTGTAACGGAAAGAAGAGGCAGTTGGAGGGAGGATATTATGTTTTCTCTCTGTTCAGGTATGATTACACGTGGTCTTGTTTTTTTAGATTCATCATGGTCACAGAGTGCTCTTGTCTGGTTAATGTTGTGTGACATTGTCTGTGCTCAGTGGGATACAAGGCCTAGCTGTGAGTGCTGGGCCGGCTCATGGCAACAGCTGGGCCGGCTCATGGCAACAGCAGGCCTAAGTGACTATAGCAGGCTAGCTCCTGGGTATCTGATGATGCTAAGTCCTGCAAAAAAAAAAAAAGAAAAAAGAAAAGAAAAGAAAAAGAAAAATGAACAGGATGCAATGACAGAGCATCAGTGGTGGGATAGAAGCCGTTTGCACAGGTTGGCTGAAGAAGCCTCTCTCAGGAAGTAATGTTCCAACCAGGACCGGAAGAACATTACATTTGCTTATATGTGTGAATCCTGGATGATGCTGCAACATGTAGTTGATGCTGCAACATGTAGTTCTTATTGTGGGTTACCATTAAAAAAAAATCGAAAACCACTGCATGGTGAAGATTTCAACATGGCTGAAATCTAGCTCAGACAAGTCCTGATAGGCAAGGAGTTTCTGTTTTATTCTCAGTGTTAGACCGATCAATGTAATCGTTGATTTTCATTTTTGACCAGTGATTTCACTTAACACAATGAAATGTCATTAAAGGCAGTATCATCAGTATCATAACTGGATTTATGTTGTAAAAGGATTGCCCTGGATGCTGGATGGATGTTAGATGGGAGGCAGGTGAGAGGCCTGGGAAAAGATCGGTAAGGATGTGGTTGCTTGAAATGCCCTGTTCTGATACTGACTCCTCAAGGTGGTTGGCTTGGGAATCTGTTTTGTTAATTACCTGGCAGAGTTTGGGCAGAAGGGGATTGCCTCATGCTAAACACATTCACAAGAGATTGATAATTGTTAGTTCACAATGAGAAATAAAACTATCAAGCAACTGAATTCTTGTTTACTGATTAATGCCATCTCTTTTCATGGGTAGCTAAATTAAAATCAATAGGTTGTTTGATGGCATTGCAAGAAATCAGAGCAAGGAGAATTAGTGAGAGCTGCTACTGGCACTATTTGTTGGCATAAATCTGGTTGGAAATACATTTTTCATGGAGCCCTAGTTTACACTACACAAAATATAGCTAAAACAAAATTTTTATAAATCAGAACATATCCTTATTACATGTGAGATAGTGATATTTTCTGTTTTGTTTTGTTTTTTAGTTAAAAAATTTTGAGGAATAGGCTCAATAGAATTATTTCAAGATCTAATGGGCCACAGTTCCCATTTTGAAAATCACAGTTGATTCTTCTCAATGCTAGTTGCCATCACACAGCGATAGTCTAGGTTGGGATGATGCCCTAACAGTAGCCCTCAGAGTGAGGGTGCAGGCTGTCCTCTGCCTCAACCTCCTGGCTTTCACGTTTCAAGCCTTGAGCCATCTTCCCAGCCTCTGTCTCCTATTAACCTCCAAAACCTGCTGGGGGCCTCCCCTTGGTTAGCCCAGAATTGGGACATGGGTCTCCCCCCAGCTCCCAGGTGATGAACGGCACCTTGCTTGAACTGCCTTCTTTCTCAACCTGGTCTAGCCTTCACCCGTTTGAGCAGCATGGCCCTGCTCACTCCAGATGGGACAGCAGCAGAGAATGAGCCACCTGCACAGCTGACCAGCCAGTGCCCCAAAGGTGAACTGGGCTACTCAGCTCCATATTTCAGAGTCAGCGAATTGAGGTCAGATGGATACATACAGCTTTCACCTCCCGCAGAAGTCCAGCACTGACTGGCCCTTTGGGCGGCAGATGAGATGAGTCTAACTGAGGACTCTGCAATTGGAGTCATGATTCAAAATACCCAGGAGCCAGAGACCAGCAGAGCGAGGTTTCATCCTGGAAAGTCTCTGATTCAAGCTTCCTACCTGAACAGCAAACAAACGCTTCTCAGCTCCATCAGGTTACCCACCTATGAGCAGGGGAGGAGGTGATGCTGAGATGAGTTAGAATTTAAGAAAGCCAAGGCAGCCTGTCTGGGGGAATGGCCCTCATAGAGGCCCAGATTCAGGTGGTGCCACTGCAACCTCTTTTAGTCAGCCCTGAGCAGAAATGTTGTCCTGCATGACTGAGAGCAGTACTACCGCTCACATCTGTGACCCAGTCTGGACTAATCCTGGTTGTTGAAAGGATTCTTGTACTTTTTCCCAGCCCCGTGTCTCTGAGAAAGGCTTATTCCTACTCAAAGTACTCAAAACACTACAAAAACAGACATTGTATTCAATTGTGCCTCTAAAAATAGTAACAAGATAATACGATGTCCTAGAACTGGGGAATGAGGTCAGGTAAAGGTTATCCTTGGAGATTCATAGATTCGGGGATACAACAGTCTGTCTATTCAGTCAGGACTTCAGCTAGCTGCTGAAGATTAGCTGTGAGAGCAACACGGTCTCTGCTCTCACACTCCTGAGTGAAAGACTTAGCCAAGAAACAATTAATTTGCCAAATGATTCATATGAGAGTGAAAGTAATAATGCTTACGAACTGTAAGCTAAAGTAGTGATTATACTTCTTGCTTGAAATGATCATTTGCAAGAAATCTTCTCTTTGTCTATTCAGGCTGCTTTAACCAAATGCCATAGACTGATTGGCTTATAAACAGCTGCAACTTATTCCCCACAGTCCGGAAGCTGGAAGTCCAAGATCGGGGTGCCAGCATGGTCAGGTGAGGGCCCTCTTTGGGGCTGCACACTTCTCATAGTCTCATTTTGTGGAAGGGGTGAGCTAGCTCTCTGGAGCCTCTTTTATTTATTTATTTTTTAAATATTGTTTTTATTGATTTCAGAGAGGAAGGGAGAGGGAGAGAGAGATAGAACATCAATGATGAGAGAATCATCAATTGGCTGCCTCCTGCACGCCCCCTACTGGGGATTGAACACGAAACCCAGGCATGTGCCCTGC
>NW_005871094.1:2018601-2084655 GCF_000147115.1 Myotis lucifugus | reverse complement strand
TTTTGGCCCCTGAGTGAGGCTCTTCCACAAAATACCAACTTATTTGTGGAAGAGCACCCTCAAGGGGCCAAAGAGCCGCATGTGGACCCTTCTGCGCATGGGCCACGAAGTTTCAGTCGCACTGTATGTGCGTGCCCGCACGTGGTATTTTGTGGGAGAGCCACACTGAAGGGGCCAAAGAGCCGCATGCGGCTCGCGAGCCGCAGTTTGCCCACCACTGCATTAGGGAATAGGATTTCAATATATCCTAATTTAGGGGGATACAAATATTAAGACCATAGCAAATCCCAAGAGACAGATTGCAAATGTGTTATACGTTTGGAAGACCGAGTCCAATCCAGATATAGGAGTGTGTCCCCATCTCATCAAAAGGTTGCTGATTGAATTAATTTGGGGGGATGGGGGGAGAAAAACAAAACAAAATTTGTTAACAGAAACAGAGTGGTCTGTCTCCTTGGGAAAAGTGGAGCAACAGACCTAGATCTGTGATTGCCTGTGTCCCGTGGAGAGAGGGCCTGGAACAGCCTCTCCAAAGATTTCAGCTGGCTTAGTAATATGTCTGGGTAATCACACTAGAATTCTCTTTTGCCATTTACTGTCCTTACAAAATAGAATTAATAAAAGTCAGTCCCTCTATGATTGAAAATAAATTGCTAGAATTGAATTTGTAAAGTTCATTGGGTCATGACGTAATATCCTTTCTCTATATTGGTGATGTGGTTTTGCTATTTTTAGTAGTTGTTCCCATTAAGGATTTTGACAGCTTATCTTCACTAGTAATATTGGTCTGTGGTTTTCTTTTCCTTATACTGTCTTTGGCTTTATCAGATTAATAATGGCCTCATAAAATTAACTGGGAAGTGTTTATTCCTCTGTTTTCTGAAAGAGTTTGTGTAGGATTGATATAATTTCTTAAACATTTGCTAACATTCACCAAGTAAGCCACTGAGGCCTTGAATTTTCTTTTTGAATAGTTCTTCATTACAAATTCAATTGCATTAACAGATGTAAAGCTATCTGAGTTTTCTGTTTTGGAAATTTTTGTCTTTTATAGAAATTGACCATTTTATTTTTTTAATTTATGTTTTAAATACATTTTTATTGATTTCAGAGAGAGGAAGGGAAAGGGAGAGAGAGATGGAAACATCAATGATGATAGAGAATCACTGATCACCTGCCTCGTGCATGCCCTCTACTGGAGACTGAGACCGCAACCCGGGCATGTGCCCTTGACCGGAATTGAACCTGGGACCCTTCAGTCCGCAGGCCAACGCTCTATCCACGGAGACAAACCGGCTAGGGCGAAATTGACCATTTTTATCTAAGTTGTCAAATATATTGGCATTAAGTTGTTCATAATATTTTCTTATTCTCTTTTATTTTATTTTAAAGTTTTAATTTTTTCTATTACAGTTTACATTTAATATTATTCTGTATTAGTCTCAGGTGTACAGCATAATAGTTAGACAATGTAATTTATAAAGTGTTCCCCTGATATTTCCAGTACCCACCTGGCACCATACATGATGATTACAGTATTATTCCCCCCCCCCCCCCCCCGTATTCCCTCATTCAATCTTGTCTGCCACAATCAGACAGACAGAAAGGGCAAGGACACTTTTCTCTTGCATCTCGATATTATTGACTCAATGTTCTATGCTGTACTTTATCCCCTACTCTCTTTTAAATGTTTGCAGCATCTGAAGCAATGTTTTCTCTTCTTTTCTTTCTTTTTTTCCCATCAATGGAAATATCATTTTTATTTCCAACATGCATGTAAAAATAGATGATATAACAAATATGACTTAATAAATACATTTACATTGTTCAATAAATAATAATGAAGAAAGAAATTCAATGAAATGCCCAGTTCTACACCAAACATGCAAACTTGGCAACAGTGGTTTCTCTTTCTTTCATAATATTGGCAATTTGTGTTTTTCTCTCTTTTTTTCTTGACCAATCAAGCTAAGGATTTGTCAAAATTTTTTCCAAAGAACAGTTGTTTACATTGACTTTATTTTCCCCCCATTTCCTTTTTGCTTGATTTTCATTCATTGTTTCCTTCTTCCACGTACGTTTAATTTGCTTTGATTTTTTTACATGATGCTTAATTTTCATTCAGTTTAAGATATTTTCTAATTTTGCTTGTGATTTTCTTCTTGGACCCTTCTTAGTAGTTCTTTCTCTCTTCATCTTACTCTGACTTGTATATAACTTTTTTCTTCTGCACATTTATTCATTCAACAAATATTTATTGATCACCTATTCTGGTGTATTAGGTACTGTTCTAGGTGCCTGAGAGACATGGGTGAAAAAAAATAAATATGCCTGCCCACTGTGCTGTCCCTCCAGGAGCATGTCTGCGCCTTTCCCTCCCCCCAGGTGTGCATCTCCGAAACTCTAAGGGACCCCAGGAGACTTGCAACCAGTGGCGCAATGGGCAGCAGCATTTCATCCCTGGCTAACCCCCTGAGCCAGTACAGGCCCCAAAGTCCCTTCTTCTCTGATTTCTCAGTGAGCCAAAGCAGCCGCCCGCCCCCCCTCTCCTGTTCCTGTTGTTTTTCCTGTCCTAAGCGCTTCCTTGTCTCACTGTCCCCAGCTTTAATAAACATATGTGCCTGCCCACACAGAGCATACATTCTAATGTGGGTTACAATTTTATGATTTAGCCTGTATTTATTATTCCTAATGAAGGGGTCCCTTCCTTTTGAAGTCTTGACATATTACTTTCTTCCTATATATCCATTATGGTGCTATAGTACTTATTTGCAACTATAAAATAATACCAATGACTTTTATATTTACAAATACTTCATACCTACGCCCCAGCCGGCTCAATGGATAAAGTGTCAGCCTGCGGACTGAAGGGTCCCAGGTTGGATTCCAGTCAAGGGCTTGATATCCAGTAGGGGGTGTGCAGGAGGCAGCCGATCAATGATTCTCTCTCATCATTGATGTTTCTATCTCTCTCTCCCTTCCTCTCTGAAATCAATAAAAATATATTTTTATTTATTTTTTTTTTTTTAAATCTTTATTGTTCAGATTATTACATTTGTTCCTCTTTTTTCCCCCCATAACTCCCCTCCTTCCAGCTCCCACCCCACCCTCCACCCTCACTCCCCACCCACTGAGTTCATCCATAGGTGCATAATTTTTGTCCAGTCACTTCCCGCATCTCCCACACCCCTTTTCCCCCAAGAATAGTCAGTCCATTCCCTTTCTATGTCCCTGATTCATTATGATCACCAGTTCATTCTGTACATCAGGTTATTTATTCACTTGATTCTTAGATTCATTTGTTGATAGATGCATATTTGTTGTTCCTAATTTGTATCTTTACCTTTTTCTTCTTCTTCCTCTTCTTAAAGGATACCTTTCAGCATTTCATATAATACTGGTTTGGCGGTGATGAACTCCTTTAGTTTTTCCTTATCTGTGAAGCTCTTTATCTGACCTTCAATTCTGAATGATAGCTTTGCTGGATAAAGTAATCTTGGTTGTAGGTTCTTGGTATTCAGCACTTTGAATATTTCTTGCCATTCCCTTCTGGCCTGCAAAGTTTCTGTTGAGAAATCAGCTGACAGTCGTATGGGTATTCCCTTGTAGGTAATTGAGCCTCTTTCTCTTGCTGCTTTTAAGATTTTCTCTTTGTCTTTTGCTCTTGGCATTTTAATGATGATGTGTCTTGGTGTGGTCCTCTTTGGATTCCTTTTGTTTGGGGTTCTCTGTGCTTCTTGGACCTGTAAGTCCATTTCTTTCTCCAGGTGGGGGAAGTTTTCTGCCATTATTTCTTGAAATAGGTTTTCAATATCTTGCTGTCTCTCATCTTCTGGCACTCCAATAATTCTGATATTAGACCGCTTAAAGCTGTCCCAGAGGCTCCTTACACTATCTTCACACTTTCGGATTCTTTTTTCATTTTGCTTTTCCAATTGGGTGTTTTTTGTCGAATCTTTGGTTTGAGTCTTGTGCTCCTCTGGTCTGCTATTGGGTATAATATTCTTTATTTCAGTCCGTGTATGCTTACTTTCTAATTTCTTTATCGTAGCATCGAGGGTCTCATTAGTTTTCGTGAGGCTCTGCACAAATTTATGGCAAGCCCTCAAAATTGCGATTCTTAGCTCCATATCCTCCATTTCTGTCATGTTTTTTTGTCTCCGCATCTTTTATGCTTTCTTGGTGCACCCCCTTGTGGTCTCTGTGCGCAGTCTTGTTCTAGCCAAGCCTTAATTGTTGTAGTTAACACTAGAGGGATTTGACCACCAGGCCGACTGGCTGTAGGAATCAGCTGTGCAGAAAACGTCTGTCTTCTGGGGAGGTGCTAGTCCAGCCTTTGCCTGAGGCGGTCGGCAAATGGCCGTGCGCAGGACTTGGGCGGGGCGGGCTCAACAGGGCGGGGGGAGGGAGCCGCTATGACTGCTCTCAGTCCGTCCCCAGGGGCTCTGCCTCTCTGTCCCCGTAACCGCTGCAAACCTCGGAGGGGCCGTAGCCAGACAGTCCCGCTTCTCCCGTTTGAGTCTGGGTCCCTAGAGACTCGCCCGGATCTGTAGCCCAGAGTCTGAGACTCGCTCCTGATTGAAAACGACAATCGCGCCCTCAGCCGCCAGCCCGCTTTGCGCGCGCACCCTCACCACCGCACCGCCGTACCTTTAAATTTTCCACACTGCGCCTCCGCTGAGCGTTGGAATGCTGTTGTTTTTGCTTCTAGTTGAAGAGACTCTCCTCAGCCAGCCTTCCCGTGGTTCTGGTTGATGTCCGCTCCGACTTTTAGTTGTATTTTTGAAGTGGTTGTTCGAGGCAGCAAACTCCGGTGTTTACCTATGCCGCCATCTTCGATTCCCCAAAAATATATTTTTAAAAAATAAATATTTAAAAAATACTTAACACCTAATATTTATACCTTAATTGATTCAAACCACCTGTCTTCATATATTTCCTAAATTTATAATACTTTTAAAAAGAGAAACAGTGTTTATTGGTGGAATTGTTCTCAACTCTGTCTTATGCCTTTTTCTGTCTGAAGGCAGGAAGACAGACTGGATTTTTATAATTGTCTTCTAGTTTAAGGATTCAATCAGCACCAAGGTTTCCTAACATTGCCAATCAAAAAAATTACTAAAGTTATCTCTCTGAGTGCTGGGATTAGGGTGATTTTAATTTCTCTTTTATACTTTTACTGTTTGAAAAATGAACAGATGAAGGAGCCCTTCAAATGACCTAAAGCCTTGATCATAACGAAAACTTTTTCCTGGTCACTTGCAGAGTGATCCTATTTTTTTTAAAATAATGCATTTTAAAACAAACAAGTAAATATAAAATGAAACAAAAAATGAATACCTGGTAAGGGATTAACATTGAGAATATATAAATATCTCTTACAACTCAACAAAAAACACACAACACAATAGTATTTTTTAAAATGAGCAAAGGACCTCAATAGATATTTTTTCAAAGAAGACATACAAATGGACAATGGGCACATTGAAAGATGCTCAACATCACTCATCATTAAGAAATGCAAATCAAAACCACAATAAAATGCCACTTTATCCCTATTTGGATGGCTATCCTATATAATAAAAGGGTAATATGCAAATTGACGGAATGGAGGAATGACCGGTCACTATGACATGCACTGACGTCCAGGAGGCAGACACTCAACATAGGAGCTTCCGCCTGGTGGTCAGTGTGCTTCCACAGGGGGAGCACTGCTCAGCCAGAAGCCAGGCTGAGGGCTGGCAATCACAGTGGCGGTGGCAGGAGCCTCTCCCGCCCCCTCAGCAGCCCTAAGGATGTTTGACTGCACGCCCCCTACTGGGGATCAAACCTGCAACCCGGGCATGTGCCAAAGTGATGCTATCAGTTGGACATCTCCTGAGGGCTCCCAGGCTGTGAGAGGGCGCAGGCCAGGTTGAGGGACCCCCTCATGAATTTCATGCACTGGGCCTCTAGTTGTATGTATAATAAAAAAGAAAATAACAAGTGTTCTTGAAGATTTGTAGAAATTGGAACCCTTGTACACTTCTGGTGAGAATGTAAAATGGTGCAGATGCTGTGGAACAGTATGGTGATTCCTCAAAAAGTAAACACATATGATCCAGCAATTTCACTTCTGGGTACATTCTGAGAATAACTGAATGTGCGGACTCAAAGAGATGATGTACACCCATCTTCATGAGCCTTATGGAAGCAACAATATGGAAGCAACCCAAGTGTCCACGGATGAATGAATGGATAAACAAAATGTGGTGTATACATACAATGGGCTGTTATTCAGCCTGGAAAAGGAAGGACATTTTGACCTGTGCCACAACGTGGATGAACCTGAGGACATTATACTAAGTGAAAATAAGTCGGTCACCAAATGACAAAGGGCACGTATTGTATGATTGCACTTATATGAGATACTTAGACTAGTCAAATCCAGAGAACAAGAATGGTGGTTGCCCACCGGCTGGGGAGAGGGCAGAATAGGGAGTTAGTGTTTAATGGGTACAGAGTTTAGTTGGGGAAATTGAAAAAGTTCTGGAAATGGATGGTGGTGATGATTGCAGTACAGAATGAATGTACTTCACACCTCAGAATGGTGTATTTAAAAATGGTTAATTTTAGGTTTTGTATATTTTATCACAATAAAATAAGTACCCAATCTTGCTCTAGGTGTTTTGCAGAGGTAATTTTAGAAACCAAGAAGCAACAATATTTCAAGGCTAAATAGTTGGGTTTTTTTCTTAAATTGCATTTTAAGAATGATTATCTTGCTTTAGGATTTTCATGCTTATCATGGGTGGAGATTGAAATCTTAAAATCACAGTAAATTCTGAGTTCCTTTGGCCACATCCATTTTCTATCTAATTTTAAAAGCATTTAAATTAGTCTCATTACTACATAAGTGCAATTTAAAATGTATAGGGTGGTGCAACATGGTTGAGTTAACACTGCCATGGGAACCTCATTAATAGAATTCATTGTTGCTATACTATTATTAGCACTGCATTAATCCATCTTTATCAGACACTCTTATTCATTGTTTATTTTTCTTTCTTTAATCCCCATACTTTATCTTCATTGTTATTCAGTCTGATTATCCAATTATTACAGCAGAATACCTTCTAAGTTTTTATGGTAAATTGATGTTATTGCACTGAATATTTTCAGCAAACCAAGGGAAGTATTCTTATTTTTATGTGTTTTTTAAAAAAAAATTTATTGATTGATTGATTTTAGAGAAAGGAAGGGAGAGAGAGGGAGAGACAGAGAAATATTGATTTGTTGTTCTACTTATTTATGCATTCATTAGTTTAATCTTGTAAGTGCCTTAACCAGGGATCGAACCAACCTGCGATCTTGGTGTCTGGGGACAGCACTCTAACCAACTGAGCTACTTAGCCAGGGCTTTTGTTTGTTGTTATTAATCCTCACTCGAGTATATTATTTCCATTGATTTTTAGAGAGGGTGGAAGGAAGGGAGAGAGGAAGAGAGACAGAGGAACATCAATGTGAGAGGGACACGTCATCGATTGGTTGCCTCCCGCACATCCTTCCACTGGGGCCGGGGATTGAACCTGCAACCCAGGTACATGCCTTGACCGGGAATGGATCCTGAGACCCTTTGGTGGGAGCGGACCCTCTCATCACTGAACCACACTTGCCAGGGCTCTTATTTCTATATTAATAGATGAGGAAACTCAGACGTGGAGAGGTTGAAAAACTTGCTCACTATCACAAAGTACATCACTGGCAAAGTAGAAATTTAGATTCAGAGCAACCTGTCTTAATAAAAGTCTTTCCTCAACTCCGTCAGCATGCTATGCTTTATTTTCAGAATCTTCCTAAAAATCTCAACTCTTCCATGATATGAGAAGATGCACAATACACATCACTGAAGAATGACCGTAAGCCAAATTGAAGCAGAGAAATGACACACAGGACAGCTTCATGTTGATCTGCGATCTTTCTTAAAACTGTCTATCTCTAATTTATTAATTTTTGCATTTTTTTTTTGCACTTGGGAACATTTCCTATTGTCCTTTGTTGCTGAGTTTACATCATGTCCTGAACAGTGCCGTAGTTTATTTCAATTAATGCTTTCTTGTTCCTGGTACATAGTTTCACTTTGAGTATTCTTCTGATGAGATGAATACTCTGCTTTTTATCACACTCAGACAGAATTCGCTTCCCTCATAATTCCCCACTCTCCTTCACACTCCCAGCCCAAGATCCGAGCCAAGCATTCATGCTGACTCCCAGGGTACAATCAAGACTCTTTTTGATTGGATAAACTGACTTTGCCAACGATACTTTTACATGACTCTTCTCCAACCCATGTCTCTGTTTTATTTCATGCACCATTGTGGCACAAGCCTTCTCCCAAGTCTAAAGTTTCCGCCTGTATCTGTAGGAAAACCTCTCAAGGTGGTTCAGCCAACTAATTCCTTAGCTGGATCCTTGGTGTTTTTCATAAAAGGAAATAAGGAGTACCCTATCATCTTTAGGTTGGTATTGGTAGTCCAAGCATTAAGAAAAGAAGGACCTAGTCTTCTTATTCTAGAGTTTTCAGGCACTTGCAAGAGAGATGGTACTTTATGAAACTGTCGCCAGGGAGCCCACAATATAGTCTGGCAATGGGTTAGGA
This sequence comes from Myotis lucifugus, assembly GCF_000147115.1. Lineage (NCBI taxonomy): Eukaryota > Metazoa > Chordata > Mammalia > Chiroptera > Vespertilionidae > Myotis > Myotis lucifugus. The sequence continues at coordinate 2,076,017 of NW_005871094.1, read as the reverse complement.
GACAGTGGCTCCACCTTTCCTTGGCCGTATTCATTCAACGTTTATTGGCCACCTGTTGGGTACCTCTACTCTTCTATGTGGAGTTTTCAAACCAGAGGGGCAGACAGAGCTGTGGAAAATGATGATACATTATGGGAGACTATAGCATTTAATTCAGCCTGATGCGGGGAAATTAGGGTGGGGAAGGGTGATGCCTGTGAAGAGCAACCAGATGAAGGGGCTCACGATATTCTAGAATGAGACTATAGTGCCAACGAAGAGTCAGAGGGAAGGACAACGTGATTACAGCAGCCAAAGGGCTACATGAGTGAAGGGATCGGGGAGCTGAGGGGCTGAATGTGTACCTAAGTACAATAGTCCCCACTTACCTGCGGTTTTGCTTTCCACAGTTTCAGGTACCCAGGGCCAGACAACCTCGTCTGAAAATATTAAATGGAAAATTTCAGAAATAAATTATTTACAAGTTTTAAACTGCTGTTCTGCCTGACCAGTGTGCCTCAGTGGTTGAGCATCGACCTATGAAACAGGAGGTCACAGGTCAATTCCCATTCAGGGCACATGCCCGGGTTGTGGGCTTGGTCCCTGGTGTGGGGCGTGCAGGAAGCAGCCGATCAGTGATTCTCTCTCATCATTGATGTTTCTATCTCACTCTCTCTCCTTCCTCTCTGAAATTAATGAAAATATCTTTTTAAAAAATAGCTGTTCTGAGTAGCATGATGAAATCTCCTTCCATTTCACCCAGGTCTTGAATCATAGTCTTTGTTAGCATATCCACCCCCATTAGTCACTTAGTAATCAACTTGATTGTCAAGATCAGTTATCAGAGAGAGAGAAAACATTCACATAACTTTTATTACAGTATATTGTTAAAATTGTTCTATTTTATTATTAGTTACAAATTAGTTAACCCTTACTGTGCCCAATTTATAAATTAAACTTTATCATAGGTATGCATGCATGGGATAAAACAGTGTATATAGGGTTTGATACTATCTGCGGTTTCAGGCATCCACTGGGGGTCTTGGAACATCTTCCCCGCGGGTGGCAGTGGACCACTGCATCTCCATTTAGCACTTATTTTGCCTTAGAAATAGTTTATTTTTAGTTAACAAACACACATATATAGTGCTATGTATCTTGTTTCCTTACATGGTTTCTCAGGGCAGCAAACAAGCAAAAGTGGAAAGAGCAAGGCCTCTTAGATCCTAGGCTCAGAACTTGCCCAATGTCACTTCCACTACATTTTTTTTTCATCCAAGCAAGTCATAAGCCTCAGATTCAAAGCGGCAGGTGATTACAATGTGGCTTGAATTCAGGGACATGTGATTCATTGGACACTTGATGAAAACAATGGCCTAAGGAGCAGAGGAGAGAAAAAGGGATCCAGAAAAATTTATGAGGTAGAGTGGGTAAGACCTTTCTACCCATTAGTCACTTTAAGGCAAAGTCACACTTCTTTGTTGTTTTTATGGGCAATGGCGTTTGGCAATTGAAGGAATAACATAAAAAGACTCCCAGGTGCCTGACTTTGACAACCAAGTAGATAGGGTGGCAGGTTTTTAAGAGGAAAGTGCTGCTTTGAGTTATGGATTAACTGGTTGATTTTGAGATACCAGTGTAACAATCAATGGAGATGTGGGGTAGACAAGTTAGAGATACAAATCTGAATCCTAGGAGAGAGAACTGGACTAGAATTGCAAATACAGAATCCATCAGCTAATAGGTGGTGGTAAGAAGCCATAGATTTCCCAGAAGCGTGTAGAGTGAAAAGAAGAGAGGCTGGGATGACAGAAAAGGAAGAGCTATATTTAATGGTGAGAAGAGGAAGAGAAGTTCCTGTAGGAAACGTAAAAAGAAATAGAAAGACAGAAGGAAAACTAGGAACAGTGGTATCCCACAAGTCAAGGGACAGGATGCTTGTGTGATGATGAGTGAAGAGGAGTTGCAGGAAGTTAAGAGTTCCCTCACAGAAAGCGGAAGTGATCTACTCATTGGGAAGTGTGTGGGCTTAAAGAGTATGTGGGGGGGAAGGCTTGTATTATTAGTGCTGAGAAAGTAAATCTTTGAATGCTGCTTCCTGCCAAGTTGCTGCTCAATTTTTCTCACTTTCACACTAAACTTCGCTTTTGCATTCTCTCTTCCTCTTCAATCCTCAAATTGTAGTCTGAGAATTTTCTCTATATAACAATGACTTTTAAAAATCACCAATTACTTTTGTGTTTCGCCTAATATGCATTGTGCCTGTCATTTACTATTATTTGTTCAGGAGAATGAATATGCCTGATATTGTTAACAACAAATTCTGTAATTTGTTTAAGTTATTTAATTCTGATTTCCTACAGTGAAATTCTCCCAGCCTCAGTGGAATGTTGGAGGCGTTAATAAAGTGAGGTTGTAAGGCACAGGGACATCTGAGATAAGTAGCTATAATTATATCATCTGACTAATAGGATTGTTTCAGGGATTATATGAGATAATGAAATAATAATATATATCCTATATAATAAAAGGCTAATATGCAAATAGACTGAACGATGGAACAACCGAACAACCGAACTGCTTGCTATGATGTGCACTGACCACCAGGGTGTGTGCGTGGAACATGGCGGGAGTTGTCTGTGGCAGGATGGTGGAGCAGGTGAGCTGGGGCACCAGACCAAGGTGGGGCGCCGGTCGCTATCATCGTGGCGAGCCTCCGGTGGTTACTGAAAATTCTTTGCTCCTGCACACCACGGTCCCGCCCGGCACTCGCACCTACTGCCGGTGCCAGCCCTGCTCGCACCCACTGCCGGCGCTGGAGCCGCCGCTTGCACCCGCTGCCAGCACCTGCTGCTGGCCCTGATCGCTCGGCGCTGTCAGCCATCCCTGATTGCCCCTGAGGGCTTCTCCACCTCCCTGCTGCTGGCACTGGCTCCAATCACTCTGCACCATCAGCAGGTGTGAGCGGGGCCAGCGCTGTCAGCGTGTGGGAGTGGCAGTGACGGGAGTGGGGCTGCTGGCAGACAGGGGATGGGGGGGTGGGGGGTGTTGGAGGCCACGGCAGGAAGGGCTGGGCAGGGGCGTGGAGGATGGGCCGAGACCCACCCCTGTACCCACCGCAGACTCAGGGACCACAGTTCCTTTCAAGGTGCACGAATTCGTGCACTGGGCCCCTAGTAATATATAAAACAATACATAAATATATGTAATAATACTATTTGTTATTATTACTATTATTATAGGATAATGTGAAATTCTCAATAAATATCTGGCATGTGATAGCAAATGGTAATGACTGTATTTTAGTTTGAAAATTAGCAAACTAAAATTTAGCAAGTGAAAAAAGAACATTCAGTTATTTGGGAGTGCTTAGGCAGGAAAATATTTGGTGTTTATGAAATGTCTGGAAATTGCTTCAAAATAATCTCCAGTGATGATGGGGGTCGGTTACAGGAATTGGCCACGCTATTGAAGCTGGGCGTTCATTATTCTAATTTTTGTATACACTTGTAAATTTCATAATAAAATGTTATGATTTGTTTCACTCTATGCAACTATGTTGAAACTTGATATATTGAAATGTTGATATATTGATATATTGAAATGTAATGAAAAGTTAGTTTGTAACTGCTTAAATGACTTTTTGGGGTTTAGGCATCTTTTTTTCTTCTTTTTTTCCTTTCTTTTCTTTTATTTATTTTTTTTAAATTTTGTTTTATTGCTTAAAGTATTACAAACAGTATTACATATGTTTCCTTTCTTTTTTTTTTTTTCCCTCCTTGAGGGGTTTAGGCATCTTACACATCACTCCACTCCCTAAAGTATGGCAATAATGCAAGGAATATTTAATTTGAAATGAAGATGATTTGAATTTACAGCTCTCACATATATCATAAATGGGAGTCATTTCAATAACTAGTCTCAGAATATCATTTTCCGTTCCACCTAAACAACTTTAGTCATCATTAAAAGGAAACTACAAGTCCCAGGATGCACTGCACGACTAACGTGGAATTAGGGACCTCGCGTCTTGGAATTGGTCTCCTTCGCCTTATTTGAATGGGAATAATCCGGGGGAAATTGACCTCTGTGACCCTGAGCAGATTTTTTGAGTCTTTGTACTCCTGGGTCGGCTGAGCGTGCAGTTCGGGGCGGACCCGCGCGGTTCCTTTCTGTTCAGGTGTCGCCCTGGGCAGCCTCCCCCATTCCTGGGGCTTCCGTGCGCACGGGGCGCCGTTAGCGCGCCTCCAAGATGGCGACGCTGTTGGCGGTAAATTCGGGTAAGCGCGGTGGGGCTGAAGGAACCGGGCTGGGCGGTGATCGGCACTCCGGGGGCACACCGGGCCGTGAGGCTCCTGGGAGTCCAGGCCCCCCTTGTGCGTGGTGCCCGCGCTCCCCTGGCCCTGGGCCCGAGTCCCGCCCCTCCTCAGTTTGAATGGCGCTCTCGGCCCTGCGGCTCTAGCCTGGGCGCTGGGGGCGGAGGGTGGAGGCGAGGAGCGTGGTCCCCCGCAGCCCGGCGTGCGGTCTCGCGCCGCCCAGGGCCGAGCCTGGTCCTCCCCACTCCCCATCCCGTCGGCTCTGCGGCCTGAATGTTGCTGGGATCCGGAAGTCTGGGCAGTGAGGTCAGAGGACCTGAGATTGTTCAGCCTCGAGCCCCGCGGTAGCGCCGGGGCCCCTCATGGAGGTCAGGGGGTCCTGCCGGGAGCGCGGACCCCCGATTGTGAAGCCTGCCACCCGGGAGGTGGCCGAGAAGGTGCGCCCCGCGCGCCGCTGATGCCTCCCGGGGCTGCGGGGTGGCGGGTCCTGGACGCGCCCGCACCTTCGGAGCCGTAGAGCTTCGGGGCGCGGGAGAATCTAGAAGGCGGCGGAGGAACCTGGAGGATTTGGGGTGGGTTCTCTCTCGGCAGTTCGCAGCCTGGGGCGGCCCACCCCTCGCCCTCTGGGGCGTTTGAAAGAGTGGGTGCCTTTTGGTGGTCACAGTTCACTGTTGACGCCTAGTGGGCGGGGCAGGGATGCCTGAAAATGAATTTGCAGCTTAGAATGTCGGTGCCCGGGTTGAAACGTACTTAGCTTCCATGGGCACAGTTAAGCGTGTACCTGTGTGGTAGGTGCTTGTATGTCACCCAAGAGGACTCTTTCTTGGGCGCCTCTGCTTCCTGGCTCTCTGCAGTCATTATTTGCTTTTTTTGTGTTTTTGGTTCTGGTTTGGTATGCCTTCCACTGGACTGATATTGTTGAAAAGTTGTCCGTGTCTGCGTTTTTCAAATCAAAGCATTTCAGAAACACCGTGATACATTATGTAAAATAATGAAGTGCCGGTGGCTCAGTGGTTAGGGTTGGGTTCCCGTCAAAGGCACGGACCTCGGTGGCAGGCTCCATACCCTGCCCCGGGTATGTGTCTCTCTCACATGGCTGTTTCTCTCTCTGTCTCTCCCCCTCCCTTCCACTCTGAAAATCAACCGGGGGAAAATAATCCTCAGGTGAGGATGAACAAAGAAAGAATGAAGGATTATGATTATTGAGCACCTCTGGTTTCTCAGGAACTGGACTGAGTTGTACTTTCATCTCATTTAGTTCCCTTCATACACCTGTGGGTAGCTGCTATTAAATACCCCATTTTCCAGATTTGGAGGCCTGGAGTGGTTATACAGCTAATGATTCTAAGCCTGTCTTTGATACTTAAATGATTACATGCTACTACTTAAATACAACCTAATTGATTTTATTACATCAAATTTCCTTATAGCTGAATGTTACTAATGAAGTTACTTCCTTTCTATTGCTATCCTGTCATCCCACCCTGATGTAAACTTATAAGCAAGGCTTGCAGGTTATATACATTTCTTTAGTTTTAGTACATACTCATGCCATTAGAGAGCTGAATCATTGAAGGAAAAAGGATAGTAAATTCTGTCAACAGCCAAAGTGTATATACTTTGTATAATCAGGTCTAGTGGCAGGAGTGCTTAATTGGCAAAATAGAAAGGAAACATTTTGAAAAGCTAGGAGTCAGGAGAATATATATATATTTTAAATTAAATCTTAAGGAAGCAACTTAAGTGTCCATAGGTGGATAAATGGATAAACACTGTGGTCTATACCTACAGTAGAATATTATTAACCTTGAAAAGGAAGTCCTGTCACATGCTACAATATGGAAGAACCTTCACATTGAAGTGAAGTAAGCTAGTCACAAAAAGAAACTGTGATCCCACTTAGATGAGGTATCTAAAGTAGTCAACCCCCTAGAAACAAAGAATGTGGGTTGCCAGTGGCTGGGGGAAGGTGGAAATGAGGAGCTGTTGAATGGGTACAAAGTTTCAGTTTTGTAAGATGAAAAAGTTATGGATTTCTGATGTGCAACAATGAATGCATTTCACACTACTGAACTGTGTACCTAAAAACGTTTAAGATAGTCAATTCTGTTAGATGTGTGTGTGTTTTTTAAAACCACAATTCAAAAAAATCAAAGAGTTGTAGAGGGAGAAAAACAGAGAAGTTATAAGGTCTACAGCTGTGTGATTTACTAGTATTGTAACTTGTATCATCCTGGCCGAGTAAAGGTATGGCTTGTTGTTAGTGCAACCTTTGACACTGCTTGACAGTCCTTCATCTTTAACTTCCAACTGACCCCTCAGTCTTCTAGTCACAGAACAAATAGAAGCCAACAGGCATGAACTCTCTCTCTTTTTTCACCCTCAAACCTATAAACATATATATCTTCACCCTTTGAATCAATGTATTGTGTCTTTCTATCTAAGGTAAATCCCCTCCTTTATGCCTTTCCCCCTATTACCCCATCTCTAATATATTCACCCCTCTTCTTGCTGCTTTTCTTTCCACTACCCTCCCCTCCTTATCTTGATCTCATGCTTCACTCCAATTACTGTCCTCTTGCCCCTCTTCACAGTCAAACCTTTCAACAGGTTCCTCAATCTTCACTGACTCCATTTCCATATCTCCTCTTCCTCCACCCCATCTACTCTCTTCCTGTCTCCCTAAACAGCTCAGTAAAAATCCAGCAGACACTTTTAGTCTTTATCTTGCTTGATCTTTTAGGATAAAGACCGAAATCCTTAACAAGGGCTGGTAAGCCCTGAAGGGTGTGGCGGTTGCCTCCCTTGCCAAGCCCTTGATTTCTGTACTCCAGCTCTCCTGGGCTTCTCAGTTCTTTGGAAGTGTAGTGTTCCCTGTTGCTTTGGGAACCCATATACTGTCCTTTCTTCCTGGGATGCATGTCCTCACCTCTGACCTCTAAGTTAACTCCCGCTTTTATCCTTCAAATTTTAGCCCCACAATCACTTCCTTAATGAATCCGTCCCTTCCCTAACCTCCCTGACTAGGTCATATTCCTCTGATCTTTGCCCTGGGTACCTTCCTTCATTGGGCTCACCAAATTGGATATTACACTTATGTATGATTGTGTGATGAATGTGATTCCTCATTACACTGTAAGCTCACCTGTACTGAGTACATGGTGAATAAATGTGACTCGCTGGAGGCATTAAACTTTAAGAACAAATGTGTAGTATTTCTCAAATGAACAAATCACTTAGGTTAAAAATACATATTTAGTAACTTGGTAAAATTTATAGCTTCCTTCTACTTGTAACCAGTAGCAAGAAGATATTTACTAAAATTAGTCAAACCAAAATCAAACTGAAGATATATCTTTCTTGCAGTTACTTCTATGATGTGTTGATGTTAATGATGGACTAAGGAGGCCAGTGTATGTGGGTTTTTTGGTGTAGATTTTTGACCTGTTATTGGATGCCTCCCCATTAAAGGGGGGAAATTGAATTTTTCTCTAGAACTCACTGAGCATTAGTTCTTCACAGGTTCTATTATATTTTAAGTGTTACTTTTTACAGACAGAGAGTTTACTTTCTTTTGTCAATTCCTGGTCAGATTTATTAAATACCTGGTAAAGCAAGTTTCAGACTTGCTTAGGAGTCATTTTTGATACCTTTTCTTTATATCCTGCGGCAAACAGTTTACTCCCTTAGTTTAGGTCATCTCACCTCATAAGTGGCTTACCTACTTGTCATCCTTGGTTGGTGACACTTTCTATTCTAGTTAGTCCATCAATCACACCATTGTTCTACAATGTCAATTTCTTTTTTTATTTTTATTTTATTTTTTAATTAAATTTTTATTGTTCAGATTATTACATTGGTTCCTCTTTTTCCCCCCCATAACTCCCCTCCACCCAGTCCCCACCTTACCCTCCGCCCTCACTCCCCACCCACTGTCCTCATCCATAGGTGTACGATTTTTGTCCAGTCTCTTCCCGCATCCCCCACACCCCTTTCCCCCCCAAGAATAGTCAGTCCACTCCCTTTCTATGTCCCTGATTCTATTATAATCACCAGTTCATTCTGTTCATCAGATTATTTATTCACTTGATTTTTAGATTCACTTGTTAATAGATGTGTATTTGTTGTTCATAATTTGTATCTTTACCTTTTTCTTCTTCTTCCTCTTCTTAAAGGATACCGTTCAGCATTTCATATAATACTGGTTTGGTGGTGATGAACTCCTTTAGCTTTTTCTTATCTGTGAAGCTCTTTATCTGACCTTCACTTCTGAATGATAGCTTTGCTGGATAAAGTAATCTTGGTTGTAGGTTCTTGGTATTCATCACTTTGAATATTTCTTGCCATTCCCTTCTGGCCTGCATAGTTTCTGTTGAGAAATCAGCTGACAGTCGTATGGGTACTCCCTTGTAGGTAACTGACTGTCTTTCTCTTGCTGCTTTTAAGATTCTCTCTTTGTCTTTTGCTCTTGGCTTTTTAATTATGATGTGTCTTGGTGTGGTCCTCTTTGGATTCCTTTTGTTTGGGGTTCTCTGCACTTCCTGGACTTGTAAGTCTATTTCTTTCACCAGGTAGGGGAAGTTTTCTGTCATGATTTCTTCAAATAGGTTTTCAATATCTTGCTCTCTCTCTTCTTCTGGTACCCCTATAATTTGGATGTTGGTATGCTTGAAGCTGTCCCAGAGGCTCCTTACACTATCTTTGTATTTTTGGATTCTTTTTTCATTTTGCTTTTCCGGTTGGGTGTTTTTTGCTTCTTCGTATTTCAAATCTTTGACTTGATTCTTGCGATCCTCTGGTCTGCTGTTGGGAGTCTGTATAATATTCTTTATTTCAGTCAGTGTATGCTTAATTTCTAGTTGGTCCTTTATCACAACATTGAGGGTCTCACTAGATTTCTTGAGGGTCTCATTAAGTTTATCGGCAGTTTCTAGAAAATTCTTGAAAAACCTTAAAAGTGTGGTTTTGAACTCTATATCCAGTAGTTTGCTTTCCTCCATTTCTGTCATTTGTATCCTGTTTCTTTGTCTCGGCATTTTAATGCTTCGCTGTGTCGATAGAGTGGCTTTCTGTGCTCAGTGTCCTATAGGGCCCAGTGGCTCAGCCTCCCCAATTACCTGAGGTAGACACTCTTGGTGCACCCCCTTGTGGGCTTTGAGCACAGTCTTGTTGTAGTTAAGCCTTGATTGTTGTAGGTAACACCTACAATGTCAATTTCATTTTGTCTGTACTAGTACTTGAAACTTTCCCATTTACTAATAGGAAAAAAGCTATCTTGTTCTAGAATCGAAGTCTCAAAATTACTGTATTCTTTGCAGTTAGAGGGGGCCAAGAAAATGATTTCTAAGGAAGTCAGCTACTCACCATCCAACTAGCATCTCACAGGAGGTCACCAGGATCCAGGGTTAGGCCCTCATTTTGGCAGGTCCAGAACTATTTGTCAGTGTATCCAGAGTTGAATAGATAACAGCAATTGCATTTTCTCTATTCAAACACAGTAAAAGACATGCCATACCAGTCTGCCAGTTTGTTGATCTTTAATGGGAAGAATATCTGCATGGGTACTCATGCTGGTTCGCCACCTCATTCTTTACCCTAAAAAGTTATATAACAAACTGTATTTTTTATCAGATGATTGGCAAGTATGAGAGCAAAGCAGGGAGTTGGATGCTTGCTCTCTATGTGTGGTCTAGACATTCTGATTCCCATTCCTCCTCATCCCCATGCCAAAGACCTGATATATCACTTTCTACTCTGCCCTTCAGATTAGGGTAGGTGTTCTCTTTTATATATTCTCAGCACTCTGTACGTCATCACGTCTTTTATTATACTGGTAATTGTTTTTTGAAGGCTATAGTTTAATGCCTGTTCCACTTGTTAATCTGGAAGTTCCATGAGGGATCCTATCTTGCTCAGTCTATAGTCCCAGGCCCTCCGTAAATAATTGTCGAGTGAATGAATGATCCAGCTTGACTGACTTAGTCTGTCCTCTTCTTGCACATTCCCCCCTTTTAAAAAATTCCCTAACAACAATAAATTCCCTAACATATTGACAACATTGTTTGTCTGACAACATTGTTCATAGAATTGTAATACATTTAATTAGGTTACAGTTAACTTTCATGTCATTCATATTGTCCTGGTAACTTTATTTGATTTTGTGTTTTCCCAGATAGCAATGGAACATGTTTATAGACCATCCCTTACAGTTTAGGCTAGTTATACAGTTAGTATAGTTATTTCTAAGTGTCCTCTGTTGAGTGATTGATTGGGTTTGACTAGTTTCCCTTTCAGAGTCTTTATAAACTACTTTTTTTTTCAGCTGCTAATTTTTACAGAATCTGATTTCAACCCCCCTCCCACTCCTGCTTTTCATTTGAATGGAAAGTCCCATTTATTGCATGCCTGTGGAATGCCAGGCACTGTATCGTGTGTTTTATCTAGTGTGTCTCATTTATATGAAGCGGAGGATGTTCCTATCTACATACTAGTACATCAAAGCCTAAGTGACCATCCAACCGTTTGACCGTCTGACTGTAGCTATGATGCGCACTGACCACCAAGGGGCAGATGCTCAACGCAGGAGATGCAGTGACTTGGCAGCTGTGGTTCTCAGGTGATGCACCCGGAACCAGAGAGGAGGGAGCCCGATTCCGGGGTTTGTTACCTGAGAACTGCCCTCTCGCAATCCAGGACCCCTTGGGGGATATCGGAGAGCCAGTTTCGGCCCGATCCCCACAGGCCAGGCCGAGGGACCCCACCGGTGCACGAATCCGTGCACTGGGCCTCTAGTTTATATATAAGGAAACTGAAGTGTAAAGAGGTTATTTCCACGCTCCATGTCACACAGCTACTAAAGTGGCAAAACCAGGTCCAGCGGATATTTCAATTTAAAGTCGGGATTTACTCTACAAAATGATAAATTTTTGCTTGAGAATTTTAATAAGTATGCTTTTATGTTAGTGTTTGGTTTGTATATATAGCTCAGCATATTTAAAAGTAGCTGTGAGCATGATTAAAATGTATAGATAACACCTACATTGTTTTCCAAATATATGTTTTATTTGATGCTTGTTTATTTATTTATTTTTCTCTAAGCTGCTAGTCTATGGGGTCCTTATAAAGACATTTGGCAAACGGTGGGAAATGTCCTTTGGAGAAGACAACCTGAAGCTGTCCACCTTCTTGACATGATTTTGAAGAAACATAAACCTGACTTCATCTCCTTGTTCAGAAACCCAGTAGGAAATTTTCTTTTTTGCTTCTTGTATTTGCTTTTTTTTTTTTTTTTTTTTAAGATTGAAGGTGCATGTAAACTCTTAATGCATATAAATGAATATGTTACTTGTTCTGGTCCATTGATTCAAGTTTTCTCTAAAAATGTAATTTTTTTCTAGAAGCAGTTGTCTTCTTTTTGTTTTCTATAAAGTTAATATTATGTATCTCTAGCTAGGAGATATTTTAATAATATTTGAATACAACTTAGTTCAGTATATTCTAGAAAAATCAGCCTCCTTGGAATTTCTGACTTAAAGTTAATACATCTAAGTTCAGTAAGATTGATTATTTTTTTTTGTTTCCAGGTACACTTCAAAATTTTAACTCTTCATAATGTTCTATGAGTTGTGTTAGCTGAACTAATCAGTGCTTGCATATCATTAGTTACTGCATCTTGAAATCCTTTTCATCCAGGAATAGAGTACTTAAGTGGAGGGGATTGTGTTTGGAAACTCCTTTTCTTGCTGTTTAGCACTTTCCTTTTATAGACTAACAAGATCAAATAAGAACTGTTTATGAATTTGTCTTACCAGGAATGGCCTTTTGCTTTTTAGCTTTGTTTTTTTTTTAAATATATTTTATTGATTTTTTACAGAGAGGAAGGGAGAGGGATAGAGAGTTAGAAACATTGATGAGAGAGAAACATCGATCAGCTGCCTTTTGCACACCTCCCACTGGGATGTGCCCGCAACCAAGGTACATGCCCTTGACAGGAATCGAACCTGGGACCCTTCAGTCCACAGGCCAGTGCTCTATCCACTGAGCCAAACCAGCCAGGGCTAGCTTTGTTTTTTTTTAGATATTCTTATTAGAAAGAGTCCTAGCCTGGGAGCCAGTTGAGTTGAGTTCCAGTCTTGGCTCTGCCACTAAAGGTTTATGCCCAAGGGCAAGTCATCTGACTTCTCTGGGCATCAGTTTTCCCATCTGTTAATAGAGAAGTCAGATTAAATGGCCTTTTTTGGTAAAGTGTAAATTTCTAAGATTGTACGATCCATCAAGTAATTCGTTATGTCATTCATTAAATATTTGAACTAAGTTGTAAGACTTTTTGGGGGATAAGACTATGTTTTTTTTTTGTTGTTTTTTTTTTTGTTTTTAAATATATTTTATTGATTTTTTACAGAGAGGAAGGGAGAGAGATAGAGAGTTAGAAACATCGATGAGCGAGAAACATCGATCAGCTGCCTCCTGCACATCTCCCACTGGGGATGTGCCCGCAACCCAGGTACATGCCCTTGACCGGAATCGAACCTGGGACCTTTCAGTCCGCAGGCCGACGCTCTATCCACTGAGCCAAACCGGTTTCGGCAAGACTATGTTTTTAATACTATATTAATAACCTACTATTAGCCCACTAATTCAACAATTTATATGTCCATTTGTTATTTCCCACTTGATGAACTTAATGTTTTTATTTATTAAGTATATAATTGGAAAAGTTCCTTAGAAACTTGAAAAATAGTCTGCTATTTTGTGTGCTTTCTTAAACTTTTATAGTTCAGAGTTCAGCAGGAGCCATTATTGAGAAGGTAGTAATAGTATAAAAAGGTGAAGGTGATATGAAATGTTACCTCATAAAAGTCTAATTGTAGATTATCTGTTAAGAAATACTTCTTATGTCATGTTACAGGCTACCTTATGAATAAATTTCTTTAGGTAACAGTTTAAGACCTTGTCTTCAATGTACTCTTCTTATTACATGACCTTATTTATTTTTACCATTGTAGCCAAAAAATGTTCAACAACATGAGAAGGTTCAGAAAGCCAGCACAGAGGGTGTCGCCATCCAGGGTCAACAGGGAACCCGACTTCTTCCTGAGCAGCTCATTAAAGAGGCCTTTATCCTCAGTGACCTTTTTGACATTGGAGAACTGGCAGCGGTTGAGCTTCTCCTGGCTGGTAGGTTGACGTTTAACTGAACCGTGGTAAGGTGGTAAGAATATTATAGAATTATTCACTTGAACTTTAAAGTAGAATATAATTCAGATTCCAGAATAGTTTTTAACACTTGGAGTGCAGGTGAATTTCCCGCCAAAATATAAGATGGCTCTGTCTTTTGGTTTTGTTCCATCCACCAAAAGGGTGGATTACAAACAAATATTTGGTAATACGCAGTTACAATCGGCCCGAGTTTACACGTTTCCCGCACTCCACCGCAAATCTATATGAACCGAGTTAAAGACGGCTCCCGCGGAGTACGCGCAATTCACGCGAGCCGACTTAACTCGTTTCCCGCACTCCAAGTGTTAAGGATGCCATTTACATGAAAAACTATATTCAAATAATTTCCTTTTATTTCTCTTTGGCTAATGGAAAGCTTTAGTTTAGCCACTGGAAGCGTTAAAGGTAATTTAACTTTTAAGATAACTTTTTACATGGTAGTTCACTGGCAAAGAATCATTGGCTACATCTCAGAAATTTTATAGCACAAAGCATTTATTGTCATATAATAAGTAAGAAGATAAGGTCACTGCTTTTTTGGAGTTTCTTTTTGAGGGGGTGATTCTGCTAATAGGACAAAATAAGATAATTTCAATAACACTGAGTTCTCGGAAGAAAATAAAACAAAGCAGTAGGAGGTAGAAAGATGGGGCAACTCTAAATAGGGTACTTAGAGAAGGCCTCTGTGAGATTGGGGCATTTGACTTGACCTGCATGATGACAAATGCCAGAGTTGTGGGGGAAGGTGTTCTAGGCAGAGCCACTGCAAGTGCTTGAGGTGAGAACAAAGGCTTGCGAAAGGACAAAAAGACCTCTGTGGTGGGAACATTAGGTGACTGGGAGAGTGAAGGAAGACTAGGATAGAGCAGAAATGTAATCCTGCAAGCCATGAAAATTAATTTGGATTTTATTCTAATTGCAATGGGAAGTTGTAGGCAGGAGCTTTAACCAGAAAATTTTCATAATCTGGAATAGCCTTGAAATTATTTCTCTGGCTGCTGTAGAGAGAAAATATGGAAATCTCCATAAAATAAGCAGTTCATTTAAATCAGTGGTTCTCAACCTTCCTAATGCCGTGACTCTGTAATACAATTCCTCATATTGTGGTGACCCCCAACCATAAAATTATTTTCGTTGCTACTTCATAACTGTAATTTTGCTACTGTTATGAATCGTCATGTAAATATCTGATATGCAGGATGTATTTTCATTGTTACAAATTGAACATAGTTAAAGCATAGTGATTAATCACAAAAACAATATGTAATTATATATGTGTTTTCCGATGGTCTTAGGCGACCCCTGTGAAAGGGTCGTTCGACCCCCAAAGGGGTCGCGCGACCCACAGGTTGAGAACCGCTGATTTAAATAATAACAGGAGCTATGTGAAGAAGCCATGTAGGCATTTTAATTGAAAGAAAGTCTAATATGTCGAAAGATATCATGTGGCTGCCAAAATCCCTTTTTGACCTTTTGAACTAAGGCTGCATTAAAAGAAGTATGATATTTAGAATAGGTAAGGTAGTTTTCCCCTTCTGTGATGGAGATGTTAACTGGACATGCTTGAGCTTTACTCGGAACTTTTATTTAACAAACATTTTATGCATACCATATGCCAGGCACTATGTTAAGATTCCAGGGATATAAAGATGAATAAAACCTCAACTAGTGTAAAAGAGCCCATAATCTAGTAATTGAGAAAGACATGGATACAAATATGGATACAAATATTTATGACACTACTAAGTGCATTAATGCAGGTTTATGCATGATTTAGTGATGGTCTGGAGGGCAGAGGATTAAGTTGACCTTGGATTGAACAGAGAAGCCTTCACAAATATCACGAGGCTTAAGGTAGGTGTTAAAGCGAGAAGACATATATCAAATGGAATAGGTGTGCACTTAGGAGGACCAAGGGCATCCAGACAGAAACAGTTGCCTGTACAGGTATGAAGCAGTGAGATGAATTTGGGGAACAGAAGGGAATGGAGTGGAGGAGTGATTGGGCTAAGGGAAGAAAAAAGCCATAGGAAATGAAACAAATTATAGGCAGGGTGCTTCAAAAAAGGCAAAGTAGAATTTACTCAAAGGTGAGCAGTTAAAAGGGTGAGTAAAGAAGATGAAACACAAGAAAAGGCTGTTTACGTTTCAGAAAAGGCTCTAGGGGAAGAAACTTCCAAATATTTGAAAGATTTCAGGTGAAAGAGAATAACACAGTGGATAGATGTTTGAAGTAGAGGGCCCTTTAGGCCCCTTAAGCCCTGAGAGTCTGTGACTTCTTTGAACATTGGTGTAGTGATTTTTGTCTCATCCTGAATACAGGTGCTTATTTACTAAATTATTTCTCAACTTTCTTTTCTAGGAGAGCACCAGCAGCCACATTTTCCTGGCCTCACCAGAGGATTAGTAGCTGTTCTTCTATATTGGGATGGAAAGCGGTGCATTGCGAACTCTCTGAAAGCCTTGATACAGTCTAGACGAGGAAAGACATGGACCCTCGAACTCAGGTCTGTTTGCTTCTTAGGATTTCAGGGGTTAATCAGAAATTACTTGAAGAATTATAATTATAGAAACAACAATTTCTCCTTCATATATGTAATTTAAGTAATGTGTGTAACATAAGTTATAAATACTCCCTTATTCTGCCACGAGTGACACAACAGGTTAAATTTACTTGATGTTTTTTACAAATAAAAAATAATTCAGTTATTTATGGTTAGAAGCTTATTGAAACCCAGTGATCTAAAAAGGATGAAGAGATCTAGGATATAATTCATCCTGGTTGTTTCTAGTAATGCAGCAATTATTGTCAAAAAGTGTTTGCCGGATCCATCTGATGAGGAAGTATAACCATTACTATTCATTATAACTTTGTTTATTGATTTCTTTTCATTACAGTCCAGAACTGGTTTCCATGATAACACGCTTTACAGATGAACTAATGGAGCAAGGGTTGACTTACAAAGTTCTTACTCTGGTGTCACAGATTGATGTGAACAATGAGTTTGAGAAACTCCAGCGTGAGAGAGGTTTGGGCAGTGAAAAGCATCGCAAAGAGGCAAGTTTTCAACAAGATCAGATCATGGGTTGTCAAATCTCAGAGCCAGAAAAATCATGACACTTAGAACATTCTTTTAGTGCAGGCATAGGAAAATAAGTAATATGTATTTAAGTGTATAGGCAGCTGTGTCTGCAAAAATAGACTTGTGGTTGTTTTAGGGTCTTTCTAGTCCAGCGGTTCTCAACCTGTGGGTCGCGACCCCTTTGGGGGTCGAACCACCCTTTCACAGGTGTCGCTTAAGACCATCGGAAAACACATATATAATTACATATTGTTTTTGTGATTAATCACTATGCTTTAATTATGTTGAATTTGTAATAATGAAAATACATCCTGCATATCAGATATTTATATTACGATTCATAACAGTAGCAAAATTACAGTTATGAAGTAGCAACGAAAATAATTTTATGGTTGGGGGTCACCACAACATGAGGAACTGTACTAAAGGGTCGCGGCATTAGGAAGGTTGAGAACCACTGTTCCAGTCCCTTATGTGCCATTCTAGTTCTCTTTCTGGAATGAACTTTTCAAGAAATTGGTTATCCCACACAGGAGGTTGGAACTTAAGAATGAGGAATTAACAATATGGTTTGTTCAGAATTCCAGAGATGAGATTGTAGGAGTCAGATACATTTATTTAGTTATCCTTTATAAAAAAAGATAGTTAAGATTTTGGAATAAGACCAGGCTTCACTGTGATTTATTTATATACTTTTATTTGATACTTGTTTACTATATACATATTTAATCATACATTCTTATTCCTAGGTTTCTGACCTCATCAAGGAGTGCAGGCAGTCTCTGGCAGAAAGCATTTTCTCCTGGGCTTGCCAGTCACCATTAGGCAAAGATGACACTCTGCTCCTTATTGGACATTTGGAAAGAGTGACAGTTGAGGCTAATGGCTCATTGGATGCGGTGAATTTGGCTCTTCTCATGGCACTTCTGTACTGCTTTGATATCAGTTTTATAGAACAAAGCACAGAGGAGCGCGATGGTATTGGGTTTTATACCTATTAATGCACTATTTTATACTTATTAATAAAATTGTGGAGATAACATTTAAGAAGGGTAATATTTTAGCTACTAAAGTTAAAAATTGTACGTTTTATTCCTTTGTGTGCAATTCAGCCATATTTGTTTAGATATAAGATTATATTTAAAAAATAATTATAATCCTACTAGATGTTTCTGTTGTCCTTTTGGATTTTGGAATGGGAATGTGTTAGAGGTTATGTAACACATGTTCACGAATTACACATACCTGATTTACTTAATTGCTTGTTTCTTTACTATTTATTCATATTTCAAACCTTTTATGAAAACATTCTAAGGGAGGATAACTCATTTTTAGTAATATATCATCTTTGACTTACATTTTCTCTGAAGTAGATAAAATTTTACTTGGTAATCACATAACCAGTTACTGCTTAGAACTGAGGACTCAAAAATGATTCCCGCAAAGGAAGATTATTGCCATTTAATGTCATAGATATTTATAATTATTCCAACAATTATCCCTGTTCACTTTTGATTGTATAATCCACCTCTCCTCTCATTAGGTATGTGAGGAGAATGGACATTTCCCACTCATCTTTGGTGGCTATCCTTAGCCACTGGGAAAGGCTTATTTAAAACACAGTAGCCCCTTTCCTCCAATCAAGTTGTCACACAGACTGTGTGTGTTATAGAATAAGCAGCACCTGTACTCCTATAGGAATGCTGCCAACTATCGCATTGGTCACATTTCCTGTAGTGAATGCAATGAAGCACAGAATTAAGTAGGGGTAGGCTGTGTTAATGGAAGTTTGTAAGTTGGGAGTTTTCAAAGCTTAATGAAATGCCTGGGAAGTTTCATAGGCTAATAATCAAAGGTTTTGGCATTAGGCTGTAATTGTATCAATTTCAGGTGTTTAGGTTGATTAACTCATAATTTCTGTTCTGTATATCTTTGATTAATAAATGGGAGAAGTGAATTATTAGTGCATGTACAATAGTAGACAGAAACTTTGAAAGTATAGGAAATTAAAGACTGTGTTTTTAATGGTTGGGAATCACTGAACTAATTATTCACAAGATGACATCAAAAGAACTTGTAAGAGCTCTGGCTGATGTGGCTCAGTCAGTTGGAGTGTCGTCCAATACACCAAAAGATGGCAGGTTTGATTCTCAGCCAGGGCACATACCCATGTTGTGGGTTCAAACCCTGGTCAGGGTGCATGCGAGAGGCAACCATTGATGTTTCTCTCTCAGCCCCCTTCCTTTTGATAAAATTAAAATAAATTTTAAAAAATGAATATAAGAAAATAATGAAGTAAAATAAATGAATTCTTGGGTTGTCAGTGGTGTCCCATTATTTATTTATTATTAATTTTATTCAGAATTCTGTGCTTGTTTGAGGTACCATAGTACAACTGAACTTAAATTGAAAATTCTTTAATTATCACTTGGCTATTTAATTTATGTTACAATCAGAGTAGATACTTGTTTGCAATTTGCATTCTTTGTTTTGGTTAGCTTTTATTTAATATTTTAAATTCAGGCTTATTTATCTAGTAAGATTCTGTTTTGATATTTAAGTAGCATTGATTTATATTTTAGAATTTATGGACAGAAAACATGAGTAGCTCTTTATTTTTCTAATTTATTTATAGTACACATAAAAACCACTGGAAATAATAGAATTAAAATTTAGGATTATTGTTGATTTCTTCTTTTGTTTTTAGTTTGTGTATGATTTTTGGTTTGTCAAACCTTAGTGTTAATCATAATTTGATGAGAATTCTGTGATTTTCAGACATTTCTGTATATCAAAGTGAAAATTTTTCTACTTTTTCACATAGTGGTCTATTTTTGTGTTTTCAGATATGATTCATCAGCTTCCACTCTTGACTGAGAGACAGTACATTGCATCAGTTCACTCTCGCCTTCAAGACTCGCAGCCTTGGAAACTGCCTGGGCTGCAAGCCACTGTTCGACTTGCCTGGGCACTGGCATTGAGGGGAATATCTCAGTTACCTGATGTGACAGGTAAATTGATTGTAGGTAATTTTGTTATGAGAAAGAACATAACAATTTTAATGGTATTTTGGAAAGGGTGTTATTTTTGCCATATATAAGCAGGAGCATAGAAAAATACCCAGAGTTGTATTAAATGAAACTTAGTTAAGGTGGTAAAATACAGACCTTTTTTCCCCTTTGTCTCCCAAAAGAAATTATATGAAATACTATTTCCCTTATTAGTATTAGAAAAGAGATCTTTGGATCAATCAAGAATGCATGTGGGCTCTGGCCGGTGTGGCTCAGTTGGTTGAGTTTCCTACCGTGTGCCAAAAGGTCGCTGGTTTATTTCTGATTCCTAGTCAGAGTACATGCTCAAGTTTCGGGTTCTGTCCTGAATGGGAGGCAACTGATCACTGTTTCTCTCTTCCTCAAATCAATAAAAACATTAAAAAAAAAAAAGAATGAATGTGGGATTCTGACTTAACAGTTTGTTACTCACTGTAGCATATCCTGTTGTGTTGTTTACATTCATGTAATTACCATACTCAAGTAGTGGTGTGCTCTAACCGGACGAGAACTATGCTTTCATTGTAATTTGAAGTCCAAGAGTTGTCATTTGTTTTTATGGTAAATCTGGAAAGATTTTTATTAAAATTTATAATTCATGTCAATGTTTTCTAGTTTTGGAGTGTCAACAGATTCCAGTGTCTTATCACTTGTATGATTCCAGAACTTTTTTTTTTTACATTTAGTATTTTTATTGAGATTGTGTTGAAAGGTGTTCGTACATCCAAGGCACTACTAGTAATATAATGATTCCAGACCATTTTGTTCACAGTTGACATGCTATTCCCAAGAGGCCTGCACAAAACATTTTTTGTATTAAGAGTCTGTCTTTGGCCAAGTGGTTTTTTTCTTGTTATTTTTTTTAAAAATATATTTTTATTGATTTCAGAGAGGAAGAGAGAGGGAGAGAGAGATAGAAACATCAATGATGTTCCCTACTGGGGATTGAGCCCGTAACCCAGGCATGTGCCCTTGACCGGAATCAAACCCGGACCCTTCAGTGTTCAGGTCGATGCTCTATTCACTGAGCCAAACCAGCTAGGGACAAATGTTTTTTATATTAAAGCTGATAGGTGGCTAATTAGATATTTATATGTATGTACAAATTCTGTTTCTGGAGTATAGCCCTTTATTGATTTACAAGTCTTATTTCAGTACTTTTCTGGCATAAAATTACCCTTTAATCTTTTAAGTGGCTATGTGATGGTTAATCAGATTCTTTTGCTATAATTTACTGTACTATTCCCTGATCTGGACAGGCATCATACAATATACTATAGTTGTCTATAGAATAGTAGATAAAAATAGGCTGGGAATCCAGACCCCATTTCAAGTCCTAGATTTTGGCTACTTAATCTCTTTAACTTTACATGCGCATACCCTTTTATAAGCTTTGATAATTAGGGATATTATATTAACATTTTTAAACTATAAAAATATTTTTGTAAGTTTGAATTTTAAAAATTGCTAGAAAAGACATTGTTTATCTTATATTGCAGAAATGGTTATTTCTTGAAATAATACAGACAGGTTTTAACAGAAATCTCAATTTTGAAAAATTAGTTCCTACTCTCTTCATAGACTTCTGAAAAATCTTATCAAACGTATTTATTATATTATTTTATAAAGGTATGTTTGGAATTTTACCAAACTATACAAAATTTGTATATATTGATTTTAACATTAAAACTCAGTTTACATTAAGCTATTAATGCCGCTTATTACCTGAATAGTCTCCCATAAATAGTTCTTGAATTGATCATCATACAGTTTTAATTCCAACATTTATGAGTTCAAATGAAGGTTTGAAATTATTGTTATTATTATTAATATCTACTTAATAATTTCAGTAATCATTATTAATCCTAAGAATTAGGAAACTATTTTGTTCCCAAGGAGTTTGCATGGAATAGGTAGATATGTAGGCTTTATTTCAAAATGCAAAACAAAAGCCCTTGGTTTGAGATTGTCCTGCTTTATATCTATTCCTGACCCTTTTCAAAGAAGTGGAAATACTTTCAGTAGCACTCTATGTATTTGGTCTCTAAGAGAGCCAAGCAGAATAAGCTATGTAGCTGTTCTTTTCTAAAGCCAGATTACAGCAAAATTAACTAGCAGTTTTATGTGTAAAATTTAAAAGAAGTAATCAGCAAATTTTTTTTTTTTAATATATTTTATTGATTTCTTACAGAAAGGAAGGGAGAGAGATAGAGAGTTAGAAACATCGATGAGAGAGAAACACCGATCAGCTGCCTCCTGCACATCTCCCACTGGGGATGTGCCCGCAACCCAGGTACATGCCCTTGACCGGAATCGAACCTGGGACCTTTCAGTCCACAGGCCAACGCTCTATCCACTGAGCCAAACCGGTTTCGGCAAGCAAATGTATTTTTTGATGGAAGGACACAACTTTACCTAAGATATACTATTACCAAAAAAATTGAATGTCAGTCAGATCAAGTCTCTCTAGATAAAACTGCTAATTTTTAGTATAATCAGAGGACAGAAAATGTTAACTGCACCATTGGATGGGATGCATGCTACACCACATGCCACATGGAAAACTCTTCAGGATCAAAGTTCCAGTTTTTCAGCAAAGAGAGGACAAGGGAAAAATTTAAAAGATGTAGGAGGAGCCTACAGATGTATCAGTTAATTGCATTGTATAGTTTTTATTTGGATCTAGTTTCAAGCAAACTGCAGAAATTATAAAAGCAAAAAGGAAAACAATCTTTCATAACATTTATGAGAAATTGTAAATTTGACGACTGTCTGGGTATTTGATATTGAGGAATTATTTTTTAAGATATGATAATGGTATTATGTGTATGTGGTTTATTTTCTTTTTGAAATGCATATGAGTGAAATGTTAAATTGTCTGAAATTTGCTTGTATCTAATTTTGGTAGAGAGGGGGAATGCTTGGAGATCTAGATGAAATGAGATTGACCATAATGGATAATATTGAAGCTAGGTGCTGGGTATGTGGAAGTTTGGTCTTTTTTTTTTTTTTTAGATAATCTGTTTGAAATTTTCAAATAGAAAGCTAACAAAAAGTTTTTAGGTTAAGATTTGTTTTTCAATTTTTGCTATTTGATTACCAATTAGTAGGGCTACTTAAGTGGTCATGCAGGTTTTGGTCTGACTTGTGGGCTGTGAAGACTTTCTGAATGATGCAGATTATTTTATTGAGATTAAAACCTTAGCATCATTTTCAGATGTTGATGCTTTATTAATAGCTTCCTGACTACATCAGTGTTACATCATATATTTCTGATGTAATTTTTTATCACTCATAATGTTACTATGAAAGCATGTGGTTTTCTATGTATTTTTTCAGTACTTCTTTGGGGTTTGTGAATTAGAGTTACAGAGTCTTTATTTTGTGCATAGCGCATGCTAGGAGGTTGAGCAATTTTGGAACATCAACAATATTATGAGATATTATAATCTAGTTTAAATAACTTTTATTTTGTGTGCTGTTTGTGTAAATACTTTTTTAGCTGTGGCTGAATTCACAGAAGCAGATGAAGCAATGGCAGAGCTCGCAATTGCTGACAATGTTTTCCTGTTCCTCACTGAATCCGTAGTGGTGTCAGAAAACTTCTATCAGGATGAATTTTATATTCGTAGAATCCACAATCTCATCACAGATTTCCTTGCACTTATGCCAATGAAGGTAGGTGGAATTAATTTAGGATGAGTAGAAGAATTTTATAAAATAATTTAAAACTTATTACTAAACTAATCTTATGTTTTAGACCAGTGATGGCGAACCTATGACACGCGTGTTAGAGGTGACACGCGAACTCATTTTTTTGGTTGATTTTTCTTTGTTAAATGGCACTTAAATATATAAAATAAATATCAAAAATATGTCTTTTTTTACTATGGTTGCAAATATCAAAAAATTTCTATATGTGAGACGGCACCAGAGTTAAGTTAGGGTTTTTCAAAATGCTGACACACCGAGCTCAAAAGGTTTGCCATCACTGTTTTAGACACTAATAAAACTTTTAATATAGATTAAAATTTGTAGTAGTTGTGTTACAGCTTGTGAATTAGTATGACAGTGAAATAATAAAACCTGTTAACTGAGAATAAGCTAAAAAATATTTCACATTGAGAATGGTTTATAATGAGAAAGTAGTAGTTAAATGAAAATGCTTGTATGGGTAGAAAATTATTAATACCTTGCTACCCTAGGGATTGATGCTAAGTTGCCTTATGTATATTTTTATACATGATTTGGAAGGCATAGAGGAAAATCTCGTTTCATAGATAATTATTTAGACTCTTTTAAAAAAATATATATTTTTATTGATTTCAGAGAGGAAGGGAGAGGGAGAGAGAGATAGAAACATAAATGTTGAGAGAGAATTATTGATCGGCGGCCTCCTGCATGCTACCTACTGGGGATTGAGCCTGAAACCCTGGCATGTGCCCTTAACTAGAATTGAACCCGGGACCCTTCAGTCCATAGGTCAACGCTCTATCCACTGAGCCAAACCAGCAAGTGCTAGATTCTCAATTAACCTATATAATAAAGAGCTAATATGCTAATTAGACTGAACAGCAGAACGAAGTCCAGAGGACCTTCTGGAAGACCATCTGGACAACCTTCTGGATGAAGCGGGGCTGCGAGGGCTAAGCCCCTTGCACGAATTTCGTGCATTGGGCCTCTAGTAGTATATAAATGAGCTTTTGCATGGATACAGGTAACTTAATGGATTAAAGACATCAATACAAAAGCTATTTTTGAATAAAGGGCTTGATCCAAAAAAGATTTTTAGAGCAATCTCAGACAGGTCCTTCATAGCATATACTCTGTGTGCTGTTTTGTTCCAAGAAAGCCATTAAGGTGGTGGCAGGAAATAAAAGGGAGTAAAGTTCTATAAAATCACTTTTTGTGTTTGTCTATTACAAAAAAAGCACTCTTAAAGAATCTACACTTGTAATGACATGTGTGTTCTGATATCATACCTTTTGAAAAACATAAGGCAAATTGAAAAAGTATCCATAAGGCAAGCAGTGCTTAATAATTTAATGAATCATGTTTGTTGAGTTTCTCATGTTGCCAGGTACTATTCTAGGAGTTGTGAAGAAGTCCAATAAGTAGGAGATTCATTTGCCTGCCAGCAAAGAATTTATAACTTAGTTGGAGAGATAAGATACATATACACAGAAAAACACAAGTACTAATAGTAAGTAAATGAGAAGTATAGGCACTAAATTACTATGGATTTATTTAAGCTAAGTATAGCTCATTTCGGACTAGAATAGTCAAGGAATACTTAACAGGTAGTTTGACCCTTCATCAACCTTGAAGGACTTGGTAGAATCACAGAATTTGGAATAGAAAGAAGCCTGCTAATCCTTTTAGTTTACATTTGCAGAAATGAAACCTTAGAAAGGTTAAGGCTTAAAGTTTTCCCTAATTAGTAGTACAACTGGGACTTTGGTTATGGAATAATAATGGTATCTGGAAATGAAGGATGAGAGTAATTTGATTAAACAATCATAAATGGCTTGGGTAGGATAAATAATGAATTTATTCACAATTCTGGGATACTATAATTTTAAAAAATAGACATAGGACTATTTAGGTTGTCTATTCTTAAATGAGCTTTGGTGGTTTGTGTCTGTCAGTGAATTTGTCCATTCAAAATGATTGCTATAAAGTTTTCCCTAATATTCTTGTATTACATTTTTCATGTGTATAGGATCTATGGTGATATTTTCTCTTTCAATCTTAATATTACTAATTTGTGTCTTCCTTTGTTTCTTCTTTAACCTAGCTAGAGGTTTATCTATTTTATTGATTTGGCCTCATTGATTTTTTTATACTTTATTTCACTGCTTTTAATTTTGCGCTTTATTATATTACTCCTTTTGCTTTGGGTTTAATATAATCTAATTTTTCTTAAGGTAGAGGCTAAGATTATTGATTTGAAACCTTTTTTTCTAATATAAGCATTTAATGTTATATATTTATCTCAAGTTACTGCTTTAGCTGTGTCACAAATTTTGATATGTTGTATTTTCTTTTTTGTTCTATTTAATATATTTTCTATTTTTCCTTGAGACGTCTTTGATCAGTGGGTTGATAGTGCTGTACAAGTCTTTCATATCCATACTGATTGTCTGTGTACTTGTTCTATTGAATATTGAGAGAGGATTGTTGGAATCTCCAATTATAATTTTGGATTTATCTAGCTATATTTTTTTTTAAGGAAGAAAGAGTTTCTTATTTCAGTTGGCATTTAGTACACACAAATGTTGTAAGGGCATACTTCTCAACCAGGGCTGTAATGTCCTTCAGAGTGTGTTTGGGAAATGAGTGGGACCAGTTTTGCTTGTTACATTAACTATCGCAGTGTTTTTGGTAGTTAGTAGATAGTCCAGTAAACCGTCCTTCATTGTTCAGGATAATCCAAACCAGTGAAGAAATGTCCTGCCCAAAATGTCAGTAATGTCTCCATTGAGAAACACTGTAAATAGATTCAACTTTTCTGTAGTGGAAAATACATTGAAATTTTAAGATACTATAAATTATGGATTTATTTACAATAAAATGTTTTCCATATTTCTTCATGTCATTCAAGTGGGATTGATATTTAAACCGTTTTTCTTTTATGTAATCACTTTCAAATGCCTGATTTCTTGCTTTCAGTATTGTTCACTTGTATAATAAATTTACTTCTTAAACCATATATAATACATTTGTTAGGTGAAGCAGTTGAGGAATCGGGCAGATGAAGACGCTCGAATGATTCATATGAGTATGCAGATGGGTAATGAACCCCCCATTTCACTTAGAAGGGATCTGGAACATTTAATGCTCTTGGTAAGCCATTTTATTGGGTGGATTGTCATCTCCCTTCTTCCATTATTTTTTCTTTAACCTTGGAAAATTTTAGATCGAATTTCTTAAGTGAATTCATTAAAAATGTAAATTTTTATTTAAAAGTAATTTTTGAGTTATAGACATTTTTCCATAGTTATGTTTACTCTTTGCAGATTGGTGAGCTATATAGAAAGAACCCTTTTAATTTGGAGCTTGCTTTGGAATATTGGTGTCCCTCAGAGCCTCTGCAGACTACCACCATCCTAGGTTCTTACCTTGGGGTGGCTCATCAGCGACCCCCTCAACGCCAGGTGAGCTCTTCCTTTTTCTACTCTGGGATGGTAATTGGGAGTCCTGAAAACATGAAAAATGTTTTTGCCTGATGTTATTGCTGTTAACACAAATGGCCACTAATGTATAATCTTTAGAAATTTACACTTTTTCCTTTTAAAGGAAATTTGAAACTCTTAAATTTAAGTTCTCATTATTTTGGAGTTTATGTAGTCAGGCTTTTAGAACATACTAGGTAGGTGTCAAATCCTTAGAGATGGGAAAGGTATCTAGTCTCTTTATGTGTAATTTCCTTGAATTTTATTAGTATTAGTCTGTCCTCCATAGGCATGACACTAATCAATACACATTCTTAACAAGTTGGGGAAGATAGCGGTACAAGTACTAAAGGAAGAAGCTTAGAAGTTATAATTGATGACAAAGTGCATATGAGTCAGTGATAGTGTAGGAAAAGCTCATTTTTTACCCTACATTAACTAAAGTGTGACATGCTGTAGCAAATGAGACAGATTGCCACATCTGTCTTTGGGATTTCCTGTTCTAGCAGCTTTCATGTGTTTAATTTTCATTTATGCTAGAGTCCAACATCAGATACCACTTCTTTTTACTGATTTCTTACATTTATTATTTCATTTTTCTCCCCTTTAAAAATGTTTTAGAGAAGGATTTATTAAAATTCTTAGATATTAAAAAAAACTTTATTGTGAAAATTCTTGAACATGGAAGAGAGATTGATTATAACGAACACCTAGCATCTTAATTTAATAGCTACTAACATCTTGTCATGTTTGGTTTATTTCTTAGTGTTATTTTTACTACTTTTATTTCGCTGGATTATTTTAAAGTAAATTATAGGCAGCATGACATTTCACTTCTCATTGGTTAAGTTAATAGCTCTTAAAAATAAGCCTGTTTTTTGTACGTACTTACAAAACCATTGTTACAC
This sequence comes from Myotis lucifugus, assembly GCF_000147115.1. Classification (NCBI taxonomy): domain Eukaryota; kingdom Metazoa; phylum Chordata; class Mammalia; order Chiroptera; family Vespertilionidae; genus Myotis; species Myotis lucifugus. The sequence continues at coordinate 2,048,287 of NW_005871094.1, read as the reverse complement.
CTAACAGATTTAACAGTAATTTCCAGAGATCTCTACATTTTCAGTTCTGAGTTCCAACTAATGATTCTGAGTAATATTTTTAGCTGTTGATAATAGATTTAAAGAATACGTAAGGAAAAGCTAGTAAGTGAACTTGCAGGAGTGTAGGTATTGGCTGGAACACAAAACAAAATATGTTTATGCTACCATAAAATATTCTTTCAGGTTGCAGGTCTTTATACTAAATTTGATTGGAATTTAGTAACTCTGATTTCTAGGTATATCTTTGAATTTGCTGGTTAATTTTAGATGGGTAAGTTTCTTCAGTTGCTTTGCATATTTAGAATGTGAATAGTCTGATGTTCTGAGACATTGAGATATTTAAATTGCTAGTGGCAAGCTTAAAAAAACAAATTTTCATAAGTAGAATACCAGATTATTTTGGCTTTGGGGGCTTAAATCAGAGCACTTAATTAGTTTTAGTTAGTATATAGTCTTTATTAGCTAGTCCCTGTTGCCTTAAATTTAAGATATGCTTTATGTAAACTAATGGTTTCTACCTATTTCAGGTTGTCTTGTCAAAGTTTGTTAGGCAAATGGGTGACCTGTTGCCTCCAACTATTTATATTCCTTATCTGAAAATGCTCCAGGGATTGGCCAATGGGCCCCAGTGTGCCCACTACTGTTTTAGCCTGCTCAAAGTCAATGGTAGTAGTCATGGTAAGAAAAATCTAGATGTTGTTTAAATTTGTTCTAACATTCTTGAGTTCAGTATTCCCCTTTCTATTAAAGAATATTGTTTATTTGTGATAGGTTCTACTAGGTGTATAAATTACTTTTATAATAACGGAAAGTAATACACAGTGGCTTTATGCACAGTGATGCCTTGATTATGTTCTCACAGGTTGGGGAATTTTACCATTTGCTTTATAAAATACAGTTCAGTTTAAGAAATAAAAATTAATATATAACAATTTTAAAGAACACATCTGGTGCTCAAAGCAAACTATATCCCCCTGCCACATAATTTTGATGTCTTTAATGAGTGTGTGCCTTCTACATTTCTGTGCTTAATAGGTTTTCTTTCGACCCTCTCCCAGTTTCCTCATTTAATTTTCAGACTTGAGTCTGGTTAAGCCAAAAACACTGCAAAAGGGAAGAGAAAGAAATATTTATTAAACATCTGCTTTATTAGGTAGATATTATTACTTTCGTTTTATATGTGAGGAAATGGAGGTTTAGAGAAGTAATTTACCCAAAGTCACAAGTAATTGGGGAGCCATGTTTGGAAGTGTGATCTGCCTGGCTTGCTTGTCTTATATGCTGTGCTTTTGCTTCCAGTGCTTGGTATGTAATGAGCAGTGTCATTACAAATCTAGACTGTTAGTTATCTCTTTCTCTGAGAATTTAAACTCAACATTGGGGAATTTTTGGTGGGAGAAGTAGCCCTGTATAGTTACATGACAACACAGAGGAGCTCTCCTGGATATGAAGTAGATAACTGACATCCAAAGTAATTAATCTTTGCATTTACATGGGCACCACCCATTCCTAGACCTGAGGACAGATTAATCCAGAGTTCTAGCTCACAAGTGGATTTTACCCATTTAAAAAATATATATATTTTTATTGATTTCAGAGAGGAAGGAAGAGGGAAAGAGAGATAGAAACATCAATGATGAGAGAGAATCATTGATTGGCTGCTGCTTGCACGCCCCCTACTGGCGTTCGAGCCCAAAACCTGGGCATGTGCCCTGAACGGGAATTGAACCTGTGACCTCCTGATTCATAGGTCGATGCTAAACCAATGAGCCATGCCAGTCAGGCCTAACCCATTTTCAGCACACTACTTATCTAGGACAAAGACCACGTTTATTATTTTAAATTTGTTTTCTTCCTCCATTTCCAAGCAAGTGCTTAGACATTTTTGAGAGAAAATTCTGTGTTGTCTTTCTTTACAGTTGAAAATATTCAGGGAACAGGGGGCAGTCCTGTTTCCTGGGAACATTTTTTTCACTCCTTAATGCTCTACCATGAACACCTCCGGAAGGATCTTCCTAGTGCAGACAGTGTCCACTACCGCCACCTTCCTTCGCGTGGCATCACCCAGAAGGAGCAGGATGGACTGATTGCTTTTTTACAGCTCACGTCTACCATCATTACTTGGGTAAGTAATCCATCCACAGCATGAGAGTGTAATTTTAATTGCTTTCTAGTACTGGGCATTTTAAGGAGCCCCATATTGTTGTGTATTAAGCTTGAATATCACTAAATTTATTTATTTATTTAATATTTTTTTAAAAAATATATTTTACTGATTTTTTACAGAGAGGAAGGGAGAGGGATAGAGAGCTAGAAACATCGATGAGAGAGAAACATCAATCAGCCGCCTCCTGCACACTCCTTACTGGGGATGTGCCTGCAACCAAGGTACATGCCCTTGACCAGAATCGAACCTGGGACCCTTGAGTCCACAGGCCGATGCTCTATCCACTGAGCCAAACCGGTTAGGGCTGTATATCACTAAATTTATTAGTGATCAATTTAGCACATATATAGAATTATGTTTTGTTGTTTTGTTTTATTTAGCTTTGTTTCTTATTTCATTTTATAACCCAGTCTTGATTTGGCTTCTTTCTATCCTTAGTTATAAGTGTTCTCTTCAGCTGGTCTTCAGGTTCTCAAGGATGGTGGTTCTGTAATTTAGTTGTAATTTTGATGTGGTTGTTGGAGGAGGTGAGCTCTGTGTTTACCTACTGTGCCATCTTTATGGGAAGCCTCCTATAGAATTTTGTTCTTCAGTTCTTTAGAAGATATAGTTATGGTAGTCCTGCTTATTGCCATAAGCTTGTAAGAAAATAACAGCCTAGCCCTAACCGGTTTGGCTCAGTGGATAGAGCGTTGGCCTGCGGACTGAAGGGTCCAGGGTTTGATTCCGGTCAAGGGCACGTACCTTAGTTGCGGGCACATCCCCAGTAGGAGGTGTGCAGGAGGCAGCTGATCGATGTTTCTCTCTCATCGATGTTTCTAACTCTCTATCCCTCTTCCCTCCTCTCTGTAAAAAAATCAATAAAATATATTTAAAAAAAAAGAAAGAAATAACAGCCTAAACCTGAAAGAAAATATTCATAAGGGCAAATAAAAATCAATTGTTGGGTGCTCATCCTTCTAGAGAATTTCCCTGCATAGGTGTGGATGTGTGTGTACATAAAGAATATTTTTAAAATTATGGAGTGTTGTCCCATAATTAATTTCTTGTTGACACTATTACAGATGTCTCCATTCCCCCTTTTGCCCCATAAAGAATATTTTTAGCCCAGCCGGTGTTGCACAGTGGTTGAGCGTCAACCAATGAACAGTAGGTCACAGTTCGATTCCCAGTCACTGAACATGGCGCATGCCCAGGTTGCAGGCTTGATCCCCAGTAGGGGGCATGCAGGAGGCAGCCAATCAGTGATTCTCTGTCATCATTGATGTTTCTATTCCTCTCTCCCTCTCAGTGATTCTCTGTCATCATTGATGTTTCTATTCCTCTCTCCCTCTCACTTCTTCTCTGAAATAAAAATATATTTTAAAAATTTAAAAAAAAGAATATCTTTAATTAAAAAGAAAAGTTACTTACTGAATTACTCTTCTTCTCTCTCCTTACACCAAGCCATCTTACCTGCCACTACCAAATTAGTCTTTGTAAAAATACATTATTTTCATTACATAATATCTCTGCTCAGAAGTCTCTTCTAATGTTTCTATGATTCACCAGAGTAAAGAGTAGTTGCTCAGACTGACATTCTAACTGAAGGATAGGAATAGTTTTTCTCCCCCCGCCCCCCAATAATGCATAATATTATTAAACATCAAACATAACATCATCCCTTGGCCAGGTGGCTCTGTTGATTGGAGTGTTGTCCCATACACCAAAAAGGTGGGGAGTTTGGTTCCTGGTCAGAGCATATACCTAGGTTTCAGGTTCCATCCCTGGCCCAGGTTGGGGTGTGTGTGGGAGGCAACCTATCAATGTTCCTTTCTCATATCAGTGTTTTTCTTCCCCACTCCTCTTTCTTTCTCTCTCTCTCTCCCTTCCCCCAACTTTCCTCTTTCTGAAATCAATAAAAACATATCCTTGGGTGAGGATTTTTTTAAAAAAGGTAATTATTTCTCATTGAATTAAAATGGAGTGATATTTGATACCATATATGTCAGTAAAGGACAAGTATTTATCCATTTATATATTGTATTACAAGTAGAATATATTACATTGTTTCAGAAAGGATTTAGAGTGCCTAGGTAAGATTTATGTGACCTGGCAGACCATTTATCTCTGCATGTATTATTTTCCATGCTTAGGGCTGTAAAAGTAATTCTACAGAGGCTGTTTCTCTTCCATTCTTTACACTGACTGAGCTAGTGATCTGACTTGATCCATTGGTAGACTTCAAGCTTAAGCCATTGGCTTACCTTTATTTTAGGACGTATTACGCCCGTGATGCAGATGCTAGACATTTATGTGATTGCTGGTCATTTTTCTTAGCTTTTGTAAATGGAAAGTCTCTTGTTCTTTTTGTGTCCAATGCTCAGAGTGAAAATGCGCGTCTGGCACTCTGTGAACATCCTCAGTGGACCCCTGTGGTGGTGATTCTGGGACTCCTGCAATGCAGTATTCCCCCTGTTCTGAAAGCCGAACTACTGAGGACACTGTCAGCTTTTGGCAAGTCGCCCGAGATCGCTGCTTTCCTCTGGCAGTCGTTGGAATACACTCAGGTAGTGTTATGAGCTCCTATATTCATTTACATTAGTTTAGTTTGGAAAGTGAGGCTTGATAATATTATAGAAGCAAGAGCATCCAACTTGAAACTTATAATATACCATGAACTTCTCAAGTAGAAAGTTACCATTTCCATCCTGAGCATTAGAAACTAATAGGCTTGGTTTTTCGTCTTGGATCTGTGACAACTTTACTAGGTTACTGGAGACTGGTTCTTCTCTTAAGACTTAGTTTTTCAGTATAAGAGATTAATGAATGGACAAAATTCCTCAACCCTGTCTTTGAGACCAGGATGATATAAACCTTCAGAAGTCATCTAAACTCATTAAATGTGGGGAGTGCCTATTTTTCTTTTCTTTAGATGTAAGCCATATTGGAATTTTTCTGTCAAGGTATACTGTAGTTATTCTATATTTGGTAAAAGAAATTAAGGATGGACTATACAGAGGTACATTTGCGTGATTGCTAGGAAAATGGTTGGATGGACTTTGTGTTTGTCTTAGAAGTAGTACAACATAAGGAGGGCCTGTGAATCTAACACATTATTCGTAGAAGCAACTGTTTGGAAGCAGTAAACTATTATAATTATGTTCTAACATGTGTCCTGAAGATGTTAATGAGACAGTTCTGTCCTTAGAGAAAGACTTTTTTATTTATTTATTTTTTATTTTTTTTATTTTTTATTTTTTTATATATTTTATTGATTTTTTACAGAGAGGAAGGGAGAGAGACAGAGAGTCAGAAACATCGATGAGAGAGAAACATCGATCAGCTGCCTCCAGCACATCTCCCACTGGGGATGTGCCCGCAACCAAGGTACATGCCCTTGACCGGAATCGAACCTGGGACCCTTCAGTCCACAGGCCGATGCTCTATCCACTGAGCCAAACCGGTTTCGGCAGAGAAAGACTTTTTTAAAGGCCTCCACCTAATAGTATATTCTTAACTTGCAAGACAGTTAAGTAGCTTGACATGAAATATAATTACTTATACCATAGACTATGTTTGCCTCTAGCAAGGTCAGGACAGAACATCTTAACTCAAAACTCTGCCAACATAAGAAACATATTCTGAACAAGTGTACTTAGTTTTCTAGAACACTGGTGAGATTTCATCCCATAAATCCTTTTAAAATTCATTCCTCGAATATCTGAGAGGAAATTTGAAGAAAACATATTTTGTGTGCACTTAGAAATGACCAGTTTTCTGAAGCCCAGGTAACTGGAAGTTCTGCCCGACCACGACACAGTTGCTAATGGAAGTCCATGGAGACTTCTCAGTTGTCAGTTCTGATTGACATTGTCAGATATGTGGATGTGGTGGGTGGGGATATGACTGTTACATCGCAAAGCCACTACTTTTCATTGGTGAATGAGGAATGCTCCTAACTTCTCTTTTTTATTATTTTAAGATACTGCAGACCGTAAGGGTTCCAAGCCAGAGGCAAGCTGTTGGTATAGAGGTAAAGTTTTCCTTTTAGTTTGAATGCTATATTTATACAATCACATGATTCACTAGGAATTATTCTTACACTATTAAGTTTCTATAGTTTTCCAATTTAATGTATTTTCATTTGAAGGGTTTACTGGTCAGTGTTGAAACTTTGAATAAAAAGAACTAAAGTACTTTAGGTTTCAGCATTGGAAAAGGATGTTACATGGCAGCCATCCAGACTGAAAGTTTGATTTGAACTCAATTTAATTAGGTTACTTGAGTCAACCTGAAGTGGGACTTTGTTTCTTTTTTTCTCTCTCTTTGCTCCCTCTCTCTTTCTTAAAGAAACACTTAAGATTTCTACTTTCACTTCAAAGTTGGAAACAATATGTGAGAATTTGAAATCCTTCCATGTGATTGATCTAGATTCATGTACTAGTAATACTTTGTATCGCTTCCTGGGCTTTTGGCTAAAATTAAGTATATAATACTTTTGTGTTTCTTTCTTTAAATGAATAATGGTAATAATCTGTTTTTCGTGTTTTGGTGTGATATCTTAACAATAGTGAGTTAATGTCTGCAAAGTGCTTGGTACCTTATAGCACCTTATAACATTTTTATGTTATAAATTTTTGTTTCTTTTTCTTTGGAAGGTTGAACTAAATGAAATAGAATCCCGGTGTGAAGAATACCCGTTGACACGGGCCTTTTGCCAGCTTATTAGTACTCTGGTGGAGAGCTCATTTCCTTCTAATTTGGGTGCCGGACTGAGGCCCCCTGGCTTTGATCCTTATTTGCAGTTCCTTAGAGATTCTGTGTTTCTCCGATTCCGCACAAGAGCGTACCGGAGGGCAGCTGAAAAGGTTACGTTCAGAGAAAAACTTTTTTCTCCTTATTCATTTATTGCTACTTTTTCTATTAAAGGTATAAGATACTACAGATTCATTTTAGCTTTTGCAAGTTAGTAAGCTTCACAGTCTTAATACTGAAATGTCTATGGTCTGATTAGTGTATATGCGTTAAAAATAATTTTGGGCATTAAAACCAAAGCAATGACTTGTAGTGATCAGTAATTTAATTGCTATGAATTCACAGTCATTAATGTCCTTAATTGAACAAACTTTGACCAAAATGAAACCAAAAATGTTACACCTTTGTAAGTTGAAAACACTATTTTTTATAGGAATGATTTAGGTTAGGGATCGAAATAAGTGTAAACTTGCACCAATTTATTTTGATCAGTAGCACTTCTGGCTTAGTGGGAAAGTGTACTATGATCCATTAAGTGTCTGCCATGGATAGAAGCTGAGGGAGCATTGATATTTATGCACATTAGCTCTGGTTGCAGCACAATCACAACTGAATTTATAATTTTTATCATTTATGTAACTCCAATTTTAGTGTGAGGCAGGTACTACTAATATTCCCATTTTACAGATGGAGGCTTAACAAGGTTAAGGAACTTGCCTATGGTCCAGAACCAGGATTTGAACTTAGGAGTCTGCTTCCAGATCTAGGCATTACCCACTAAGCTGTGTAAGAGACCTTTCCAGGTTCTGACATAATTCACTTTAGTTTATTGCTTCTTGGCCTTTTGGCTAAGATCAAGCATAGTAATTCACTTTAGTTTATAATACTGTTTATTGCCTCACAGAATATCCTCACATGTATCTTGTAGGTACATTTCTACCTTATTTTTAAAGTTTGCTGTTTTTGAACCTATTCGGTTTGGGGTTTTTTTTTTGTATTAATGATTATAAGATTTAAGTTTATGCTCATTTGGGACAGTTCGGAAAAATATAGAAAAATATAAGACATTACATCATTCGTAATCCTGATGCCAAAGGAAAGATAACTACTTCGTCTTTATCCTATGCAGATGTACTTAAGTTGAGATAATTAATTACGTTAGTTTTATTGTTTTGGCCACTAAACCATAAGAGGATTTTTTTTATGTGTTAATAATAATTGAAAACAGTCTTTTTAATGACTGCATAATTATTACTTTTATCTAGCATAGTTTAGTCATTGCCTTATCACTAAATATAGTTTGTTTCCAATTAAGTCCCAGGTAACTGAAGTTTTGGTGTTTTTTTTTTGGTCAATGGCTTCATAATTTTTGCTTCTCATGTAGCAAAAATAAACATCAAGAGGGGTATACATTTTATTTAGGCTCTAGAATTACCTTGGTAACATATATTCCCTTAATGGATAAAACAATAGTAGTAATTATGACTCATTCATAAAAGTTATTTTGATGGCTAATGGATGCTGATAATTGCAATCTCTTTAACAAAGTGTCCTGATATTTTTTTTGGCATTTGTTTTAAATATCTTATTTTTCTTTTCTTAAAAAGGTCATTATGACCTAAGTGTTCAGAGCTTTAGTCAGCCATGCCCTTATGGGTGTTACTACTCTTCGCCCATGCATGTCTGCATTTCAAGTGCTGCTGCTTTCCCTAGCCATCATTAATTTCAGTTCCTCCCCAACATTTTTACCCCAAGAAAATTTCCCTCAGTTTTGTGAATTGATTTCACTTGAGTGTCTTCTTCAGGTTTAACTTCAGCACTATATTTTAGAACACTGGCTTCTTACAAAAACAGTGCTTTGGATTGAGATAGCTTGATAAATGTGTAGAGTGTTAGAGGCAATGTGTATGTTTTCAGTCCTGAAATCGATTATTATGTGGTGATAAACCTTTTTTATTTAAATAAATGATCTTAAAATTTTTGGAAATATAGAAAAAGTGAATAACTTTAAAATAGTAGTTTAAAAAAATCATGATATAGTCCCAATTCCCAAAGTCAGCCTTTTTAAAATTATGTGCAATGAAAATAATAATCTATAAAACAAATCTGTGTATAATTACCAAATTCAGCCTTTTAAAAATCCTATGCAATTTTAAAAATAAAGTTTTAATTTTACTGTCTGTACTATTGTATATTTCCTTTGGCATAAATATTTTTTCTTTCTGTTACATAGTTTTTAAATTTTTTTTTTTAAATTATTTTTAACAAAGAGGTGATGATGGGTTCTTTTGGGGCAAGCCTAGCAGTGATTATGTCTTGTTAACATCTTTGGCGAGAGCCACAGGATAGCACACTGGTCTGGGATTAGAAGTTCAGGGCTTGACCTCCCACATGTTTGCTGCCAAGCTTTATGGTCTCGTGGAAACCATTCACTCACTTCACCCGGGAAATACGGGTGATTAGAGGAGATGATTTCTCAGATCTTTTCGCGATGAGATTCTTAGAGAATATGTGTCCAGATTGGATGTTAATTATAAATGGACTGTGACTAGATATTAAGTGCTTTAGATTTGCTAATGAAGCCCAAATATCAGGTGTAGAAACATTTCTTTAAAAATAATACTTTTACAAATGTTTACCTTGAAAAATTAGCCAGTTCATTATCATTTAGCAAAATAAAGCAAAATGAATTGGGATTTCTATACTGCTTTGTATAAATTAATAAAGTAGACATGGACTTCACTCATTTCTGGAGGAAAGTTGGAGAAGGAAAAGCCTGGCCTGGCTATCACCTTGGACTGTTTTATTGTTACTGAAATATTTGTATCTTTCCGTAGTGGGAAGTTGCTGAAGTTGTTTTGGAGGTGTTCTACAAATTGCTCAGAGATTATGAGCCTCAACTTGAAGATTTTGTAGACCAGTTTGTGGAAATACAAGGTAGTTAATTCCATCACTTTCAAACAAGATGTCAGCTATTTATAAAACTATTTATAATTTATACATTTTATGTCATTTATATTCCATTAAAGTAAAATTTTACTGAATGGAAGCCGAAGAACATTGCCTTACAGATTCTTTAGTGAGTTAACATTATAGGTGACTGATTGCTGTATGCAGATCAGCATTTTGGGGATTTACTACGGTATACAGCTTGTATCATTGTCTCTAAATTGAAACTTGGCCTTGGTCTGTTTAAATGCCATTTAATTTATGTCTCATACATTCCTCACATTCAGGAGTGTGAGAAAAATACTAACTCACCATCTCTTGGACTGTGTTCTATTCAGGAGAAGAAATCATAGCTTATAAGCCCCCAGGATTTAGCCTGATGTATCATCTTCTAAATGAGTCACCCATGTTGGAGCTTGCGCTTAGTTTACTGGAAGAAGGCGTTAAGCAGCTGGACACCTATGCCCCTTTCCCTGGTACGTGCCTGCGTGTCTTATGTCTCGGAAACAGTTTTGGTATTTTTATCTTTTGTAAACTGAGGGTTTGAAATAATCAAATGACCTCTGAAGATCTTTTTCACAGTAAGATTCTCTATCTACAGTAGTGTTGTCAGGGAGTCATACAATGAAAACATATTAAAAGTGAAAACATAGTAAAGGATAAGAGACTCACAATAACTGTCTCACTGCAGATTCTTTATAGGTAGTTATAGTGACCTTCACTTTAACATGTTTAACATACCTACATTTAAATCTAAAGTACTTTCTGTTTGTTTTTCCATATAATATTTGTAAAAGCACTTGCTATAGTGCCTGGTACATAATGTTAAATAAATAATTGTTATTATTTATTGATTGCTTACTATGCATTTTGTGCTTTTAAAAGCACATTTCATGTATTAATGCATTTAATCTGTACGCAAGCCCTGTGTGGCAGATACTATTATTTCCAGTTAACAAATAAGGAAACTGATGCACAAAGAGGTTTCACATCCTCCCCCAGAAAGTGCCAGGACTGTGATTTGAACCTCAGCAGCTTGGCTTCAGAGCCTGTGTATTTTAAATTTGAACGATGGGATTATAAGTGATCCTTGTTTTGTTTCTGGCTTCTTTATTTCCCAGTTTTCCCACAATGAGCATGTATTACTCTAAATTAGTTTTTCGGCCTTGGCATCATTGACATTTTGGGCTGAATAATCCTTTGTTGTAGGGGCTGTCCTGTGGATTGTAGGCCTCTACCCACTAGATGCCTGAGAACCATTGCTCTAAATCATCGATTTTCAAATTTTTTCATCTTACCGTACACATAATGACTAAAATTCATCGTCACACCAAAAAATATATTTTTTGCCTATTTGACAAAAAAACAGATGTAATTTTGATTCATTCACACTGGATGGCTATTGTTGTGTTGGCTGTTGTCATTTTATTTGATAATCTAAGGGAAAAGAGGTCGATGCCCCTGACTAAATAGTCAGATATTGCATGGTTTAAGATTTTTTTGTGGCACACTAGTTGAAAATCACTGCTCTAAATAGTTAGGGAAAATGTACAGGAAAAATGACCTAGCCCTAGCCGGTTTGGCTCAGTGGATAGAGCGTCATCCCAGGGACTAAAGGGTCCCGGATTCCATTCAGGTCAAGGGCACGTACCTCGGTTGCAGGCTCGATCCCCGGCCCTGGTCGGGGCACATGTGGGAGGCAACCACTCGATGTGTCTTTCTCACATCAATGTTTCTCTCTTTCTGTCTCCCTCTCCCTTCTACTCTCTCCAAAAATCAATGGAAAATATGCTCGACTGAGGATCAACAACAAATAAAAACAAAACGAAATGACCTAGAAGCCATTGCTTAAAAGGAATCTGAGTCACAAAAATTACCATAACTTGCATGGGTGAGCAGTTTGTGAAGTTGCTGCTGAAAGTTTGAGAACTTGAAAGCTTTTTGAATCTAGAACTTGTCGTGTGTGTGTGTGTGTGTGTGTGTGTGTGTGTGTGTGTATGCTTATATTTTAATCCTCACCCAAGGATATGTTTTTATTGACTTGAGAGAGAGGAAGGGAGAGAAAGAAACATCTATGTGAAAGAGAAACATCTCTCAATTGCCCCTCCTATGTGCCCCGATCGGAAATTGAATCCACAGCCTGGGTATGTGCCCTGACCGTGAATTAAACCAGTGACCCTTTGGTGCACGGACGGTGCTCCAATCGAGACACACTGGCCAGGCCTTATCTGTTTTCCTAAGACTTGACTATGAGTTTCTACTATTCATGTGGAACTTTCTAACGTCCATTTTTGGTTTATAGGGAAGAAACACTTAGAGAAATCGGTACAGCATTGCCTTGCACTTCTCAATCTTACTTTGCAAAAGGAAAATCTCTTTATGGACCTTCTAAGAGAGAGTCAACTGGCTCTGATAGTCTCTCCTTTAGAACAGCTTTTGCAGGGAATCAATCCCAGAACTAAGAAGGCTGATAATGTGGTGAATATTGCCAGGTAAGCTATAGTTGTAGGTAGAAAAATGATGAAATGAATCAGATGGGATTTCCAAATCTGGACAGATCCCTAATGTACCTTTTTTTTTTTCCCCACCTTATTTTGTTCTTGCCTTCTCTGTCTCCTGTGATTTTAATTACTTTACAATTTATTTTTCTTCTTTCTAATTATTCTATGTTCTATTCTAGTATAAAATGATATAATCTTAATGTTGTATGTCTCCTGTAAGGGAAGTGGATATTTGGAGGATAGGACTGGGGAGCAAACTTTTCACTGTATATATTCTAGCTTCTGGTTGTTTGCTGGCATTATTTGGTGTTCCTGAACATGTAGAAGCATCACCTGATCTCAGCCTTCAGCTCTCCATTGCTTTTTTCCTATGTGTGTCAATGTTCAAATGTCTCCTTTCTATGAGGACACTAGTCATTAGGGCCCTTTCTGATGACTTCATCTTAACTTGATTGACTACTTCTCCAAAGACCCTATTTTCCAAGGTCACTATGGGTTTAGATATCAACATAGGACTTTTGGAGGAACACGATTCAACCCATAAGAAGCTGAACGTGGTTAGAAGGGGAAACCGTTGTCTAATTTAACCAAAGTGCTATATGGGTGGGAGCAGCCCTGGTTCTAAATGTTCTTTATTGAGACAAATGAGAAGCCAAATCTCATTACATTATTCCTCAAATGTTTTCTTGCTTTAAAGATACCTGTATCATGGCAATACTAATCCGGAATTGGCTTTTGAAAGTGCCAAGATCCTCTGCTGTATCTCTTGCAACACCAATATTCAGATAAAATTGGTTGGAGATTTCACACAAGACCAGGTAACGGATTTTGTTGTTGTTGTTAATTTTTGGTGCATCTGAGTTCATACGGAAGTCACAATGTCTATGGAGGAATTGTATTGTTTGTGAGAAAATTCTCCAAGAATAAGTGTACTTATGTATGCTGGGTGAAAACCTACTTGTATAAAGAGCTGTGCTTTATATTTGAAGAAATTAACAAATACCACAGTGATATTACATAGGCTGTAGAATTGATTATACTATCTATACATAGTATGTAATTGTAATGTCTAATGAGACTGTTGCTACTCTGAGCTCCTTACAGTAATTAGGTTGTAAGTGCAGCTTCTGTTTGTTTCTTGCATCTATCGTCTCACCCTCTGTCAACTGTACTCTGAGTGAGCCTCTGCACTGCTGAGTGTGTCTCACTGTTGTGAGTTGTCTACTTCTATGGATTTCTGATGATCCGCATTTGTGTCACTTCATTTGATATTACTTTTAACATCCTGCTAAATTTCCTATGGAGATTGAGTAGTATCTAATCTCTCAGCCCAGAAATATAAAGCTAGTGAAAGTAGTAGATTTCTAAAGATGATAATTTTAGATGTAAGATGAGAATTTTATTTTATACGTTAGTTAAATTCCGTAGAATTTAGTATGTAATGAAGAGGTCATAAAACAACAATTTAATGATATATTTTTTAAAAACTAGTTTTATTCTTTGAGAAAGAAAATTAGGGATGGCAGGGGAGAGTCACTGGGTGGGAAGAGATCAACCAATGAACTTGTATGCATATATGCATAACCCATGGACAGAGACAGTAGAGTGGTGAAGGTCTGGGTTGGGGTGGGGGTGGGCTAGAAGAGGCCAATGGGGGATAAAGGGGGGCATATGTAATATTTTCAATGATAAAGGTTTTTAAAATCCCAGTAAACTTAAAAATTTTGTTTCTTTAATTATTTTTATAGAGAGCTAACTCATGGCAATTTAAGGAACTGAGTTTTCTATTAATTAAAAATGTAACTAAAATCTCAATACTTGGTACAGATTTGCCTTTCTTTATATACAAATGTTTATAAATATATATCATGTTTATTATAGTTTCTCTAATATTTAGAAACTTTATAATTTCTTTTATCTTCATATGACTTCAGAGTATAAGTCAGAAGCTGATGGCTGGATTTGTGGAGTGTTTGGATAGTGAAGATACAGACGAATTTATGCGTCTAGAAGAGGGTAAGTCCTAGATTAAAATGTATACTCTTTATTTTATATAAACACTTCCTATAAAGGAAACTGTTGGTTATCTGTCTAGTGATGATAAAAGAGAACTGAGAGAATTTGCTAGCATAAATGTATAAGGCTTTTGGGAAACTTCTTAACAAATCTGAAATCAGTGTGATGGCTAACCAGGTGAACTGCAACCAAAGAAAACATGGAGGTTTGGAAAAAAGTTTTATGGTTTTAAATTTGACTTAATGTTCACTTTTTATTGTTTTATAATTTTGTTTTGTGATTTTTACATTAAGGATCAGAATTTGAAAAGAAATTAGCTGGAATCCGTCATGAAACAAGAATCCATATCTTGAATCTTCTCATCACCTCGCTGGAGCGCAATCCACCCAGTCTTGCTCTCTACCTATTGGGCTTTGAATTGAAGAAACCTGTCAGTACCACAAACCTACAAGACCCAGGTAGAGCTATAAGATACATAGGCATTTATTGCTTTTCATATTTATGTAGCTAAGTTAGTCATTTTTATTTTTATATTTTTGTTAATCCTCACCTGAGGTTATTTTTTGTTGATTTTTAGAGAGAGTGGAAGGGAGGGGGCGAGACAGAGAGAGAGGGAAACATTGATGTGAAAGAGACACATCGATTGATTGCCTCCCACATACACACCAAATGGGGCTGATGATTGAGCCTGAAACTGAGGTATGAACATTACTGAACCTGCAACCCTTCAATCCAAGGGCCAACAGTCTAACTGCTGAGCCAGACTGGCTAGGGCAGTTACTCATTTATTGAATGTCGGGCTCATGGGATAATTCACTGAAAGAAATAATAATGTAGAGAGATGGATCAATCTTTAGGACTTTAAAGTCTGGACAAACTAATAACCCTTAGAAAATTTGTATTTATAAATTTTTGTATCAGTATTTGTAAGGCTGTTTATAGTAGAGGAGATGTTTATGGAACCTAACTTTTGTAGAGGCATTTTCAGGTCTTTAATGCAGACATTTTAAGACAAGTTGAATTTTCTCTTGGTTTCATGTAGGAGTGTTAGGTTGCCCTCGGACGTGCCTTCATGCCATCTTAAACATCTTGGAGAAAGGAACTGAAGGGAGGACAGGCCCGGTGGCAGTGAGAGAATCTCCTCAACTTGCTGAGCTATGCTACCAGGTATGCAGCAGGCTGCATTTAGTAGCACTTAATAGAAGAAACTGAACTAGATGCTTGAATATATCAGCAATGAAAGTATAACAGTAAGACTGAGTTGAAATGAATTCATTTGGTAGTTTGACCAGCCTTTCATTTATGGATAAAATCGATAACACACAAATCCCAAGATCTATAGATCTACAAATACTGTATGTTGATCACTTGAAAAATGGGGGAAATTGAATTTTTGAGATGGATTTTGACCAGGTGGTATAGAAACTGCCAATGATGCTGCGTTTCCCTTTGCTTCTTTCTGGTGAAGAGAGCAGTGGATTTGGGTCAGAAGACTTCTGGTTCCCGTCTCTGCCCCTAATAGCTAAGACACCGTGGGCATGCCATGAAACTTCTCTATAAGATTTTTGATCTTTGGAAAGGGCTTAAATAAGAATGTAAGTGAAAGCACTTTTTAAGAACCATGTAACTTATGCAGCCCTATAGTTATATGTAAGGTGGTAGAAGATCAAACTAGTGTTAAGTTTAAACTACAGTGAAAACTTCTGTCTTGTATTTTAGACTTGTGTTTATTTTTGATTTATTCATTTCACAAGCATTTTAAGAGCTAGTTTTTATAAGTTGTAACTAGTTTCTTAATTTAAGTGGCATCCCAATTCACATTTTCATACTAAGAAAAGCATCATTAACTTCTAGTGACATAGATATTTTTGTTTTTTATTTTGTAATTCTTTACTATTTTCTTCTATCCTCTGGCTGTCCAAACGGCCTTTCACTGTAAGTACTACAGCTAGGTCTTCCTTTGAATCAAAATCAATTCTTCCTTAGTAGGGGCATAAACTTTATGTGCATTTTGTTTAGCACAGTGTTGTAGAATTTATCATATGTAGGTAGAAGCAATGGGTAAGCTTAGTCATCTGAGTAAGCTGAGGGAGTTAGGCAGGCGAAGTGAGAGACTGAAGCCAGATCAGACATAAAGGTGGGGAGGGAAGAGGAGAAGTTGATAGGCTGAGAGCACTTGCCCTGCTCTCAGCCCCCTGTTCTTTTTCATGTTGGAATGCAGGCCCTGGTTTGCCAGATCCTCAGATTTTAAAACACTGTACTGGCCAAACAAAACATGTCTATACCCTCAGCCTGCCAGTGTATTACATGTGTTCTGTGACGTTGCTACTCAAAACGTGGTCCAGCATCAACAGCATCACCCACTGCATGGGAGCTTGTTCATGCAGAAGCTCAGGCCCCATTCCAGACCTGCTGAGCCAGGATTTGCATGTTAACTGGTCCATTTTTAATAAAAGGTGCTTCCTTTACCCGTAGGTTTATGCTTAAAAGTCAAACATCTAAAGAGAGCTTGTTTGTTTAAATAAATCTGTAGCAAAGTGAAATATTTGGGCCTTATCAATACCTTCATCATCCAACAATACAAGGCTTTCTGGGTGAAAAAGTCGAGACTGAGCCTTGTGCCTATGCTATCTTCTTATTTTTTTATTTTTTTACTTTGTAATACTTTTATTAAGAGCAAACCCATATTAGTATTTTTAAACTGTAAGCAATGGGGAACTGAAGTATCAAAGACAATCCATTAGGGATCATATATACTAGACAACCCCCTTATATTTTCTTATTGCTTTTATACAATCAATATGTAATATTTTAGCAAAACTGAATTTCTTATTAAGCCAACATTTTTGCATACGCTCCCTTCTTTCTGTGCTTTTATCTTTTGTTGGACTTGCAGCAATTCTGCCTGCATAGCCTTATCTTTTGGTGCTATCTCCTGAGTTTTCTTAAGAGCAGCCAATGCTTGATTGTATTCTTTTAATCCTTGAGCTCTATAGTACAGAGCTTTGTTATTTGATGGGTCTATTTCAAGAGCTTCCAAACAACTGTCAGTTGCTCCCTGCCAATTTGATACCTTCAGTTTACAAGCACCAGTGTTCGGCATGCAGTTTAAGCTACAAGTTGCAGCTTCGATCTTTCTGCTTTCTCAGTAACAGCCTTTGAACCTTCCACATATCTTAAAACTTTTGTATATTTTTTAATGGCTATCTCCCAGTTCTGGATTGAAACAAATATTTCTAATGTTTTCCTTTCTTTATTGACTTTATTGGGATGGCATTGGTTAATATAATTACACTAGAGGCCCGTTGCAGAAAAATTCCTGTAAGAATAGGGCTTCCTCGGGCCCATTCCTGCAAGAATAGGGCTTCCTGAGACTGGAGTGAAGCATAGAAGGGAGTGAAGCCCTCCGAGGCAGGCTTCGCTCCCTTCTCTGCTGCCTCGCTCCCTCCCTTTGCCACTTTACCCTCAGCTCTCTCCCTTCTCTGCCGCTGGCTCTGCCTCGCCGGGTCAGGGATCCGAGGACTGGATCCCGAGGACTGGATCCCACGGACAGTGTCGGGTGCCGCCAGCCCTGCCTCGCCGGGTCACGGATCCGAGGCCTGGATCCCGGGGGCAGTGTCTCACGCTGCCCGCCCCACCTGCAGTATGCAAATTTAAGGGCCATCTTTGTTGGGTTAATTTGCATACTCTTCTGATTGGCTGATGGGTGTAGTGAAGGTACGGTCAATTAGCATATTTGTCTTTTATTAGTGTAGATAGGTTTCAGGTGTACAATTTTATAATACATCACCTGTATATTGTCCCAGTTTTTTTTTTTAAGTCTTCTGTTATTAATGATATTTTATCTACGTCTTTTAAATCTATACCTGCATCCTTGGGGAAATCTGAATGACTGTCACCAGAGCCATCTTTTGGGAATGTTCCCCAGTCATCTTCTTCCTTCAATTTTCTGCATTCTGCAATAATGCACAATTTGGCAGGTTTTTCACTTTTCATTTCTACATTTTCCAGAATTGTTGCCACACCCATTCCTTTAATTACTTGGCTAAATACCATGCTTCCCATTTAAATGAGGAGTTGGAACTGTTGTGATAAAGAGCTGAGAACCATTTGTGCTGCAGCCTGAATTTGCCATGCTTATAATATAAATTTTTATCTACAAAATTTTCACCCTAAATACTTTTTCCACTTGTCCCATTCTGATTTGAGAGGTTTCCACTCTGAATCATAAATTTATTTATTTATTTATTTATTTATTTTTTTAAAATATATTTTATTGATTTTTTACAGAGAGGAAGGGAGAGAGATAGAGAGTTAGAAACATCGATGAGAGAGAAACATCGATCAGCCGCCTCCTGCACATCTCCTACTGGGGATGTGCCCGCAACCCAGGTACATGCCCTTGACCGGAATCAAACCTGGGACCTTTCAGTCCGCAGGCCGACGCTCTATCCACTGAGCCAAACCGGTTTCGGCCATAAATTTCTTAATAATTCGATGAAATGGGCATCCGTTGAAACAGAGAGGTTTCCCAGTGGTGAGGCCAATGCCTTTTTCTTCTGTACACAATGCCTGAAAATTTTCTGCAGTTTTGGGTGCAATATCTGCAAACAATTCTAAGATAATTTAAACAATTCACTTGCCTCCCAAAGAATACTTAGTGGTTACTGGGGTTGAACAGCTTAGCTTGGGGGGCGGGTACGGCATTTTGACTTGCTGGTGCATTTGGAAGCTGGTTCAGAGAACCTTGGGGATGCGGGCAGCTGAAACCCAGGAGTAGCTGTTGGCGAAAACCAGGTGGCTGCTCTGTTCTTTTTAAGGATGGAGATTTTTCCTACCTGGCCTTGCTGTGAGGACTCACTTTTCGTGTCCTTCTCCCTGTAATAGTATTACCTCTCCCACATCTTTAAGGATCTGTTCCTATATCTTCTTAACTGGCCATTTAATACAAATAGCTGGTTTTTGTTTTGTGTGAGAAGTTCAAATTAGCTTATCAAATTTTCATTTGTTTATAGAGCATTAAAACAATGTCAAGGCTGTTTGAAAAACAAGAATACATGTTCAACAGGATTTTTTTTTACCTTGTGTTCCTTTCTTTTTCCTTGTGTACACATACTATTATTCTCTTGGTGTATAAACTTACTATGCAGCTACGATGTAAATCACATTTTGGTTGTTTACAGTGTTTTTTCCTCTGCTTTGTATTATTACGAATATATTTCTAGATATGGATTTATAGTCAACTATCAATTTGTTTTGTGTATTTACAGTGAACACTGATTTGGCTAATATTGAACCATTGCTCCTAGGGAAAACAGGGTCAGAATCTTGCAAGCTCCTGGTCTCAACATTTTTGTCAACCGATGAATAACTTTGTTTTATGTGTGTTTCTGTTTACATGTACACTTCCATATGCACTTACTGTTAACTCATTAACATTGAACTCCTGGCCAGCAGCACTACAACTCATGCCTGAAGGAAGCTTACCCAGTACCTGTAACTTCTCTATAAGGCACAGCACAGCCTTTTTGCCCTTAGGAACACCACACAGCACTCCAGCACTATGCTTAGGGGCCATTTTACCAGGAAAATCACTAACTAAACGCACAAAACAGAGTACTAGGGGAAGGACACTTGTTCATAGCATGAGAACTGAAATGAGAAGGCAGAGCATTGCTCTGTTCAGTCTCAGCTGAGAGCATGGAAACTAGGCGACTCAAGTTTTTTGCTGCTTGATGCTTTTCCATGAATGACCGCAAAAGCATGCGAGTATTGGTTTTGGAGTTACAAATAAATTTTTGCATGTAGATGAATTTGCAAGTGCAGACTGCAAATAATGAGGATAGACTGTGTTGGGTCAAAGAACATGAATAGTTTTATGACTTCAGATTTTAATTCTGAAGTAATCATAACAATTATGGTTCTTAAATGGTGCCTGGTATACAGAAAGCATTTATTTTATTTTATTTTATTTTAAATATTTTATTGATTTTTTACAGAGAGGAAGGGAGAGGGATAGAGAGTTAGAAACATCGATGAAAGAGAAACATCGATCAGCCGCCTCCTGCACACCCCCTAACTAGGGATGTGCCTGCAACCAAGGTACATGCCCTTGACTGGAATCGAACCTGGGACCCTTGAGTCCACAGGCCGACGCTCCATCCACTGAGCCAAACCGGTTAGGGCTACAGAAAGCATTTAATAAATATTTATAAAATGAATTATTCATGAATGAAAGTCTTCACTACCATTTTGCCAAATACTGGGATTTGCTTTTTGCATTTAAAAGTGTTGCTGATTTTCAGTAGAGGCCTATCTTATTATTGCCTTACTGTTTTCAAATTACTGAAAAGGGTGAACATTTTTCTTCAGTTACTGGCTATTTTTATTTTTTTCTCATGCAAAATGTTTTTTGCCATTTTATCTATTTGGATCTCTTGATGATATTCATATTTTTAATGGAGATCTTTATATGTTTTATAGCTACTCACTTTTTCTTATATTTGATATAAAAGCATTTATTCCTTACTCAATTATTTTCTGTTAAATTTTTATTTAGAGTTTATATTTGCTATTTTGTTGAATCTGTAGATCTTTGTAATTCTTCCATTGCTTCAATTCTGGTAAATTTATTATCTTCCTAGGAGGTTGGGATAAAATAACTATGGTTTTCAGAAGTTACTTCCAAGTAATTTGCTACTATTAATAGTTAAAATACTAAAAATTGTTAATTACCTATATGTATTAATAAGTATATTTAGAGTGATTTCAAGATTAGTCCTATAGTAATGTCTTCATCACTCAATTGTATCTTAATGTATCGTTTTTAGTTAAGGTGCTAAAGACTGCTTATAACTCTGAGCTTCCAAGTTTTATGCTTGTGTTTATCCATTTTGCTTGAGTTGTTGACGGATCTTAGTTTCCACTTGATCTAAGCTTACATTTTATCTTAAGAAGTATAACAAAAACAAAACACTGACTTGGGGATTCTCTTATTTTCATTTTTAAGGTGATATATCAGTTATGTGCATGCTCTGATACATCTGGTCCTACTATGAGATACTTGAGAACCAGCCAGGATTTCTTATTTTCTCAGTTGCAACATTTACCTTTTTCTAACAAAGGTAGGACATTATTTTTCCTTAAATTTGCAAAGTCCATGTTGAGTGGTTTTACTTATGTAACATTTTGGGGTTGTAGTTACAGTTGTGGAATTCTGTGTCCTTTTTGCTACTTGCTTGTTACTTTGGGTTGCTTTTGTAATTTGTGCTAAGATCAATGTTTTAACTGCTAGCACACAATTATTTTAAAAAATAGTCTGTCAGCCCAGCTGGAGTGGTTCAGTGGTTGAGCATCGACCTATGAACCAGGAGGTCACAGTTTGATTCCCGGTCAGGGCACATGCCCGGGTTGCAGGCTCGGTCACTAGTAGGGGGCATTGCAGGAGGCAGCCGATCTATGATGTTCCTCTCTCATCAATGTTTCTATCTCTCTATGCCTCTCCATTCCTCTCTCTCTAAAATAATCAATGAAAACATTTTAAGACATTTAATATTGGAAAAAAATAACCTGTCAGATCATTTTCCTAATAAATAAAATTTTAAAATTGTATTTGAAGGGTAAGAAAATATTTATATGAGAAAATTCTGGAAATTTAGATTTTTTTTTAGTAAAAATTGTTTTATAAAAATCTGGTTTTTGTTTCATGTGTATATATTGAAACTAATTAGGTCTTGAAATGAAAAATAGAAAACTAATTATGATGGAAACTATTTATAACTTAGTTTATTGACCTGACCAACACAATTATCCCAGGCTAACCCATGCTTTATAGAATTCTATGTTACATAATTTTCTTTTTGATTAATTTTTAACAATTTTTTGAATTTATATTATAGCCACACAACGATGATCTGTTTAGTTTTAAAGTTTATGAGGTATCATCTTTGTGTTTTAGGAAATCACAATCACTGATTTCATAATAAATTTTCATTATTAGTATCCACTGAGCCAAACCAGTTAGGGCTAAAATATATTTTTGTTGATTTCAAAGAGGAAGGGAGAGGGAGAGAGAGAAAAACATCAATGATGAGAATCATTGATCGTCTGCCTCCTGCACGCCCCCTACTGGGGATCGAGCCCACAACCTGGGCATGTGCCCTTGACCGTAATCGAACCCAGGACCCTTCAGTCCTCAGGTCGGCACTCTATTCACTGAGCCAAACCACTTTTTAGAGTGATGATGTGAGAGACCGTTGCGAATTATCCAGTGGCAAAATATTTTTCACTTTATTTTCATAAGTATATCTATCTTATTTTTAGTTCTAAGATTTTGTTTATTTAAGAAGCTTTTTAAAAACCTTTTATGCTTAATTAGAATGAAAACTTAATCTTGCCTATTATGATATCTGTTTTTAAAAAATTGATCTAGTGTTGCCCATTATTATTATTAGTAGTAGTAGTAGCAGCAGCAGCAGTAATAGTGTTTGGTGTGTTTTATGTTTATATTGCCACAATTTAGGACTTCAAAACCAGGCATATTAAAATAATACTGGAATCAAAAACTTATATAAGTGATCATCAACCCTACTTACATGGGTTTTTTTGTAAAAGTTTTACTATGCACAGAGCAGGGAGGAGGCTCAGTCCTTCTTGGCATCCGCTTTTTGGATGTGTGTCCCCACACTTTTCTTGATGAACTTGAGGACCCACTTGTTTTTGGAGACCAGGAGCTGCTCCATGGCACTCTGCTCATAAGGAGTGAAACCCACACCTCTCGGATCATGTCCCACACAGACTTGGTGGCTTGGTGAGGCGTCCGCAGTGGCGGCTGTGCCTCGGCTGGCTCATGTTCTTGGTCCCCTTGTGGCCCTTGTTGAGGCCCACGTCATGGGGCAGTGCAGAGCCGTGGCTGCTGTTCTTTAATGGCTGCTGTGGTGGAAAGCACAAGTCTAATTTTATGTTAAACCAAATTTCCTGGGTTATCAGGACATTATCTTAAGAGATCTCATAGAGTTATACAATTTAAATTAATTTTAAGTTTTAAAATGTATTTTTGTGAAATAATCAAACTATGATAGTTTTTTAATATATTTCATTTTTAAAATATTTGTATATGTTTGAGAATTTTTTTAAAGTATAACGTTCTATGTTAATACCAAATGTGACAGACTCAGAATTCTGTAGATTTGTATGAAATTATCCTGGTAATGGAAACTGGATTCTCCTATTCTTCATTTGCTTTTGGTCATCTTTTATAAACATGTACAACCTTATTTTTTTCTCCTGTCGCATCTGTTTTTTCTTTTTTAATGATAGAGAGTGATAAATTATTGTGTTGCCAACTTTCATAAATTAACTATGTTACATGGGAATATATCTTAGAAGTTATGGAATTTAGGTCTGTTCTGATCTTGTATTATTTTTCTGGGAAACTAAACTTATGTATTTAATTTCCAGAATATGAAATATCTATGTTGAACCAAATGTCATGGCTGATGAAGACTGCCTGCATAGAACTAAGGGTAACGTCTCTGAATCGTCAGCGGTCACATACCCAGAGGCTCCTACACCTCTTGCTGGATGACATGCCAGTGAAACCATACTCAGGTGAACATGTGAATGTTGGCATTGCTTTATTGTGCTGCTGACTGGTCTGAGTGAATGCGACAACAAATCTGAATCTTGTGCTTAGTATGTGATTATAGGCCAAGCAAGTTCTTTCCACCTTGCTTAAAACACATAATTTTTTTCCTTAAAACACAAAATTTGAAAATCATCCCGTAATTGTCATTTTATTATTGTTTGAAGCATCCAAATTTTGCTCTAATCACATACACAAATATTCAGTGGAGTTTGTCCACAGAGCCAGGAGGATCCAAGATATTTTTTAAAATGTATATTTTTACTAGAGGCCCATCTGTGCACCAGTGGGGTCCCTCGGCCTGGCCTGTGCACTCTTGCAATCTGGGACCCCTCGGGGAATGTCGGATAGCTGATTTCGGCCCAATCCCCGCAGGCCCGATCCAGACGGGCGGGAGCCCTCTCCTTGTGCATTGAGCATCTGTCCCCTGGTGGTCAGTGTGCGTCATAGTGACTGGTCCACTGGTCATTTGGTCATCCAGTTGCTTAGGCTTTTATATATATAGATTGATTTCAAAGAGGAAAGGAAAGGGAGAGAGAGACAGAAACATTAATGATGAGAGAGAATCACTAACCAGCTGCTTCCCACATGCCCCCCTCTGGGTTCGAGCCCCCATCCTGGGCATGTGATCTCCTGGTTCATAGGTCAATGCTCAGCCACTGAGCCTTGCTTGCTGGGAGACCCAACATATCTTAATAAGTATTATATTTGCAAATTAAGCATAAGCTTTTCTAATCATCTCTTGGGCATGATTGGGTCCTGCCTCTTGTGGAGTTCTGAATATCCTCTTTACAATTGTGAAGTGGATCCCAGAGGGATAGAAAGAATTAGAGGAATGTTGTTGGTAAGTCCTCATCATCTTTGCATTTTAATTATCTATTTGCAAAGGGCTCTTTGACCTAGAAACAATGACCTAGAAATAAAATACTTTATGCTTGTTATTTTCAAATAAAGTTTACACGTATGTTGTTCTTTTTCTGATCTGTTGTTACTGATGCTCCAACAGATGGTGAAGGAGGACTAGAAGATGAAAATAGGTCTGTCTCTGGGTTCCTTCATTTTGACACGACTACAAAAGGTAGTCTTTTGAATTCATGATAAATTTATAGGTATATATTAAATTGCTTAACATTTCTAGAAACAATTATTATGCCCATGTCCTCAAATTCTTAACTGGTATAGAAAAGCTGTATAAAGGATTGTCATCCAAAATATGTTATAAATAGGATGATAGGATGGGAAAAAAGTATTTTTGCAAATGGATGTAATAAAAATAAAATTAAGTTTTATTTAACTTTCTAGATTTCATTTTCTAGACTGATGTCCTTTTTGAACTTAGTACTCACTAGCTTTGATTTGAGTATGGTGGTTTGCTCTTCTCCTCAGTGTCCCAAGTAAACTTGAACTACTTTTTATTATTTCCAGTACGTCGAAAAATTTTAAGTATTCTTGACTCGATTGACTTCAGTCAGGAGATTCCTGAGCCTTTGCAATTGGATTTCTTTGATCGGGTCCAGATTGAACAAGTTATAGCAAACTGTGAACACAAGAATTTACGGGGACAGACAGTCTGCAATGTCAAGGTGAGGATGACTTACAAGTGTGTGCAGACTGAATAATCAGACAAAAATCAGACAAAAATACAATCATGCAATTGTTTTCTGATAGAGATACTGTTTTATTGGACTGTGGTTTTTAGTTTTCAAATAGCTGGGAAATCAAACTGAACAGAGCACACTACCTTTACCTATTTAAAAAGTTCCTCATCACCTTTCTCTTAGTTAGTAGTCGTGCTGTCCAGTTATAACTATGGAGTGTGTGGTTTTTTAATATATACTTTAAAAACTTTATTTAAAATGTTACTGGATTTATAGTATATTTATATTCATCTGTCACAAATTGCGTTTTGTGAATATAGGTCTAAAGTTGAGGAATAGATCTATAATGTAGCTATAGAGGATTAAACAAATAAGCTAATTTATCAGTTAAATTCTTATTTATAATAGTTAGGCAAGCATGCATTGTTATTATTTTATAAACTTTATCATCTTTATCTTTCTCATCCCTGCCCCCTGCTATGGAGTGGTTTTAACTCTTTAACTTTCTGCCAGGTAAATGGTATTGACCTCACTAGTAGGAGGATAACCAGGGTAGGCTCTTTGGTGCCACTCTCAAATGTGAGGGGTACCTGATGTTTCTGACTGGAGACCGGATGGTGCCACAGTTAGATTGTATAAGGGTGTCTGCGAGTTTCCCCCCTAGGGAAGCTTATAGGAATTGCTAGGGGTTACTGTTCTACCAGTGTCTGAAACAATCTTACTTTTCTCTCTTTACCTCCTTCCATAGCTTCTTCATAGAGTTCTCGTAGCTGAAGTAAATGCCCTTCAGGGTATGGCAGCCATAGGACAGAGACCTCTGCTAATGGAGGTAAGCCTATTGAGTCTGTTCGCTTTAAATTTTTAACTTCTTAAATTGCCAGTTAGAAGACAACCCAATAAATGGACTTGTAGTTCATCAATTAGTAAATTACTTAAAATTTTAACTTTAATGGAATCTTTCCTTTTTTTACTTTATAACTTTTATGAACCGAACTGAAGCTAATGTCTGGATGCCAGAGTAAGTAACATTTTTTCTGGTAGGCCAGTTAAGGATTTGCAGCTTGTTCGTGTTGTATATTAGACCACTTGCTCCCTATCAGTGAGGGAGGAGAGAGTCATTTGTTGTCAGGGATTTGTGGGTAAGAGGTCAGATGGGAAGAACCACATACATGGAAATAGTTGGCTAGGCAAAAGCAAGAAATAAGAAATAAAAGACGACAAGGAAACATGCCACTGAACTTGGGTTTTAGGTAACTCTAGTGCTCCAGATTTAGTTGAAGTAGAGAGTTACAAGGAGAAAGAAGATGGGGTTATAAAAAAGCTGATTTCCACCTCTACCACCTCTGCTTCCTGCCTTACACACACACAGCCACATACACACACACAGCCATATATATTGTTTTTCATAATACTGGCCACCAATATAACATGGAAAGTTGTCTGCTGACTGGCATTCATGTAGAAAGTTTGCAAAATATTCTATAAATGTTTTCAGATTACCTGACTGTAAGAAAATAGGAACCTGTTGGTAAAAGATTGTATTTGCCATGTGTTAACCTTGTAATTCAATTTCTCTGGCTTTAGGAAATCAGCACCATACTTCAGTATGTGGTAGCAAGAAACAAGTTGTTGCAGTGTCTTCATGCAAAACGGCATGTGCTGGAGTCATGGAGGCAGCTGGTCGAAATTATACTGACAGCTTGTCCCCAGGACCTCATTCAGACAGAGGACCGACAACTGATCATTCGTGATATTTTACAAGATGTGCATGATAAGGTGACATACTTCCTAAATTACTTCAGACTGCTGAACAAATGTTTGTATACATACTAGAGGCCCGATGCATGAAATTTGTGCAAGAGCAGGCCTTCCTTCCCCCGGCTGCCAGCATTGGCTTCCCTCTGGCACTCGGGACCTGGGCTTGCTTCCCTCTGGCCGCCAGCAGGCACCCAGGACCCGGGCTTCCCTCGCAGGCCTGGCTTCATCCGGAAGGACGTCTGGTCTAATTAGTGTATTACGCTTTTATTATTATAGATCGTTTGCCAAACTCCTTTTTTTAAGTTTTAGATTAGGATTAGGTAGAATTGCGCAATACTAATGTTAAGACTTTCTTTGAGAAAGGTATTAATTCTGTCTAGTAGTTGCTCTGAACCACAGTGTGTATCAGAATTATCTAGGGCCGTAGTTGGCAAACTGGGGCTGGAAGAGCCACATGTGGCTCTTTGGCCCCTTGAGTGTGGCTCTTCCTAAGCCTTAGGAGTACCCTAATTAAGTTAATAACAATGTACCTACCTATATAGTTTAAGTTTTAAAAATGTGGCTCTCAAAAGACATTCAATCATTGTACTGTTGATATTTGGCTCTGTTGACTAATGAGTTTGCCGACCACTGATCTAGGGAGTTTTTTAAAAATCCATATGGACAAATTTTACACCAGACCTACTGAATAGGACACTAGTGGTGAGGCCATTTATGTGATTTGCCATTAAAAACCTCCCAGGGAATTCTAAAGGGAATCCCTTCTGGTTAAAAACATGTGTTTCTCTCTGTTTATTAGCTTTTATTTTCCTGGAACAGTGTAATGCTATTCTTATATTCTTATGGTAGTTGAAAAGCTAAGCATATATAAAATATATTAATGACTGTAGCTGAAAGCAGGGTCCTCACTCTGATTTGTCTTTCTACTTTAAGATACTGGATGATGAGGCAGCACAGGAGTTAATGCCAGTGGTAGCAGGTGCTGTGTTCACCCTGACCGCCCACCTAAGCCAAGCCGTGCGCACGGAGCAGAAGCAGCCATTAGCCTCGGGACTCGGAGAAGCCCATTACGCTTTTATGCTTGATAGCTCTTTCACCTCCCCTCCAGCACAGAACCCAGTGGTGGATTTCACTTCTGTTGGAGATTCTTCACTTCACATCATTTTGAAGAAACTGTTAGACTTCATTTTGAAGACAGGTTTTTTTCATCGAAATTTTCTATAAATTATAGCTTTTGTATTTGTTTTAACTTGAGTTTGAAAAAAGGTTTTTACTTTACTGTGTCTCCCTAGGTGGTGGGTTCCAGCGAGTGAGGACACACTTGTATGGCTCTCTGCTTTATTACCTACAGATTGCACAGAGACCTGATGAACCGGACACCTTAGAAGCAGGTAGAATTAAATAGATCTCCAATCTATTCTGTTTTAGGATTTGTTACATTTTTAAAAATCACTTTTCCATCTTTTGTCTAAGCAAAGCTGTAATAAGTCTGTATGGGATCATTTAAAGGCTTACTCTAAAATAGAGAAGAATGATTAGTTTTCTAAAATTCTGAAGGTATTCTGTGAAAACAAACCCTCGAACACAACCCTAGCTTATGTTTTAACTCGCTGTCCTGCCCCCGGTTCACTGAACAACGTGCTGTGGTGTGTGCACCCTCATTCCTCTTTTGTTGTGCAGCCCACTACACATATAGGCGAACCTTTTAAAATGGCTCTGTTTTTCCAAAGCATGGAAGTAACATTATTTTACAATTTGCTTTATTCATAGGTATTTGAATTATTTCTAATTTTACTATAAAAAATGTTGCCTCAAATAGTCTTTTATGTGCTTATGTATTTTTCAAGAAGAAGAATTCATGGTGGAATTTCATGACAAGAGTGTGCACATTTTTCTTTTAATAGATTCTCTTGAATAGCCCTCTACCGTTTACATGCTCACCTATAGCATATACGTCTTTTTGTACTAATGTGAGGTTTTTCTTGGACAAATTGCAAGAAGTAGAATTTCTTGTTTAGAAGATATGCATATTTAAAATATTGATAAATGTTGCTTTCTAAAATGTAGTGTTTTTAATTAATAGTAATAAGCTGATTCTTTTTTTCTCTAGATATGAAAAATATTTTTGACAGTTCAACAGACCAGTCAGTGTATAGTACTTACTCTATGCCAGAGTTATTTCTGCTATTTAGGAACTTATTATAAGCGCCTTTGGATAAGGGGCTCCTTGTGCTCTTTCTAAGATTCCTAGGGAGTGTTTGTCAGTTTGACATACGTTCTTTTTTTGTTTTTTTGA